>NC_085930.1:161402142-161712023 GCF_028885625.2 Pongo pygmaeus | reverse complement strand
GCATGGCGTGGTAGCGTGCACCTGTAACCCCAGCTACTTGGGAGGCTGAGGCAGGAGAATTGCTTGAACCTGGAAGGTAGAGGTAGCAAGGAGCCGAGATTGCACCATTGTACTCCAGCCTGGGCGACAAGAGTGAAACTCCTTCTCCAAAACAAACAAACAAAAGCCCCAAAAAAACCCACCACCACCACCAACAACAACAAAAATGAAAACAAAATGTAATGAGAAAATATTTTCAAAAATACAATGTCTCAAAAATAAATCTTTCATGAGTTTTTCCTTAGAAGCTACAAAAAGATGTAATTACAGCAAAATTAGAGAATAAGCCGAGACACAGGAAGACATGGGATCCAGGAAAGAGGTGATCCCAGCAGATCAGTAAAAAAGGTTAGAATTACCAGAAAGTACCAGACCCAGTGAGAAATCAGTCTAATTTAGACCAAGAAGGATAGACGAATGCAGAGGATGGTCTAGATGAAAAGCCAGTAAAATTAACATATTATCTGATAAGCAAATTTTTGGAAAAATTACTACTAAATATTTGGAGGTTAGGGAAAATAATTTGCCATAAATACATAGTAAGTTAAGCCACTTTTTAAAAAAGTCTGTTATTAATTCCTAGGTGAAAACTTGTACATGATAGGGTTGGAAATACAGTGAACAATAATTGCATACATATAATGAAGTAAAGCTAGACTGAGAATTTAAAATAAGGTTTATTTAGTTTGTGAAGATAGGGAAAAGGACATGATTTGGGGTGGTGCAAAAGAGGTAAATCCTCAATACCTAAAAGAAGCCAATAAATAAGGCATGTAATTAAAAACAAAAACAAACAAACAACCCTAGGAGCATTACTGAATATTACAAGAAAGCAAACCTGAAGAAAGAACTTAAAACATTGAAAGTGTTTTTTTGTTTTGTTTTGTTTCTGGGAAGAAGAATTAAAAGTTTGATGGACTTGATCAGTGAATTGCTTTTTTGACTATGTCTTTTAGCACTATGTATTTGTTGTACTTGCTTGCATGAGTGGCTCTTTTAAAAAATAATAATAATAAAGTATAGATTGCATTTTTAAAATTGAAGACTTTAGTGAATTTTTAAGAACAACATTAGTATGCTGTGTAAAGAAAGTAATTTTATTTCTGGTTATTCAATACTCAACAGTGATTCAGGGTCAGTCATCATGAATGTCAACTTTGGTCATAGTAATAGAAACTATGTAAGAGACTGTAATGGATATGTATTTAATCTAGGGCATAGGTTTTAGAAAGCTTATTTTTTCTCTTGATAAGTGATTTATCTATTTTTTTACTTTATTGTAGAAAATTAAATTAGCGAAATAAGGTTTTCAATTAATTTAGCTCTAAAAATTTAAATTAGAAGAGACTCATTTTGATATTTCTTAAGGATGGAGTCCATTTTGTTATTATGAATCATTGCAGTGCTACGGATTCTTTATCAGTTCTGCATAAAGTATTTCTAAGGTTGTGTCTATAACTGAAAAATACAGTTGGCCCTCTACATCCATGGGTGCTGCATTAATGGATTCAACCAACCAAGAATTGAAAATGTTCGGAAAAACATACCACAAAACTTTAAAAAGCAAAACTTGATTTTCCCACACCGAGTATACTACATTGAATCCACACTAATGAAGTGATATGTGGGCATTATATTAGGTATTATAAGTAACCGAGAGATGATTTAAAGTATACAGGACAATGTGCATGAGTTACATGCAAGTACTACACCATAAGGGACTTGAGCATCAGTGGATGTTGGTATAGGGGGTGGATCCTGCAACCAATCCCTCATAAATCCCAAGCAATAAGTATATATGCCATTGGAATGTGGTTCACTTCCATTTTAATCACATACCATGTTTTCTTAACTCATCTACTTACTTAATACATAAAACATGTTTTGTGTGTGTGTGTGTGTGTTTGTTTGTTTTGTTTTTTTTTAGACAGAGTCTCACTCTATTGCCCAGGCTGCAGTGCAGTGTTGCGATCTTGGATCACTGCAACCTTGGCCTCCCAGGTTCAAGGGATTCTCATGCCTCAGATTCCCAAGTATCTGGGATTATAGGCGTGCACCACCATGCCCGGCTAATTTTTGTATTTTCAGTAAAGGTGGGGTTTCCCTGTGTTGGCCAGGCTGGTCTCAATCTCCTGACCTCAAGTGATCCTTCCTCCTCAGCCTCTCAAAGTGCTAGGATTACAGGTGTGAGCCACAATGCCTAGCCAATACATGAAAAGTTTTGTACTTTGTTGTATTTGGGTCATGTGGGAATTAGGTTTTACAGACTGTGTCTTTATAAAAATTTCTTTGGTGATTCAGAGATTCTCCATTTATCATTTAAGTTTGTGTTTATAACATAAATTTTATTAGAGAGAAAGGAATAATGAAACTGCACTTATAAGTCCCAAGTGAAAGAAATCACGAAATTTAGACAAGGTCTCCAGGTACTGACAAGTTAACATCTCAGGAAGAAGCTGGTAATGAAGCTAGTAAATTATAGTTCTGCTATTTGATAGTCTAGTGGTCACCGTTAGGTAGATATGAGAAACAACATATTATTTCTCTGTGTTCAGTGGAAGCATTGACATCTATAGGCTAATGAGAGAGAGAGAACAAATCACTTAAGCATGTGGTGTCAAAAATAAGCTAGGTTTAATATTTTCACGGTATAAATTAGTCCTAATTGATAAGCTGCTCCTAACTACTTTGGATCCCATCTTTTCTTTCAGAATAACTGTACTTCAGTAAAAATATACTCTTCTACCTTTACAAAGGCATTGAAACTGGTAAAATTATAGTGACCATCCTTGACTGAATTGCTGGTTGGCCATTGGTCTGTTTTCAACAGCTTCCTCCCTTTCTTCAGAAGATGACTCCAAGTAGTCATCAGTCATGGGTTATCTATCTAGATATTATATCAAATCAATATGGAGTTATATTTAACAACAAAATATATAGATTGGCTCATTATTAACTTTTTACCAATAGCAATAGCCTCAAATGGAAGACTTAGAACACAGCACTTAATTGAACTTTTTATGGGAGGAACTGGTGTTGTTATTTACTAATACTAGGTATCATACATTCTGCAAATCAGCTACTACATCAGAAAATCAAATCATCTGAGAAAATTAAGGGCTGTCTATGAGTGATTGATTTATCTGACACTCATATTTTCAGGCAAAACTTTAAGACAATCATATTTATATCTTGGACATTTCTATTATGTCATTATTACTACTTTTACTTAGAACAATTGTCTCTTGAAGATAATAAAGAAAGTCCTAACAAGACTATGTCCTACAAAAACTGCAAGTACAATCTGCAAATTGTCTTTCCTATCTTTTAGCTAATGTGGAACTTATCCAATACTTTCACTGCAGTAATTTACCTCACCACAGTAACTTTACAGATACCAAAGCCTATTTCAAACTATGGACTTTTAATTTTTTAATGCAATATTGGTTCTTTTCACAGAAAACAAATGTTCTATGCTGGTGGCAAGTGAAAGGTATTGGTGGTGGGGAGACAGTCTTCTCTGTTTACTCTGGGATTGAAACATAGTGGTAACTAAACAGCACCAAAAGAAATTTCTAAACAGCTGTTTAATATTTAAAAAGACAAAGATCAGTTAAAGCAACATTTTATTCATAATATAAAGTAGTTTAGGATTGGATAATGTGTCCTGATACATCAGGTATGAGGACCCCTACTAGAATTTGGCAAAAGAGCCCCTAAGTAAATAGGACTGGAATCCTGCCCAAGTAAATTAACCTCCTCCCTTACGGTTTGTCTTCCCAGTCTACTCCCTGATGATTATGTGGCCAGCTCTAATATTTATTGCTTATAATCTTATCTTTTGAATATTTGAAGTGTGCCTGTTCATACATTCTCCAATTATGTTTACATAGTAAAGTATACATGCTACCAGTCATACAATTGTACTGACCTTTGTTACTTCAAAAAAAAAAGTTTAAAACTCAAACCTAAAGATGGGTTCACATGGAGCCCTTTCACTTGCAAATGACAGAAAAGGCAGCCAACCTGGTTTATGAAAATAGGAAGCTGATTCGTTCACTTAACTGAGAAGTGCAGGGGGCAGGGTGGTTGAAGATATATGTTGAGGTTCTTGAGATATCAAATACTGTCAGCGCTTAGCAAACCCTCCTCCTTTGCACTCCTCTACTCTTTCTTGTTTTCTGTCTTTTGCTCTCTACACTCACATCTCCTCCAGGTCTCCATTTGGCTTTACACTTATGCAGGTTTTCCCCTGTGAACAGTAGATGGCTTCAGCTTTCCAGCTCTCACATCCTCTAAGATTCAGCCTAATGGCACACCTCTCTTATCTCTTTTCAGTGTTCCTGCTTTTACCTCTGATTGGGTAACTTAAGCCATTTTGAACTGTCTGATTGTGGGTAGAAAAATGGGATATATTGATTAGCTTAGAAATAGGTCACTGGTGGGCCAGGCATGGTAGCTCACGCCTGTAATCCCAGCACTTTGAGAGGCTGAGGGGGGGCGGATCACGAGGTCAGGAGGTTGAGACCAGCCTGGCCAACATAGTGAAACCCCGTCTCTACTAAAAATACAGAAAATTAGCTGGGCGTGTAATCCCAGCTACTTGGGAGGCTGAGGCAGAAGAATCACTTGAACCAGGAGGCAGGGGATGCAGTGAGCCGAGATCGCACCATTGTACTCCAGCCTGGGTGACAGTGAGAGACTTGGTCTCAAAATAAATAAAGAAAGAAAGAAAAAGAAGAAGATAAAGAAAAAGAAGAAGAAAAAGAAAAAAGAAAGCAAAACAGAAATAGGTCACTGGTTCCACTCCTGAACCCCATCTGTATTAATTTCCTATGGCTGCTCTAAAAAATCACCACAAACTTTGTGGGCTAATAAAACATACATTTATTCTCTTACATTTCTGGAAGTCAGAAGTCTGAAACAAGTTTTACTAGGTCGAAATTAAGGTGTCAAGGCTGTGCTCTCCCTGGAGGCTCTGGGTGAGAATCCGTTTACTTGCCTTTCTAACTTCTATAGATACATTCTTTGGCTCTTGGCCCCTTTGTCTGTCTTTAAAGCCAACAGCGTAACATCTTGCTTTAGTGGTCACATTGCCTTCTTCTACAGTTATCCTCCCTCATATAAGGAATCTTGAAATTTACATGTGGAAACTGTCCAGGTAATGCAGGATTATCTCCCTATGTCAAGATCCTTAGCTTAATCACACTTGAAAAATTACTTATGCCATATAAAATAGCAGTCACAAGTTCCAGAGACTGGGATCTGGGTTTCTTTTGGGGATCATTATTCCAGCCTATCATACACCATTCAAGCATCAAAGCTGAAAGAAGGAGAAATAGAGACCCAACAAATGTTGGGAAGACGAATAACAAATATACATTACTAATGCATCTTAGAGGCTGTTTTTGCTTTTGGTTTCTTGTCTTTTGTAATTATATTTCCAAAGCAAGAGTCCACTTTGTGCTTCTAGTTATAATTTCATGTCAATGGCCAAATTATCAAGCATTATATAGAAAATACAAGTGAATAATAAAAAGATGGAGATCCAATTATGACTTAAACTTTGTGTGGCATAAAATTATCTATTCTAAGGACAGATTGGACATTAGATGTCACTTTAAATTATAGTATTGGTATCTTTTTTGTCGCTTGAAGACATAATTATGCTTCATTTACCTCTTTAAAAAGTGAATCAAACAAGATTGTTGGTCATGTACAATAACATAGCTGTAAAATAAGTCAGTTGATAATGAGCATGTTTTCTATTCTAAAACATACCTGAAAGACTAAATTAGCTTCAATTACAGCCTCATATTAAATAACAGGTATTTCATAAAATATATTGCCCAACTGCTATGTTTTTAAGCCTTCAAAGTTATGAAAAAACTCTTCTTAAATTGTTTGCTCAGTGCACCTCCTTTTTATGATTGGGTTAATTGCTTTCCCTTTCACTCCCAATATGCCGTCAAACTATAACATACTTTCCTAGTTTTCAAACTCTCAGAAAAAACATGGGACAGGTTTTTGGGGCTTGGAATTAAAGCATCTACCCTATCCTTCCACGGTCTTTTACTGATATGTTTAAACAGAGGAGTTTAATAAATTATGAGGGAGAAAAGACTATACTGTAGGTGAGAATAAAAAAATGTGGGTTTAAATCTTGACTTTGACTAGTATCGGCTGTGAGACCTTGACAACATTCTACACCTATCTAATCTTCAGTTTCCTTATACATTAAATGGGAGATAATGGCTATTATCCAGGGTTACTGTCATGATTAAATGTGTAAAGGACAGTGTGCAGCTCCAAAAACTGTGGGCACTTTTAACATTATGTTCATTCCATCACCTGGAAATTTTTTCATGAGTATTTTTAGTCAAGTGCTTTGAAGGAACTGGCATGTCAGTTAATAGTAGTGAACTATTCAGTGAATAGTCACTCTGTATGCTGCCTTCAGGGAGGCTTCAATTGGCTATATACAGTTTCTAGTAAAACAGAGTACTACAAACCCAATAAAAGTTGTTTAATATCACCTAACCCAGCACATATAAATATGTTTAAAATAAATTTAGTCATTATTTTAAATAATTTAATGTATTTTAAGAGATTTATTAAAAACATTTAGTGACTGCAAAAACCTGCAAGTTCTGAACATGATTCAGGATTTTAAATATAAAGTAAGAAACTAGATAATAAAATTTATCTTAATAAATGGTGCCAGAGATGAATTCCGCATTCCAGGCCAGATGCTAATACTGGTAACACGTTGAAGACTTCTGCATCCTTGTAATTTATATATTTGCATATTCCTATCTGTCTTATGTACAGGCATGAAGAAATTATATGAAAATCGTTACAGTGAGCAGTTTTTAAAAGAAATTGAGCCATGGCTTTGCTGTCATGTTAACAATAGTCTATGTCTATTTATTTTGGCATGTGTTACTAATCATAAAATTAAAGTTAGAATGTATCCTGTTTAAAAAGTTAACTTTAAAAATATAAATCCCTATATTTTTCCCTTTCTCATCTTTGATGCTTATGTAAAAAAAAAGGAAAACTGAAACTTTGAATACTGTTAATCAAAATAATTACAATTATCAAATAAACAGTGAAAAAAAAATCTTTCTGTGCCACTAACATATACATTTCAAAACTTTAAGGAGTTCACAAGAAAAATTTATATGGTTAATTTTTTAGGTTTTTGGAGGGGGTCCTTTATTGGAAACACTGTGAGGAGGCCAATTTTGTTTAGCAGCCCTAAAATATACTAAAGCTACATAAATTTCCAAACCTAAAACTTAACAATGAGGTAATATGGCATTCAGAGATCCATCTATTATAGCCCCAAAATAGTGCTCCTTCTATTATTTCATAAGGTGCCCTAAGCCTTTAATGAATAAAGATGTTATTTTCTAAAATAACTAACACCATTCATTTAAAAATAAAAATGAAAACAACTTACTGGCATTTTCTCATAGAAGAGTATAATGTTCCAAAATTATATAAAGAGAAGTTCAAATTAAGTTATTAGTCTTTGGTGAAAATTTAATGAAACCTACATAGGAAACACTTATTTAAGAAGCATAATTTTTGACTTAATAGTTTCTTATTCCTAAGGTCTCTAATTATTTGAGCAGTTTTTGTAAAAGAGCTGCTTGTATGGCAAAATGCTGAGACTTTCACAAGAGATTAACTCTTTTTATCAGCAGGAGTGAGAGATACTTATATTACCCAACAGAGAGGGAAACAGGTCAGCAAAATCATTCATCTTTTATAATAATGTCCTTCTCATTATTAACAGCTATGGGGAAGGTTTGGCCATCAGTCTGTATTTTGTTGTGAATTTTGTCTACTTTGTAGAATACGAAAGGGTGGATCTGAAATCTTATTTTGTTAACTTTAGCCTATTACATTTTTTAAAGCAACTCAGCAACAGCAAAGCTACACAATTGGGTATTGATTTTTCCCACCCAACCTAGGGAGGATAAATCATATGCCAGACCAAAGTTCTTCCTGAAGATGTCAACACTCTTCCTATAAGGCTATCTGTGATTCAATATTTTTATCATGTAGGTGAAAAAATAGATGTCAGAATCAACTGAGAAAGGGGTGAGAGGGATACATGTTTTCCAGTGGAAATATAGGACCATTCAAATAGATCCCTTTTATACTTCTGGGTCAGGAAGTATGTCTTAGGCTGTGTCCATTATGCCACCCAATACACAGCCACTATCCCAACTAAACAGATGCATGAACTCTGAGGGTTAGGAAATGGATATTCCAATGTAAGAAAACAGATTTAAATAAAAATAAAACACGTTGGTAAGTGCTTTGAAAATACACGATCTCATTTGGATAAATCTGTATTTTTTGCACCAAATATTCTTCTCTAATTTTGGTCTAATCACTTTACTTTTCAACAATGGTTTTGACTATCTTTGTTGGGTCGAGATTATTTTAGTTGGGTCAGGCATTATTTTATGTATACATCCTGAGTATACTCCTCTGAGTATACAGAGGAGGTCCTTGTCCACTCAAAGAAAGACAATAAACATATGAACAAATTAATGAACTAATTCAGGTTGTGATCATTTCTATAAAGGAAATAATTAGAGTACTTAAATAGAGAGTAGTTTGGGAATACTCCTTTAGAAGTGATGGTCTGAAAAGGTCTCCAAAGTTGTAGGTCTAGCATCTGAGCGAAAACTTTAAAAAGGTTGGATTTATCTGAAAAACTGGTTAATCATCATTCCTGGATAAGAGAGTAAGAATGTCCTGATATGGAAACATCTTGGCAAAGATGAAGAATTAAAAAGAGGTTAGTGTGTCTGGAAAGTTGTGAGGGTGAGGGAAAATGGCATTGAGTATTGGAGAGTTATTCAGAAATCGAAACCTCAAAACCTAAAGGGCCTTGTAATCCAAGTTGAGAGGTTTGAGCTTTATTACACAAGCATTTATTATGGAGTCATTGTGATTTTATGACAATATTCTGTTTAAGCAAGCGGATAATATAAAATCTGAAAACATGCTTCAGAAGTTACCATTTCTTAAGTAGTTGCAAAACAAAGTTGCTTGATCTAAATTTGTTTGTTTTTAATAACTTTAAAAATACAGTTACTATGTAAACCTCAGTATTTGTTAGTAGTGTAAAGATAATTCAGCGGGACTTTGGAATTCCTGGATCATGTGGTGATTCTCCTAGGAAAACATGGTAAGTGGTGGAAGAGGAGAAAAAGGGAGATGGTTGTTAGAGCTGCAGGATCCTGGCAAACAGTGGGACATATGCTTTCCCATCATCTTCTTCTTCCATTTCCTTCTCTGTCCTTTCACACATCTCACAGTCAAGATTCACAGATAGGTAATTGGCTTAGCCTAGCTTGATGTAGAGCTTTTTTTCCTTTTTCCTTTTTTTTTAATACGGAGTCTCGCACTATTGCCCGGGCTGGAGTGCCGTGGTGCAGTCTTGGCTCACTGCAACCTCTGCCTCCTGGGTTCAAGCGACAATCTTGCCGCAGCCTCCCTAGTAGCTGGGATTACAGGCACCTACCACCACATCCAGTTAATTTTTTCTAATTTTAGTAAAGACAGAGTTTCACCATGTTGGCCAGGCTGGTCTGGAACTCCTGACCTCGTGATTCGCCCGCATCAGCCTCCCAAGGTGTAGAGCTTTTAAAACAGTGGGCATCAGGTTTTGAAAGATTCTTATAGGTCCTCTCGGGAATATTTATAATAAATAGGAACTTGTTACTACTCAATAGACTATGTAACACCTTCCACAGCACAGGTATACAAACACACACTTTCACACTTTTTCCACCAAGGCATTATACAGTATATGTGAACTCAGAAAGTTTTTAGTAACATGCAGACAGACATATGCCAACCAGCTATACATCACTGCAAGCAGTAATTCCCCCATAGGAATGAGGAAAGACACAATTATTACTGGGATTAGGGTGTGAAAGGTGTCTACTTGAGTGAGTTAACCCAGTAATATTTCAAAACAAGGAATGCAGACTTAGTGAATATAGATATATTTATTTTTTCCTACAAGAAGCAAAGAGAAGGGAGTATGATTTAAGTTTGCCCACTGAAATTTTAAAATGGTTTATAAGAGTTATAATGTATTATAATGCCTTCTTAGCTGGGGATATCAAAGTGCTTTTACACAGCTTCCACATTGGCTGGAGCATTTTTGTTTAAACTAAGGAAGTACTAGAGAACAAATGGTTGTCTATATTTAAGGTACATTCAGTTTCTGTTTCTGCGTATTAGGAAATGTTTCTAATGTTTTGTTCTCCTAGAAAAGCATCACATTTTCTTCTATTTTTATTTCTTGAAACCTGGTGAATATACTTAAGATAATATTTTCTACTTTTATAATTGCGCTGAGGTAATATTTAAAAATCTGTTGGATATTGGGGAAAAGTATGCCATCTTTTCCATTAACCGGTTTCTGAAAAAAATGTTTATTTGATTTCAAGATAAAAAATAACTTTACATTGGTAGCATAACTTCCAGTGTGATTTGTTAGATAGTTTGGTCACCAGAAAATATAAATTTATTAGATTTGTATTTATGGAATGCTGTGCCAATATTTACAACAAAAATAAATAACCTTGATTATTTCTTTTACTCTACTGTTACTTTTCCACACTGTTTTTCTATCACTTTAAAGCAAAAGTTTTTCCCACCTCTGGAATGATCAAACTGGCATGATTGGCTTTGTGTTCTTATCTCAATGGTGAGGAAAAAAAAATGATTCAATGCAGTTGTCTTCGTCTGGCCTACGCATAACTCTAGAGGCACAAAAACTTTCTCAGGTACTAAGCAAACTCACAGATATTTTGAGGAAAATCAAATTCCAAATTTTCAACTTCCATGTGAAACTTTGTCCTCAATTTGATCTGGCTGTGAACATCCCTGAAGTAGGAATGTTACTTTTTCCCTTTCTTCTTTACAATTGTCCTTCTCCCACTTGAATTGTCCTCCTTATCATTGTCCTTCTCATCTATCTTGAATCTTAACACGGTGCATTGTTCCATGAAATAAAAAATCTCTGACACACCCAACAAAAGAATATTTTCATATATTGGTGTTGGGCTGAGAAAACAAATTACCTCAAAGAATGAGTTTTAAAAATCCATTTATATCCCATTACTGGGTATACACCCAAAGGATTATAAATCATTCTACTATAAAGACACATACACACATATTGCAGCACTGTTCACAATAGCAAAGACTTGGAACCAACCCAAATGTCCACCAATAATAGACTGGATAAAGAAAATGTGGCACATATACAACATGGAATACCATGTAGCCATAAAAGGATGAGCTCATGTCCTTTGCAGGGACATGGATGAAACTTGAAATCATCATTCTCAGCAAATGAACACAAGAACAGAAAACCAAACACTGCATGTTCTCACTCATAAGTGGGAGTTGAACAATGAGAACACAGACACAGGGAGGGGAACATCACACACTGGGGCCTGTCATGGGGTGCGGGGCCAAGAGAGGGATAGCATTAGGAGAAATACCCAATGTAGATGATGGGTTGATGAGTGCAGCAAACCACCATGGCATGTGTATACCTATGTAACAAACCTGCACATTCTGCACATGTATCCCAGAACTTAAAGTCTAATAAAAATAAATAAATAAATAAATAATCCATTTGCAATGTAATTTTTGCACCAAGTTGTTGCTTCCAACAAACTTGAAGTAGAATCCAAATAAATTGCCCACTGAAAGATCATAAAAATTATTTAATATGGCACAATGTGATTTTGGCATATAAGTCTGAAGGAATTCCAAGAGTTGAGGAACACTGCTCTAACAAAATCCTTTTATTCCCTTAATTTACATAAATAAAATTTTCACAATTTGCCTTCTTTATCAAAAAAAATTGAGAAGAATAAATAGGAATAAAATTTATGCTGAACCTGTCTCATTTTAAGAAGCACTCCAAATATCTCAAAATCATTTGCAATAAAACTATACTTTATGTTAACTATCACTCTATGAGAATTTATTTCTTACTTATGTTGCCTTGATTAATTATATATTATTACTATAATAAATGCACCTTAGTCCTGAAAACACACTTTAATAGTTAGGGCATTATGACCACAGGAATATTAACGATGATAATAATAATAAAATCTTAAGTTTGAACATTTATATATCTTTCTTGATACAGCAAAATATGCTGAGATGGTCAGTAAAATACTTTAAAGCATAAATGTATGCTATATAAAGATAAAATTCTCTGGGGGATGTGGCATGAAATAGCAATGCAAGGTTAAGAAGTCATGTAACGTTTTCAACCATTAGAGAGTTATTCATGTATCATTTAAATAGATGATAATAGTTACAAATTGCTAAGGCATTAGAAGCCCACTACATTTGAAAGAGTAATATAACAATTGATCTTAAATATTTTCAGTATACTAGAAGTCATATTCTTTGCAATTATTTAAAATAATTATGAAAATTTTGGAAGTCAATTTAAAAACGTGTATAATGATACAGTTTTCAAAATTATCTTACAGAAAATGTGAGCAAACTTTTCTAAAACAACAATGTAGTGCGCAAAAACTTAAAAACCTTCTTTAGAATAATAATCATGCGAAAACAATTTTCATAGAAGACAGGTTTGTGCAACCCAGAAGCTGAAAGCCAGAATCCTCACAGTGGCCTAGAAAGTCCTATACTATGTCCTTACCTGCTGTTCTTCCCCCATCACTCCACCTTAACGATGCTGTGTTCCTTGTTATTCTTCAGACTGGCTAGACAAGGTCCTCCTGTCACTTTGCATTGCTTACTCCTTCTACCTGAAACACTCTATCTCCAGATGTTTTTACGTCTTGCTCTCTTCCCTCCTTCAAGCCATTGTCAGCTCATTGAGCCTTACCCTTATCCTACGTAAAATCGCAAACCCCTCACCACCAACTTTTCCTTTCCTTTCCTCTGCTTTATTTTTTCTCATGGTGCACAGTACCTCTAACGTAAAATGTGATTGAGGTATTTATTGTGCTTTTAGTCTCTACACCCTCTGGAATGCAGGCCCCATGAAAGCATAGGCTTTTGTTCTTTTTGTTCACTGCTGTCACTCCAAGACCTAGCAGCGTATACCTGCAACTCAAGAGGTATTCAATAAAAGATGTTCCATGGTTGAAAATGCAAGTTGTTTCTAAGATTCACGCCCTGTGTATCAAAGGCTTCTTTAGAAAGAAATTTAAAAGCCTCTTATAAATTCAATTTTTGAAAGTATTTTCTTGTTACAGCAGTTATAGTGGAGGTGTGTCATAACGGATTTAGGAATCAAGGCAATAAGCCATCCTTATTCACTATAAATCATTTATTATAGATATAACTTAGCTTCACTATTAACAAGATCATAAAGAAGTTTATATTTATTACTTTATACATTCTTTCAATTAGTTAATCAAAGAACGTTTATTCTGCATCTGCTGGCTATTATGCTATTAGTATAAAAATAAATGATCTATCCCCTCCCCCAGAATGATAGCACAGACCAGTAAAATAGAGCACTTCCTGTTTTTCAAATGTGTATTTATTCAAAAGGTTTTTAATTAAATAAATAATATAGTTATACCCACATTCATATATAAATTCAATGTACTCTGCCCCAGTAGGAATTTCATGAACTTTAATAAGATAATCACAGAATGGCATGAAAAAACAAAAGGCCAAGAATAACCAATATATTTTGGAAGAGAAGGAAGAATTTACAACAATAAGCCCTATATATAATATCAAAGCTTATCATAAAGTTATAATAATTACAAGCATAGTAGTGACAGAGGGATAAATAAAAACAACAATGGAACATAATGGAGAGCCCTGCATATATGGAAGCTTGCCATGTGACAGAAATGGCATTATAATACATTGCCAGATTATTTTAAAATATTTAAACTTTTGTTCTTATTATGGAAAAAAAACTTACTCTTCAACTCACAAAGAAATTCCAGGTGGCTAAAGACCCAAACTTAAAAGTAAAAATTTAATAGCATGTAAAAGTGGCTGGGCACGGTGGCTTACACCTGTAATGCCAGCGCTTTGGGAGGCTGAGGCAGGCAGATTACCTAAGGTTAGGAGTTCAAGACCACCCTGGCCAACATGGCAAAACCCTGTCTCTACTAAAAATACAAAATTAGCTGGGTGTGGTGGCGTGCGCCTCTAATCCCACCTACTCAGGAGGCTGAGGCAGGATAATCACTTGAACTCTGGAGGCAGATGTTGCAGTGAGCCGAGATCACACCACTGCCCTCCAGCCTGGGTGACAGAATGAGACTCTATCTCAACAACAACAAAAAATATAGTATCTAAAAGAAAACTTAGGAGAATATATTTACGATCTTTTGGTATAGGAAAGATGTCTTAGGAAGGACTTTAAAAAACAGTAACATAAAAGGAAAATTGATTTACTTTAACAAAGTTATAAAATAAAAGATAAGCATGGAATGGAAAGATATGTTTGCTTGATGTATAAGGAATGGGATTATTATTTATAATATATAAAGAGTTTAGATCAATCAATAAGAAAAATACAAAGCACCAAATCAATAAATGGACAAAGCATATAAAATTTAAAGACTAGGGTATCTAAGTGACCAACAAACAAAAGAAAAAATGCTCAGAAATGAATGGAAACATTCAAGTTAAGACAATAATAACAGCATTTCATATTCATTAGACTGGCAAAAATGTGGAAGTCTGATAATGCCAAGTGTTGGAGAGAATGTGGAGTAAATCTCACATAATATTGATTGGAGGATAAGTTGGTTGCATAACTTAGGAAGGCAATTTAGACATACGTAATATGTTTTAAAAATTGTTTGACTTAGCAGCTGCTAAGTACAGTAGTCTCCTCTTACCCTTGGATTCACTTTCTACAGTTTCAGTTACCTCCAGTCAACTGCAGACCAAATATAGCCAAGCACGGTACAATGAGATATTCTGAGAGTGAGAGAGAGGAGAGACCACATTCATACAACTTTTATTACAGTATATTGTTATGATTGTGCTATTATTAGTTATTATTGTTGATCTCTTACTGTGCCTAATTTATAAAAGAAATTTTATCATAGGTATGTATACATAGGAAATACTGTAAGTGGTATATATAGAGTTAAGTAGTATTCAAGGTTTCAGACATTCACTGGGGTTCTTGAAATGTATTACCCACAGATAAGAAGGGACTACTGTATATATTTTAGATAAACTCTTGCACAAGTGCACAAGGAACCAAATACACGGATGCACATTGTAGCTTCTTAATACAAACGGTATATTAGACATAATATAAATGTCTATCAACAAGAGATTAAATGAGAGGTGTCTTATTTTTACATGGAATATCATAATGCAGGTAAATAAATGAATTAGATTCATATGTGTTTAAGTGATTAAATCAGTGAGAAAAACCAAGGCACAGAGTAATAAGGACAGCATAATACCATTTATAAAATGTCTAAAACACACAATTTAATGCTGTATGTTGCTTTGTTACACATGTATGTAACAAAGGTGGATGAGTGGAAACTACCACCGATTCCTCCCACTTTCAGAAATACACAATACCCGATTTACAAAATATGTTTTGTATATTTATATTTTTTAGTAGCTTTTATCAAATTGTTGGAATACTTTGATCCAAAAGACAAACAGATTCAGCCAGCTGTTTAGGGCAACAGACTTTCCATCCCAATTTGTCTGTAACATTGTGGAGAAGGCCCTGGTGCTAGTGAACACTGATGTGACTTACTTGAAGCCTTGATTTGAAGCCCTTGATACTATGCCAGGGTGGAGCTGGTTCCTCCAACCTCTGCTGAGATCCCTAGAGCAATTCAGAGCCTGGAAAAAATAGGCAATAGTGCTCAAACTGGTAGCTTCAGACAGCTCAGTTAAAGAAGCTGCGCTGGTTTGGTAGCCACTGAGGTGTGGGTGTGGATTTACACTGGAGAGATCATAGGCAATCGTGGCATCATTGGCTATAATATTTGAAGACTAATCTTTAACATCTGAGTATATTTGACTTGCTATTTGAGTGTTCTTCAACCATATGTGACATTTTATTTGATAAAGTAAGATTTGTCAAAAAACAAAAAAGACAACCTTCTTCTCCTTGGAAAATTGTTTCTGTATCGTGGTTTTAGCCAACAATCATAAATTTATCCCCTTTGTCTTACTCTATCTCCCTATCAGATTGTTCTTTTGGATGTTAGAACTGTGTATAACAATAGTGTCTTATGCATTTCTACTTGGATGATCACCAGCTCATCCACCTAAAAGTTAACATGTGAGAGAATCAACTCATTTTTCCTCCCCGTCCTTGCTCCTAATCTCTGGTTCCTATCTTTGGGAATGGCTAAGGACAAGTGGGAACTGTTGGAAGATGTTCAACACATTCTCATTGTTTTTTCTTTACCACTCAACACCCCAACTAAAGTGAACTTCTTTTAATTCTTTTGTAAAATAGGTTTTCTCTGGCCTCTGGGTCTTTGCTCAACTGATTCTTATATACTCACCCTCCTCCACCTTCATACAGCCAATTTCTGCCAATATCTTTAGGTCTCACTGTACAGTTAGCCCTCTGAATTCAAGGTTCCACACCCATGGATTCAACCAACTGCAGACTGAAAATATTCAGGAAGACAATAGAAAAATAACAACACAACAATAAAAAACAAATTTTTAAGCAACACAGTAGAACAACTATTTAAACAAGCATTTACATTGAATTAGGTATTATAACTAATCTAGAGATGACTTAAGGTATACAGGAAGATATGCATAGGCTATATTTATGCAAATATTATGCCTTTTTCTATAAAAGACTGGAGGATCTGCAGGAGTCTGGGAACCAATCCTGCCCCACCATCCCGCACTGTAGATACCAAGGGGCGACCATATATGTTGTTTCTTTTAATTTCCAAGTCTGAATGCTCCACTTTTGTACTTTTCTCGGGCTTTCCACATATGAGTGCTGAAATCATGCACTGAAACACTCAGGGGAGCATTATTTACATCATGGTCTATGGCAATGGTGTTGCTGGAGTTGTGCCATGTGGTAACCATGTCATAATGTCCCTATCACAGTGCTAACCACACTGTATCGTAACTGCCTGCTGACTTATCCATCGTTCTCACTGACATCACACTAGATACCAGAAGTCAACGTATGAAAACGTCGAATCTTTACCTCCATCATAAGGCCGTGTGGGCACATACCCTCTACTCATATACCATACCAGAAAGTAATTTTAGGGAAAGAAGCAGAGAAGGAGAAGTCATCTAAGAAACTGAGTATTTTATCTGAGACTTAATATTTCCTAAAAGGTGTAAGAATAAGTACCTGACAAGGCAAGGTGGCTCACGCCTACATAGGTAGACCTCATTTCTACAAAAAGTAAAAAAAAAAATAGCTGGCATGATGGTGCACACCTGTGGTCCCAGCTACTCAGGAGGCTGAGGTGGGAGGATCACTTGAGCCTGGGAGGTCAAGGCTGCAGTGAGCCAAGATCATGCCACTGCACTCCAGCCTGGGTGACAGAGGTAACAGAGGGAGACCCCGTCTCAAAAAAAAAAAAAAAAAAAAAAAAAAAAAAAAAAAAAAAAAGTAACAATCTGAACAACAGAAAATAAGCACCATGATAGCAGATTGCTCTTCATTGGTCCATTGCCAATTCCCTGCCCCTAGGAGAGTGTCTCACACATAGCAGTCCCTGAAGAAAGGTTTTACTGAATGAACAAAGAAGTCAAGTTGTCTTATGATTAACGTTATTAGACTATATGTAAACTGAATTGAGGGCCTATGAGGAAGACTAGAACAGAGCTAGAAAGGCATCCACGTTGCTGTATTGTGTTAAATTTGTGGTCCTCCACATGTTAGCATGTTAAGAATTCCTTAGGATGAGGAAGCTTTGTAAGGCTATTTAATTTATTCAGGGACAATTCAGGAGAAAGAAGGAAAAAAACAGGAAAAGAATTCATGGGAACTAGAATCACAGGAAAGCTGACTATGTTCTATAGATTTCCTGGCTCTTTAACAAGTAACATTTCTATAGCATTTTATAGACCCACAGAACTTTACATACCTTATCTCCTCAGCTACTCACCATGGAAGACAGAGACTGCTCTGTCATTTCCTTCCTGTCAAAGATAAAGATAATATCTCTCTACATTAAGTAGAGTTCTTTTTAAAAGTTTCTTTTACATCTTAAAGGTCATAAAAGTTGATCATCAAGAGCTGTTTGCTTTCTTTGAATTGTGTTTATTTTCAATAGAGTTTTGTTTGTTGAAAAGACAAGTACAAAAAGAAGTTTTAATGGAACTGGATTGTGTTGGGGATTAGAAAACAATGCCCCCAGATGAAGGTCTCAGCAGGAGCCTCAGAAGCAAGTTTTTTCTCTGATCTCCTGTCTCCCTGTCTCTCAATCCCATTCTCCCCCTCCCCGCCAGGTTAGCTAGAATCCTTCTTCCCCAAGGGTAATAGAAACCAGAAGTCCTTTTCCCCAGAGCCAGCCATAAAACCTAAAAATATTATTCTGTCCCTCTGTTCAAGATGTGTAAAAATGGGCTACAAAGAAATTACTCAACCTACCTTGTTTGACTGCAGGTCATAAGGCCCCCATTCCAGAGAAGGCCCTGCCCCACACCCAGAAGGAAGGAATACATGCTCAGAGAGGCGAAGAAGAATCTAGAATGACAGGCCTTGCTGGATTTGCCCACTCAGTCTATTAATATTCGATCGTATTCTTTTACTTCAATTATATTTCTACACAGCAATCCATACTTTGTTGAACCTAAGCATAAAAACGGACAATTTGGCAGATCAAAACCACAATGACAGATCATCTCACAGCAGTCAGCATGGCTTTTGTTTAAAAGCAAAAAAAAAAAAAAAAAAAAAAACATGTTGGCGAGCCTGCAGAGAAAAAGGAACACTTAGGGACTGTTGATGGGCATGTAAGTTAGTGCAGCCACTGTGGGAACCAGTTTGAAGATTTCTCAAAGAACTAAGAGTTGAACTATCATTCAACTCAGCAATCCCACTTTTAAAGGAAAATATGTCATTCTACTGAAAAGACACACGCACTTGTGTGTTCATCCCAGCTCTGTTCACAATAGCAAAGACATGGAATCAACCCAGCTGCCTATCAATGGTGGACTGGATAAAGCAAACGTGGTACATATACAGCACAGAATACTACACAGCCATAAAAAAGAATGAAATCATGTCCTCTGCAGCAACATGGATGCAGCTGGAGGCCATTATACTAAGTGAACTAACGCAGAAACAGAAAACTGCATGTTTTCACTTATAAGTTGTAGCTAAATATTAGGTACACATGGACACAAAGATGGGAACAATAAACATTGGGTACTACTAGGCAGGGAGAGAGAGAGGGGAGCAAGGGCTGAAAAACTATTGGGTACTATGCTCACTACCTACGTGATGGATTCATTCGTACTACAAGTCTCAACAACATGCAATATATGTTTGCAATAAACCTGCAAGTGTACCCCCAATTCTAAAATAAAAGCTGAAAAAAATGGGCAATTTTCTCTGTATCTTTGGGTCTTCATGCTGAAGGCTCCCATGTATACATGTTAAGCAAATTTGTAAGTTTTTTTTCTGTTAATCAATGTGCCTCATGTCAGTAATTTTTCAGTGAGTTTTAGGGGGCCAGGGTCATTGGCCCCCACAGTTACTGGGTTAAAGTTTCATTAACTCTTTTCCACACAACCTAAGATTCCATAAAATGTGCTGAGGTGCATTGATGTATTAACTAAGAAGGGTTACCTGTAGACATTTTAGTGGCAATTGTGATTCTTTCATATTTCCATTGAAAATATCGCTGAATCTGATCATTTTTCCTCAGCTATAAAGTACATATTTAAATTCACCCTATAGTGATGCATCTGTTCCTAAGTGCAACTGAAATCTACACTAAAAAGATACCAGAATAATGTAACTGCTTGGTTAAGATTCTAAATTTCAACATGTTTAAACTATGTGACTTTAAAATATTGGAAAACTTTTGGTTAGTTTTTTTTTTTCCTTTACAGCCACCCACTTTAGCGTGTATCAATTACCATTAGAGTTCTTTTTAATATATAGATCTTGGAGAATGTATCTCTTTTAAGTGTAGTGTACTGTACCAAATAGCTCAGTGATAGATTACATGTTTGGGGAAATATGATCTTATTTATTATACCATAATTTAGTTCATATCCAATAATACTTCACTCAGCTTATTTGATCCTGGCATAATTTGAAGAGACAAATGACATAAATATATGTTTCAAAATAAATTCTATTGATATTTGTTTGCTCCCTCCGATAAAATGTATCTCATGGCAGGATAATATGATGTCACAGTTTGAGACTAGTTTTTATTGGTTTTTAAATTGTGCTATTCCCAGACCAACTGGTGCCTTATGTTAAGAATTGTAAAAAAAAAAAAAAAAAAAAAAAAAAAAGAATTGTTTCTCAGAGCGCTGACTGTAGCACTTTCATTATTGATGAGATTAGGCAATGCAGCCATTTACTGATTTAAGCAAGTGTATGGATTCTTCACCATTGTCCATAACTGTGATAAATCAAAGTATGCTTATTTTTTCTAGCCTTCATTTAAAAATTGCATAATTTGCTTGAAGTAGACACTTTTTTTTCTCAATTCATCTACTTCTGTGATACGTCCTAACGAAGTAATTTCTAACGCTTTTGCCTGGCTATAACTCCAGCTGTTTTTACTGACAGATTTTTACACTGAATCTGATATCTCATCTTCAATTTCTATACAGTATATCCCCTTGGAAGGTTAAGTTTGCTGTCAGCATACCCAAAGCTTGAATTAACTATCTCCCAGATGAATGTTGTTAGAGTTACTGAAAGCAGAGTACAACTACTTATAGTAAGTTGCCATCACATGGAATCTACTCTTGATGACATTTGAAGGGGTGACTAAATTTCCTTCAAACTAAAAGCTGCTCTGAAACCTAAAGATTTTTATTCCAGCCTTCAACAGGATCCTCCTCTCACTTCCTCTTGGGATATAAATGCCTTCAAGGAAGGATGCCCAGGATTTACCACTTGGTGTTGAAAATGAGAAACTTCAGGAGCCATGGAGATTCCACATGACTCCAATGCTGGCAAGAAGCCAGGGAAAAGTAAAAGGAGGATGCAAGAGAAAGACTTAGGATTCTTCACAGTTCAACTGCTTCGTGTTCCCAGAAAGTATTAGACACATGGAAGGCATACTTCTGTTGTTATTGTAGATTGTTGCCCATTTTATGGATAGCTCCAACTCTGTTGGGGAAAAAAGATGAGAAATAGAGAGCTTAATAGATAAGCAATAAAGAAACTAGGTTTTTTTTCATTTGCTTTCCATTCAAATCCATTGCTTTAAAAAGCAAAATTAGGCTGGGCGTAGTAGCTCACACATGTAATCGTAGCACTTTGGGAGGCTGAGACAGGAGGATCCCTTGGGGTCAGGAGTATGAGACCAACCTGAGCAGAATGTCTTTCATTAATTTGGCAATGGAGCTCCCACCCTCAATGAAGACACAAGAAAAGAAAATCCTTCAATATGAGAGTTATCTTGAAATAAACGGTCCCCAACTCATACATGCCCTTAAACACCGTGTTCTTTCTTGGGTTACCATCTTAGAATAAACACTCAGAATATGAATTGTCTTTTCTACAAATCACCACAGCTATTGATTCAGTTTTGATTTCAACTGTTGGTTTGGGTTTTGATTCAAATGTTTCACAGCAACATAATTCATTCTTGCATTCATTCAGTAAACATATTGTAAACTACCTATTGAATTTGTTCCAGGAACTATAAAAATGCTTGACATAAAAAGACAAACAAGAATGTTCCTGTTCTTTAAGTTGACAGATAAGGTAGGAAGGCTAACATGTAAGCCAAAATTATTTTGCCAGATAGACAAAGAAGTGAGCAAATATGCTGAACAAAGGAAAGCCTAAGCAAAAGGATTTATTATTGAGCATACAAATTCTAACAGTTATGAATCTTACCTTATGGTTGAGAAAAAGATTTTGGTGAGAGTTAGGTTTTATGAGTCAAGGTTGCAAAGAAAGGGAAGGATCAGATGATATTTGTTTTTTAATGCAATGCTAAGGAGTTAGTACTTTATCCTATAAACCAGTGTTTCTCAAAGGGGGTTCCATAGACCAGTAGCGGTCTCCATCAAGTTGACCAGGTGGTCTAGAGATACTTGGGTTGTTTTAGAAAGTGAAGTAATAAGCAATTTAATTTATATGCATTTCAGAAATTTGGAATGTGAAATTATTTTCATAAGCTACTATTATAACTATTTCATTCTTTAAAAGTATGCACATGTTACAGAGAATTAAAATTAAAACTCCTGCAAGGACGAGGCAGGTCATGTGTATGAATAAGCAGGTTGTCTATAATTTGTTTTTCAGTGTCAGAGAGAAATAGGGAGGGAGGGAACTATGAAGACCTAGGGAGTACAGTTTCTGTAAAGAGGGAAGATGTTAAGGAATCCAGCTAATTGTTGCCATGTAGGAATTCAAGATATATTATATCATATCATATATTTTAATATAGAAAATATATATTTATAACATATCTACATATTATATAACATACATACATGTAATATTTTGTGTATATATGTATTACATATTTGGCCTTAATTTATTATATGTATAATATACATGCATGTGCAGGCGTGTGTGTGTGTGTTTGTGTGTGTGTGTGTGTATTTGTTTTCAAAGAGTAGCCATAAATCTGGATTTCTAGGCAACCTCTTTCAATACGTATGTTGGCAAATAATCCACATTTAAAACACATGTGGGCCAGTAGTATCAAGTCAAAGATCACACATTTGTGGGCCAGGTTTAAAGTCATTGTAACATTACATGGGTAGCATTGGTTCATTCTACTCTTCTAGTACTTGGTTAAAGTGGGGAGGAGCAAGGGAGTTTCACTAGCTAAAATATTTTCATGTCTCTAGGAACTATTGTTTAATGTTTTTAAAATATTTTATATTTTTAATATATGTTAGATGTGCATTTTACTGTTACTGTGGCATTTCATGATATTTCATGACATATATCTTGTTTACCAGAAAAGGTCAATGGCTCAAAAGTGATCCATTGAAGAATAAAACAAGGAATGAAAGTAGAAATATAAATTCTCTAAAGCAAAAATGCAATCTAACTCTGTGTGTGCTGGAAAAGCAAGTTGCCCAAAACTACATCATAAGAAAAAGACAATGGCATTTCTTCTAAGTTCCTAATTTACATTATCATATTAACCAATATTTAAATACCTTAAAAGTCATTGATACTATCCTAATCATTTGATTATATTAAAGATTAAGCATTAAATATTCTTTTTACTATCAAAATTACTGTACTGACTTTATTAACATAATTTTGGAAGGAATCCACATTTATCATGTGGTAGGTGATCTCCATCATCAAACATGTGCATAGTAGAAGGAAAATTGAAGAAGTTAACAAGGAAACGTATTTTCAAATATATGTCTTGTCATTGATTCTTGATAATAATGATGCAATATAAGAGCAACTATTAATTTAACATCAAGTACTCTGCTATATCTTTCCAATGTATGCATGATCTCTTATTGCTAGCAGGAGAATAACTCTTAAAGGAAATAATTGTTATCTCCCCGTTACACAAATGAGGAGAGCAAATTCAGGTTATCATATCTATTCAGTTGGTGAAATTTTTAATAATTACTTAATATCACCATTGGTGCTATATATATATAGAAGAGGCAAAGCCAAAATTTAATACAAGTTTTTTTGAATTCTAAACTCATGATCTTTCCATTTCACAATGCTACTCTTCTGCTTTAATCCATGTAAACCTGTACCTACAGCATATTGAGTAGCTCATAGTTAGTATAGTTGTTTTTAGCTTGGTATTTTGATGTTTTAAAAACTATTTTAATTTCATATACTTTTCATACTTTTAAAATTTGATACTTTCCCCTTTTAATACCTCTCTAGTTTGTTAACTAAAATATTTAACAAAGAAATCCACCAAGCTTTAAGGAACTATAAACCCATAAACTTTTCTTTTCTTTCTTTTTTTTTTTTTTTAATTTGAGACAGAGTCTCGCTCTGTTGCCCAGGCTGGAGTGCAGTGGTACAATCTCGGCTCACTGCAACTTCCGCCTCCTGGGTTTAAGCAATCCTCCCGCTTCAGCCCCCCCAGGTAGCTGGAACTACAGGGGCAAGCCACCAAGCCTGGCTAATTCTAATATTTTTTGTAGAGAAATAGTTTTACCATGTAGCCCAGGCTGGCCTTGAGCTCCTGAAGTCAAGTGATCCACTTACCTCGGCCTCCCAAAGTGCTAGGATTACAGGCATGAGCCACTGCACCTGGCCAGTGACCATAAACTTTTAAAATGTAGGAGATAATATTTTCAAAATATCAGCCTTAATATTGATCATATATATCTCTAGTGATATATGATATAAACACTTTTCTTACTATCATTTCCCCCAGAAATAGCCATTATATTTAAACTCATTATGGATAGAATGTTGTCAGGAAGGAAAACTTTTCCTCTATCCTTTTAAGTTCTGTAAATGGTGACCTGTGAATTGAACTGACAATAGACACATTAACAGAAAAAAAAAAACCTAAAATTTATTTATATGCATATGCTAATGCACAAAAGAAGCAGCTGACTAAATGGCTAGAGTTAGAGGTTTATATACCTAACTTAATAGGGGTGAGGGGTCAAGAGAAAAGGCTTCTATGGAAAGAACAAAAGATTCCTAAGTGAACAAACAGGAGAAAATAAACTTTGAGATGCTTGTTTATGCATGTGTGAGTGGTCTTTTCCATTTTTATCTTCATGGCTATAAAACTCCCTTTAGCGTCATTCCCAGAAGTTTCTGCTTTTAGTAAGATAAGGGAAGCTTGAAAAGACTTCCGTCTGCATCTGTTGAATCTCAGATGTCTTTAGTTTAAAATTCTCTTTATGCCAATTTGAGGGTCTGAGTCCTTAATGTCAAACTATACCCACATAAGAAAATTTTTTTAGATATAAGAATTTTCCTATGATGCTTACTTATTGAAAACCTATCCACCAATTTCAAAAATACTCATTGAATCTGTTACCACCCACAAGTTCTTAGGCTCCTACGCAGTAGAAACTGACACAAGGCCAGGCAAGTTTCCCAGACAAAGCTTTTATTGGGGGCCTATGTTGGAGCACCAGGGAGACTGTACAGGAGGGAGAGTTCACCAGCTTGTGATCCTTTATTTGGCAAGGGAAAGGAGTCAATGTTAAAGGAAAGCTATGTCAGCATGATTAGGGAGGGGGTTTCAGCTGCGCAAACGTAGTGTAGAAACATACTTTTTCATACATCACATGACTAAAAAGTGGCAGAAAACTCCTCCTTGAGTGGGGATTTTAGTATTATTGAGAGGTGAAGCCAGCTGGACCTCCCGGGTCAAGTGGGGAATGGGAGAACTTTTCTGTCTAGTTAGAGGATTGTAAAATGCACCAATCAGCTCTCTGTGGCTAGCTAGAGGTTTGTAAAATGGACCAATCAGCACACTGTAAAATGGACCAATAACTGCTCTGTAAAATGGACCAATCAGCAGGTTGTGTGTGGGGACAAATAAGGGAATAAAAGCTGGCCACCCCAGATGAAGCTGGAAACCATCATTCTGAGCAAACTGTCACAAGGACAGAAAACCAAACACTGCATGTTCTCACTCATAGGTGGGAATTGAACAAAGAGAACACTTGGACACAGGGTGGGGATCATCACACACCGGGGCTGTCATGGGGTAGGGGGAAGGAGGAGGGTTAGCATTAGGAGAAATACTTAATGTAAATGATGAGTTAATGGGTGCAGCACACCAACATGGCACATGTAAATATATGTAACAAACCTGCACATTGTGCACATGTACCCTAGAACTTAAAGTATATATATATATAAAAAAAAACTAGCCACCCCAGCCAGCAGCGGCAACCCACTCGGGTCCCCTTCCATGCTGTGGAAGCTTTCTTCTTTCACTCTTCACAGTAAATCTTGCTGCTGCTCACTCTTTGGGTCCGTACCACATTTAAGAGCTGTAACACTCATCTCGAAGTTCCGCAGCTTCATTCTTGAAATCAGCGAGACCAAGAACCCACCGGAAGGAACCAACTCTAGACACATTATAATGAGGCAAAAGGTCAGGATCAGTCATTCTCCTGGTCTTGCCTGCATACAGGTAATAGGGTTAACTCCCCTGAATAAGATTTATGGTGGATTTATGATGGCTGCCTATCTTAGTTTCTTCATATAGTTTGCAAGGTCTGGTGAGCAGGTGTGGCACTAATGGAGATGGTACAACAAGGTCTGGTAGTCAGCAGATATGAAAAAAATGCCTTAGTGGGTGTTGAGGCCCAAGTCTCATCCCTACTTCGTCGCATTCCCACCGCCCCCCAACCAACCACCTGAGAGATTTTATCTTCCTTTTTCTTAAGGAGAAGGGGCTAGAGGTCTCATCTTCTGGAGCTATTTCCTGCTGATGGGGGTTGTCATCCCTGCCTAACTTTGGAGGCTGTAAAAATTTCTCACTGACTGGTCTAATGATATACAGGGACTCAGATCCTCCTGGGATAGTATTGGTTGTTCCACCATTAGCTTGACTAGGGGATTTCAAGCCTGAGAGGCACGAAGTTTAATAGTCCTCACCCCTGTGGAATAAAATAATTATTTAAAAAAATCAAATAGCATCAGTGATAATTAGTAAACATCCTTAAGCCCAGTTTAACATGCCTGTAAGAAGAAATCAGATGCCATCTGGAATCCAAGTGAATAGGCTAGAAAACCAGTCTCCTGCCATCTGAAATATCAGAGTGTGTTGATCTAGAGTATGTTGCAACTAAGTAACTTTCTGTCTTATTTTTTTCTACTCTAATTTCAATTTGTGAAAATGCATTCATATATGTGCAGCAAGAGGAGTTATTTACTATGCAACCCCCACCTTGTTCGGCAAGCATATAATGTAGAGCTATTCTATTATCTAAAACTACCTGGGCTAGTGAATTGAGTGATTCTTCAAAATCAGTTAAATAATTGGCAGTTTCATTAGCTAATATGAATATGGTCTTTGAAATATTCCTCAATACCCATTGATGAGCTACTACTCCCCACCAGGAAAGCAATGACTAACCCCAAAAAGTTTGTTTTCATCTGGGATACCTCCTGGTAAATCTCTTGCTACCCCAGTGAATAATTTGAAGGAGCTCATCCAATGATTGACTTTAGTGTTTTTGTGAACAGAAAAAGGGACCACTGAAGTTTCCATAAGATATAACCCATTGTTAGTTTCATTGCTTAGACATGGGGACGCCTATTCTTTGCCATCCCATGCACACACAAAAATGTAGCATGGGAGTGCACTCATCTTATGTGTGGCATTTTGGGATGATTGGGTAATATTAATATAAGGGTCTATTGCATGTCTCCAACCCCACACATTTTTACATATTGGTAACAGCCTTTCCTTTCTAGGGTCAAAGGCTTTGCATAAATTTAAAGGTGGGCTTAACTGTTGATGCTAGGTGGGTATTTCACATTTAAAAAAGCAGAGTAGGAGTTGCAGTTGTCCTGGAAGATGTATGAATTTGACCCAATATGTAACCTGAGATGTTGTGGTGGTGTGGGAATTGGAGGCTCTGGAACCCCAAGGGGTTATAGACTAGAAAAATACGAAAACATAAGTTAGGAGACTTTCAGCCCAGAAGGAATTCAAGATTCAGTACAAATTGTAGAAAGTAATAATAAAAACCTCAAAACAGTGAACAAGACTAGAATCTAAAAATAGGTATACTATAGTTTTTTTGAATTTTTCTTGAAACATAATTTTTCTGTCTCCAGTCTCTAATTTTTACCAAAGACAAATCATGGTAGGACCAATTTATTTGCAAAATTAGTTTAGTCTTATTATATTTGGCCTGATTATTTGTATATAGTGCCACAATTTGTATATATAGTGCCACATTTGTATATAGAGCTCTTTTTTTTTAAATTGGCCTTGCTGAAACTTTGTTCCATAAGGAATCTCAGACTTTTTTTTCCCATAAGGAATCTCTGTTTGTTTGTTCTTTTTTGTTTGTTTGTTTGTTTGTTTGTTTCAAGACAGAGTCTCGCTTTGGTATCCAGGCTAGAGTGCAGTGTGCGATTGTGGCTCACTGCAACCTCTGTCTCCTGGGTTCAAGTGATTCTCCTGCCTCAGCCTCCTGGGATTACAGGTGTGAACCACCACACCCAGCTAATTTTTGTATTTTTAGTAGAGACAGGGTTTCACCATGTTGGCCAGGCTAGTCTTGAACTCCTGACCTCAAGTGATTCACCTGCCTTGGCCTCCCAAAGTGCTGAGATTACAAGCGTGATCCACCTTACCTGGCCTCAGTTAGACTTTTAAAAAGCCATGAGCCCAGCCATGGATTTATCTGTGCCTGCATTTCCTGGATGAATTGGGTGATTCCTCTCCTCTCAAGGTCGTAAGATAACTTGGGGCTCTTGGAACTGTCAGAAAGTGACATTCTTTACTTACCACAGGAATCTTGTGCAGGGAATGGATAGATAAGACATGAGGCCAGTTTCTCCAAGGGGTTTTTATTGGCTCTATAAGTCAACTCCAATTTTTGAAAACAGTCTGAAAACATGGCATTTCAGATAAAGCCTTGGTGAAACAATCAGTGTCTCCAGTTGTGTCCTGTTACAAAAGAAAGGAGATTCTTACTGCACTTATGCAAATAACTATACTGCCGTAAGTTAAGAATACTCACAAATGGTTTCCAAATTTTGGAGAAATCAGGTAGAGAGGAAAAAATATGCTCCAAGAAAACTCTGTAATTCTGACACATGGGCCCACATTCTGGTCCTACATCAGTGTGTTTTTATTTTAATGTTTAATTACAGAAAAACTAAATAGTACCCTTTTAATTTGAGCCAACTTGCTCAGATGCAGAATTTCTTTTACAAGGTTAATCTTTCACAAGCCTTCTATAACTCGCTTAAACTTTCAGCTTTATCTTATCTTTTTTTAACTTAAAACATCTTCAAACCCTCTAAACTGGATGAAATTACTTACTTTTTAAAAAAAAACCACATTTCCATGCCTTTTAATCAAAAACATATAACTTTTATTTCTCTAAAAGGGAAGCAATTAAATATTTTTTATTATATACCAGGTACAGAGT
This sequence comes from Pongo pygmaeus, assembly GCF_028885625.2. Lineage (NCBI taxonomy): Eukaryota > Metazoa > Chordata > Mammalia > Primates > Hominidae > Pongo > Pongo pygmaeus. The sequence continues at coordinate 161,682,689 of NC_085930.1, read as the reverse complement.
CTAGCACACAGGACACAACCACAGATAATGTCTGATGCTTTCCCACATTGCTAGGGGGCATGGCTAACTCCACATGTCTCCAGGCTTTGTGGAATCTAATAGCTCTAAAGCAGGCAAGTTGAACATTTACAAAAAGTTATAGAAGCAGTTCATGATCTTAAAGCATCTAATAAAGACAGTATCTGACCTGTCTAATTTAGACCAAATGTCTAAATTTTGACATAAAAAGTTTTTATTTTATTTTACTAATTATCTTTAAACTGTCTTTATTTATCAAAGATTATTAAAGCAATATGAACTAAAAGGCATACTAGTTAAAGTTTTTATTCTTCTTATAAAATATTTTATTTAAGCACTTGTTTTTCTTTAAGCAAATTAATTAGAGCCCTTTCATATATTTTGGTAATGAAACATTACACACATGGCACATATAAATACACAGATAGAAACAGATCTGATCATTATATAATTTTCATTTATCAGTTTTTCAGTTTCTCTTTCTCAGTTTAGACCATCAGTCTCTTGATTACCTGTTCCCTTCCCTAAACAATTGTCAGCCAAGCTGTTCCAAATTTGCATTTTTAAAGAGATAATTCTTAGGTGAAACAAAATAGGTAATTCATATTTTATTTAAACCAAGGAAAAATGGTGTAAGTAAAAGTTCAGTCAAACTGCCAGGAAAAACAGACATTCTTAGACATGGAGACTTCCTTAAAGGTGTAAATTTCTTAACTGAATTATTGGCTTTAGGGTGGAGCCTTTTAAGGGACAGCCTATACCTCGTATGTCCTTCCATTAAAGGGCCAGGGCTTGGATGTAGGCTCTGAGACCAAGTGATTGCAAAGAGAGATCACTCCAGGTCCCACACAGCACAGTGCTATAAGTCATGCAAGAAGGCCAAAGTGTCAAGGGAGGAGAGTGAGTCAATTCTCACCCAAAACTGAGTACAGGCTTGGATAGTCCTTTCTATCTCCTCGACTTCATACCTGGTCCAGGTCCTACTGAGTTGAAGCCCATAGTCTGCAGTAACCAAGTGACAATGAATAAAGTGATGCATTAGACAAACAAAAAGAGAAAGTGGGTCAGGACAGGGATTGCTCAGAAATTGAACCCAAGTACTATCTCTTCTCTTCTCACAAAGACAGCATGCAGAATGACAGAACTGCATGCTCCAGCAAAGGACAAAAAAGGTCACAGACCTCCCTTCCTCACCAAGTGCCACACAGGGAAGTGAAGTAGTAAGGGGCTTTAAACAAAGTTGCTGAATCAAGAGCCAGGATGCCTGAAAGAGTTTTTCCACCACATGGAAGCCAGGGGAAGGGTGCAATGCACACTTGCTACCCACTGCATGCTGGGTTGATCAGCCCTGGGAAACTGACCATTTCAATCTGTCCCTCATGGATGTCTGTTAAGGTGGCTCAAACCAGGAAAAACCAAGCTGACGATTTCAATCTCTCCCTCATGGATGTCTACTAAGGCCAAGCCAGTTAAAATAAGAGAAAGTGAGAAAGGGAAAAAGAGCACCAGAAAGAACAAAGGAGATAGAAAAGAAAAGAGAAGAATTGTGGGCAAGGGAGCCTGAAGAGTCCCAGGCAGGCTAGAGGGACTCCCCAGTTGCAGTGACGCTGAATCAGAAATGCAGACGGCCACTACTCAGTCATGAAGAGGTCGTAGCCAGCAGTCCTGCTGGCTCTCAAGTCTCCTCCTCCAGGAGGACCCCACATCCTGTGGTCCTGCTGGATTCACGAAGAAAGCTGTTACTGACCAAGGTTCTTGGGCTCCCACGCAACAGAAATTGACACAGGGCTAAGCAAGTTCCCTAGGCAAGGCTTTATTGAGGACTTATGCTCAAGTACGAGAGATACCGTACAGGAGCAAGAGTTCCCCATCTGGCTCCCTGAGAGGAGTCACTCAGGATCTTTTATTTGGGGAGGGAAAAGGGCCCATGTTAAAGAAAAGTATCTAAGCATGATTAGGGAGGGGTTTCTGTTGCACAAGTGCAGTGTAGAAATATTCTTTATATGTCACATGATTAAAAATGGTAGATAAATCCCTCCTTGGTGGAGACTTTAGTATTATAAAGAGGCAAGGGGTTAGGATGAGTCATTCTCCTGGTCTTATATTTTAACTGATTTGATCCAACAAATTATGTTTATAAATTTTTCTGAATTATCTTCTATGATGGTGGTTCTCAAATATTTTCAGACCAGGGACCACTTCAGCAAGAGCAAATGACATTTTCAGACTAGCATCGGGTATATACCTTGTGTGCATGCAGGCAATGGGGTTAATTCCCTTGAGTAAGATTTATAGTGGAATGCTACTTAGTTTCTTCATACAGTTTGCAAGGTCTGATCAGCTGGTATGGCACCAGGGCAGGGGTGGTCCTGCAAAGTCTTGTAGTCAGTGGTTATGAAAAAAATGCATTAGTGTGGGCGGGTGCCAAGTACCTTTCCAACTCTGTCTCAAGTCTAATTGGGTTGTTCCTTAAATAATACAGACCTTAGATGACTTTCTTAACATGACACGTGAAGCCAAGCAAGATAACCTGGCCAGACGCATCAGCCCCAAATAAGTAAATGGTAACTCAGAATGATGAACTGAAGAGGGAAAAAACAAGGAAGAGGCAGTGACCTAAAATAGAGTATAGGAAAGTAAATGAAGTTATCAAGTGCTCTCATTAAAAAGCAAAAGAACAAGGCTAGTTGTCTCTTCAATCATTCCATTGTTTCACAGGCATTACAGAGCTAACATAGAGCAAAAAAATCAATAGTCATTTCTGTCACTATGAGATACAGAATGATAATGCCCATCATTTCATAGTACTGTTTGTAAAAGAAACTCTTCCTATGTCCATGGCAAGTATGTAAATTGTACAAAGTTTCTAAACATGACCTACAGATAATTAACAATTGAATTTCTTATTAAAATATAAAACACTCAATTTGTCTAATTACAAAATTCATCATCTTTCCTCCTCCAAAAGAAAAACTCTTCCCAAATTTCCCATTTTAGATAATGACACCATTGTTGGTTGAAACTTTCCTAGATCAGTGATGATTTATATGCTTCCTTCTAGTGTGAGAAAATACATTTCTAATTAGATTTTAATTTGATTTAATATTATAATAAAGAGTCTAAGAGTAATTTTACTTTTGTCTTCACATAGCTCAAAAATAGCAGTAGAATGGGGGAAGCAGTATATTACATAAGTGATTTTATTAGGATCTAAGACATTGGTAAGGAATATTTGAAAATGTTTCTCTCCCCAGGGGATATTCCAATGAATCCCTTCAGAGGAATCAAAATGTATCAAGAGAAAAGTGATTCTTTTAAAAATGTCTGCAATGGTTTGGCTCTGTATCCCCACTCAAATCTCTGAATTGTAATCCCCAGTGTTGGGGGAGGGACGTGGCGGGAGGTGATTGAATCATGGGGGCGGATTTTCCCCTTGCTATTCTTGTGATAGTAAATGAGTTGTCATGAGATCTGATTGTTTAAAAGTGTGTAGCACTTCCCCCTTTGCTCTCTCTCCTGCTGGCCATGTGAATGTGTGCTTGCTTCCCCTTCACCTTCAGTCATGATTGTAAGTTTCCTGAGCTTCTCCAGCCATGCCTCCTGTATAGCTTGTGGGACTGTGAGTCAGTTAAACCTCTGTTCTTTATAAATTACCCTGTCTCAGGTAGTTCTTTATAGCAATGTGAGAACAGACTAATACAATGTCATTTTGAGGGATTCACTAATTTAACACTTATATATTGATTGCCATATATATGCTGGGATTGTGCTAGGAAAAAACATATATGAGATTGTTGCAAATCCCCAATGGCTTACAATGGGGAAGATAAGATGTGTACACAAATAAATGGAATACCTGTGTAATACAGACTCTTTCAAAGGAAAGTGTCCCAGGATCTCACTCAGAAAAATCACTTGCAGCTGGGGCAATTAGGAAGCTCCCTACTGGAGCTGAAGCCAACAAGGCAATGGGGCATTTTGATAAGTACATATTTAGGAAGAGAATTGCTAGCTGAGGAGATTGTGTAAACCAAAACAATAGATATGCAGGAGATGGGAATATGTAAAACAATATTACCACCAAGTGGAATATCAGGACAAATCATTAGGTAGTAGTGGGTTTGATCAATTAGCAGAGAAAGAATCTAGAATTGAGGTTAGGGATTAATGAGACATCAAATGCACCTAGCTAAATATCAGAAATAATTGCCGTATTCTAAATGAGAAGTGAGCTGTATACCCCTGTTGCTAGGCAGAAAACATCATTTGCTCTTGCTAAAGTGGTCCCTGGTCTGAAAATGTTTGAGAACCATCATTATAGGAAAGAATTTAGAATCATGTATAAATATAATTTGTTGGACCAAATCAGTAAAATATAAAATTTGTAATTTAGATTGGTTTTGCTCTTTATTACAATGGTGTGTGAGCATCACATTTCTTATTGGTATCTATTTCCAGGAAAATAACAGATCTGAGTAGTCTCTCGCTAAGATGAAAATAACAAGATTCCCCATAACCCAGTGTATTTTGTTGGAAATGTATAATATCATTAAGTGCAATTCAAAGATAACACACTGAAACACCAAGCCAGGTGTATAGAGTAGCATATGAGATGATATACGTTGTCTCCATGGATAGAGTCCCAGCCACTTGCCAAGCCAACAGCAAACACCAAAAGCCCCAACCTTCCCTCACATGGAAACAGTATGCTAATATTGTTTAGCAAATACAAATAAATATTAGTCACTAAACTCTTCTTCACTTTGTTTTCATCTATTTGTTTTTAAAGATTCATTAATAAGTATATAAGAAAATTTTGGGGGAAAAATCATTAAGTCTAACCCTCATCTATTTCCTTTCCAACTGCAGAGATTGTTTCCATACTGAATTATTACATTTTAATGATGTTATAAAAATCTTACCTCATTCATAAAGATAAATAATAGAAATAACCATAAATATTAAAATGAAGCACTAATATTTAAAGCATTTTTAAATCCCAGAGTGTAAAAATCTGAACAGATTTTTAATAATTTTTATAATTGCACATTTTCTTTTTTAAAAATTTTTAAAATTAATTAATTAATTAATTAATTAATTATTATTATACTTTAGGTTTTATGGTACATGTGCGCAAGGTGCAGGTTAGTTACATATGTATACATGTGCCATGTTGGTGAGCTGTACCCACCAACTCGTCATCTAGCGTTAGGTATATCTCCCAATGCTATCCCTCCCCCCTCCCTCCACCCCGCAACAGTCCCCAAAGTGTGATGTTCCCCTTCCTGTGTCCATGTGTTCTCATTGTTCAATTCCCACCTATGAGTGAGAACATGCGGTGTTTGGTTTCTTGTTCTTGTGATATAGTTCACTGAGAATGATGATTTCCAATTTCATCCATGTCCCTACAAAGGACATGAACTCATCATTTTTTATGGCTGCATAGTATTCCATGGTGTATATGTGCCACATTTTCTTAATCCAGTCTATCATTGTTGGACATTTGGGTTGGTTCCAAGTCTTTGCTATTGTGAATAATGCCACAATAAACATACGTGTGCATGTGTCTTTATAGCAGCATAATTTATAGTCCTTTGGGTATATACCCAGTAATGGGATGGCTGGATCAAATGGAATTTCTAGTTCTAGATCCCTGAGGAATCGCCACACTGACTTCCACAAGGGTTGAACTAGTTTCCAGTCCCACCAACAGTGTAAAAGTGTTCCTATTTCTCCACATCCTCTCCAGCACCTGTTGTTTCCTCACTTTTTAATGATTGCCATTCTAACTGGTATGAGATGGTATCTCATTGTGGTTTTGATTTGCATTTCTCTGATGGCCAGTGATGGTGAGCATTTTTTCATGTGTTTTTTGGCTGCATAAATGTCTTCTTTTGAGAAGTGTCTGTTCATGTCCTTTGCCCACTTTTTGATGGGGTTGTTTGTTTTTTTCTTGTAAATTTGTTTGAGTTCATTGTAGATTCTGGATATTAGCCCTTTGTCAGATGAGTAGGTTGTGAAAATTTTCTCCCATTTTGTAGGTTGCCTGTTCACTCTGATAGTAGTTTCTTTTGCTGTGCAGAAGCTCTTTAGTTTAATTAGATCCCATTTGTCAATTTTGGCTTTTGTGGCCATTGCTTTTGGTGTTTTAGACATGAAGTCCTTGCCCATGCCTATGTCCTGAATGGTAATGCCTAGGTTTTCTTCTAGGGTTTTTATGGTTTTAGGTCTAACATTTAAGTCTTTAATCCATCTTGAATTGATTTTTGTATAAGGTGTAAGGAAGGGATCCAGTTTCAGCTTTCTACACATGGCTAGCCAGTTTTCCCAGCACCATTTATTAAATAGGGAATCGTTTCCCCATTGCTTGTTTTTCTCAGGTTTGTCAAAGATCAGATAGTTGTAGATATGCGGCGTTATTTCTGAGGGCTCTGTTCTGTTCCATTGATCTATATCTCTGTTTTGGTACCAGTACCATGCTGTTTTGGTTACTGTAGCCTTGTAGTATAGTTTGAAGTCAGGTAGTGTGATGCCTCCAGCTTTGTTCTTTTGGCTTAGGATTGACTTGGTGATGCGGGCTCTTTTTTGGTTCCATATGAACTTGAAAGTAGTTTTTTCCAATTCTATGAGGAAAGTCATTGGTAGCTTGATGGGGATGGCATTGAATCTGTAAATTACCTTGGGCAGTATGGCCATTTTCACGATATTGATTCTTCCTACCCATGAGCATGGAATGTTCTTCCATTTGTTTGTATCCTCTTTTATTTCCTTGAGCAGCGGTTTGTAGTTCTCCTTGAAGAGGTCCTTCACATCCCTTGTAAGTTGGATTCCTAGGTATTTTATTCTCTTTGAAGCAATTGTGAATGGGAGTTCACTCATGATTTGGCTCTCTGTTTGTCTGTTATTGGTGTATAATAATGCTTGTGATTTTTGTCCATTGATTTTGTATCCTGAGACTTTGCTGAAGTTGCTTATCAGCTTAAGGAGATTTTGGGCTGAGACAATGGGGTTTTCTAGATATACAATCATGTCATCTGCAAACAGGGACAATTTGACTTCCTCTTTTCCTAACTGAATACCCTTTATTTCCTTCTCCTGCCTAATTGCCCTGGCCAGAACTTCCAACACTATGTTGAATAGAAGTGGTGAGAGAGGGCATCCCTGTCTTGTATAATTGCACATTTTCATTTTCATGAATTTATACATGTGTAATATTTTGCTGACACCTACAAAGTGCATTTATTGAATGTCAAGCTAGTACTTCACATGTACTATCACTAATGCTTGAAACAATGCTGCAAGCTAAATATCTTTCACTCATTCTACAGATAAGAATTCTAAAGTCAAAGAGCTAAAGTAATTTTTCCTGGGTTATAATGTAACCCAGGAATGTTACATTACTACCAATGTTCCTTGGTCTTGTAGACCAAGCTGAGATTCTGAAGACCTCTAGCTGATGTAGGCTTTTTTCATTTTATTTTAAAGGCATTGTTAATTAAATTCTTTATATGTGTCAATTGTAAGACTTTCCATGTTGATTTCACCTAATCCTCGTAAAACCCTATATATTTCAACTAACTATGAAACTTGTTCTACAAAAATAAAAACTTAAGGCACAGAAACAAGAAATAAGTTATCTACATTCATACAGATCCTAAGAAGTGGGGTCCAGTATACAGTTCAATAGAGCAAAGTTGCCAACTAATTGTTCTATATGAAATGTAGAACATTTGTTTACTGAATTACTCCATACCATTATCATTATTATGACATAATCTTTTTAATGCTGTGGGATCTACGTATTATGCTCCCAGTAGGCCCTAGGCCTTTAATGGATATTTTTCTTTGCATTTTATGCTATATGTATTTTAAAAAATTCTTTCAAAGTCTATGTTTCACTGGAATAGCCTCTAATAGAAAAAAAAAGGCCCAGTAGAGGTCAATTGTAAATAAGGACAGAGTAAATGTAGCGTAAGATTTGCCTACCATTTGCTAATCTGCCTGTGGTTTATAATTTCATGTATTATAAACATTGATTCTTTATTCATTTTAAAATATAAAAATATCTAACCTTCACTCATTGTTTTTAAAGAAAACTGAATAGATTTATGAATGTAAAAATACCTTCTTTTGCTCAAGAACTATACACAATTAGCAATTACATAGCTCTTGATTAGTCATTACTTATAAGTCAAACACATTATTGTCTCCTTCCCCTCCAACTCTGACTCACTGAAAAATGAGAAAAATATATGCTTGGGTGGTTTCTACTTTGTTCTTTTCAATAAAAGGTTGAAATAAGATGTTTCAAGCTAGACACTAAGTTCTTGCTAGCTTTCTTACCTACACGCAAATAACTTGCTTATTTTGAAAAATTTAAAATATAATAATTGACTTGACCTTTGAGACGTGGTTAGCCCAGCGCCTAGTAAAGAAGACACACAGTAGAAGTTCCTTCTTTGTGTGGTGCCCTCTCTACAATTAGTAGTTTAACAGAAAGAGAATAGTCCTTGGCCATGTCTGAGTGTGGTCACTGCATTGTCCGAGTGTGGCCTTCTCAGGAACAATCTTTACTAATGGTGGCATACAACTCAATATCTTATCTATTAGGTGACTTTATTTTTGCCATTCCTAAAATTATTTCTCGTCTCCCAGCTTGTTCCTAATCTTTACCCTTTACATACATCATGTAGATGATAGATTTTTCTTCAGGCCAATTGAAAATGCACTGCCTCTTTCACTGCTTGAGAGAGAATCAGCTGAGCTTATTGTGTTCATAGATGCATCTCAGCCTTGCTGCAATTTTTCACAATACCATAAAGCTAGCCAAAGCACTCAAGAAATGAAATTTTCATCTATTGGTGATCAGAGAATCTCAGAAATTTAGAATCATGAGTCATCTTGTAGCTTATGAAGATCAACTCCTCCATTTTTCAGTGAAAGAAACTTCATTCTAAAGAGTGGAGGGGCTTCTCTGACACCACGCAGTGAGTAAGGAGTAGGGTTGGAGCTAGAGCTCACATTTTCTGACTTAAAGCATTCTTTCCTCTCAGTTCCAGCTGCCTCCCAATTTCTGCATGATGTCATTAGGGAAGAATGTTAAAAACTGGCAGTCACCACTTTCAACCACTTTCATCTCCTTCTCAATGCATTGTGACAGTTCTGAAAAATAGTGGGGATCATTGAGAAAGTGAGACATGGGTGTATTCTGACTCCCTATTATTGAGTTAGTCAGTATAGGCCTCTCCCATCTTGGGGTGCCCCCTCTGCCTTCACGTTTGTCTTCACATATATACCATTGCTTTTTTCTGGTAAAGAATTGACTAAGCAATGACATAGGAGAGGGTTAGTATTTTTGTCTGTTTGTCCTTGCTCTAAATTTGAGGCAACCTAGGGGTCATCATGAATTTGAGCAGACATTAGACTGAAATGTGAGAGCAAGAGAACACTTTTCCAGATGAATCTGTATTTAATTAGGCAGTCAAGCCAATCTAATTCTGACATTTGACAGCTTAACTCTCTGATATTGAAAGGCAATTTGTGAGGTAAAGCGTTTGTTAAAAGTAAGCATAAAGGCAAAACTAAGATGCTGACTTTTAAGGTGATGGTCAGCCATACTATAGTATCTATCCTCAATACCATCATAATTATACTAATTGTACCAACTTTGTCACCTTAACTTTTCTCAACACTTAGGACAGAGTACTATAAATAGAAAATTCCATGGATGATTTTCAAATAAGAGGAAATTATATAAATATATCATCTTTCAAAGTTTGACTAGAAAATTATATAGGAAAGATTTCAAATATAAGAATGAGTTTAAAGTAAAGAAAAATTCATATATAATAATGTAATAATATTTATTCACTTCCACATGGTTGTTTTAATGTGCATTTAATTTTGTCCTGTATTTTGCCTCTCTATATCAGAATTTCTATAGCAATATCTACGCTAAGTATAAAAGGAAACCAATATTAATTCACACAGTAGGAGATACTACTAGTTGCTTACTATGAATAGTTATCAAGTAAATGAAGATTAAAAGAGCAAAACATCATTTTATAGCTATGAAATTTATCAAAAGTATTCTTGTTAGTATACATTAAAATTGTTACACTTTGAAATTGGTGGTTTAATTGTAAAGTCATTTACAGATGGCTTAAGCTGTAAAAAAAATTAGCACTTTTTAGCCCAGTAGTATCATCCTCTTTAGTTTTGGCTAAAATGTATGTATGTGAAGGTTTTATATATATGGTTCCTTATAATATTTTTAAAAATGGATTTTGCTAAATGCCTAGAAATTTGGGAACTGACTAAATTAGGGCAAAGCAACTGTCAGCATATTACATAATTATTAAAAAGATGGTTGTAAAGACCAACTAGCAATACAAAAAAGAATTTATATTATAATGTAGTGTTAAAAAATAGAATACATGCTGTTGTTTGAAGTATGTTTATTTAACCATGTGAGAAAAACTGAAAAGTAGAAAATGGAAACTATTGATTTATGCTATAAGGCATTTAGTTGCTTTTATTATGTTTAGTTCAGTTAAAAATGTGATGTCTCTAGTATCACAAACAAGCTGTAAGATATGAAATAAAAGTCAACATTTCAAGAAAAACATCAGGAATTTCTCTAAGAAATAAAACAGATTAAAGTAATTGCTTCCAATGTCATGGGAGACAAAATAAATTTCAATAAGAAGACAAATAACGTAAGTAAAGTCATAAACTCAAAAAGGAAGCCGTGGAAAAAATGATGCAATATTTTTGAATTTTTCAGAATGTTACTGACATTTTTATAGGGGGACAATAACAATATTTACATGGTTTTTGAAACAGATACTTGTATATTCAACTTATGTGTGAAATTAATTTCTCTATCCTGAAGTCATTTCAAAAAATATTTTGAGATAAACCACCTGATTAAGCCTTAGATTACTTACCACTGGCATATATTATAATAGTCTGTTATATTTAAGCTATGAAGAAATCCTTGAAGTATTTGTAATAAAGTTTTAGAGATTCTCTTTAACAAATTAGCAATTCAGGTTAACATGGGAAAAACAGTTATTATTCTTAAAAAGAGATACTTAAATATTTGCTGCAATTAAGATTTAGATAGAGAAAAATATGTACTTACGTCTATTACATATTGCAAATAAGTGTTACTGTAACACATTGCATCTATATTTCAGCTAGGTTGCTTTTAAAACTGAATTAAATGCAAAGCAACATTCTAACATAGCTGTTTAATAAAAATCCCAGGCAATTTTTGTGGGATTCATGAGTAAAAGGAATCTGTGCATTACTTGTGGGGTAGATATACAAGAAGAGTGCAAGACTCCAAAAAGAAAATAACTGTACGTTATGTCTAGTCACATGGGACTTTAGACAAGTTCATAGAGATTTCCTAGTCCCCAGGAGCTGTAGAAGAATCTATGCTCTCAGGAGTGGCAGAGGAGAAACAAGAAAAGCAGCAGCCAGCCTTGAGGCAGCAGTGGTACCAAGAACGAATGACATCTTATTGTTAACATCTGACCGATAGCTAAGTTCCAGAGAAGCCAATGGATGCCTCTGAAGATACTAATTTGAACAGATTCTTTTTAAAGCCAGATAGCAATCTATTTTTTAGTCCCCACAACACCCCAAACAGAGTACGGACCTAGAAAAAATACAGGGAATCACCAATTGAAAGAAGAAACTTGAAGATAAAATCTAACTTATAGGCCGGGCGCGGTGGCTCACGCCTGTAATCCCAGCACTTTGGAAGGCCGAGGCGGGCGGATCACGAGGTCAGGAGATCGAGACCATCCTGGCTAACACGATGAAACCCCGTCTCTACTAAAAATACAAAAAGTTAGCTGTGTATGGTGGCGGGCGCCTGTACTCCCAATTACTCGGGAGGCTGAGTCAAGAGAATGGCGTGAACCCGGGAGGCGGAGCTTGCAGTGAGCCGAGATCGCACCACTGCCCTCCAGCCTGGGCGACAGAGCAAGAGTCCATCTCAAAAAAACAAAAAAAACAAAAAAAAACAACAAAAAAAAACTAACTTACAACTCTTCCATATTTTTAAATTATTTTAACATTTTTATGGAAAACGCTAAATTCAACACCATTTTTATCTTAAAAGATGAATTTTTTTTCTTTCTGCCACCATCTATATTCCAAACTCCATGGCCTCACTGAAAACATTTATTACGAAGACAGAGAATCATAGGCTTTTAAAATCAGAATGGTTGTTTGAGATGTTCAGTTCATTGGTTCCCAGACTCTCAATGATGCAGATCATCTGGAGACCCTGTCAAATGCAAGCTTCCCAGGCCTTCTCCTGGAAATTCTGATTTAGTGAGTTTGGAGTAAGTCTGTGAATTTGTACTTTTAGCAATGCAAGTACCACAGGTGATCCTTATCCTTAGGAAATTTCAGAAAATATGGAAACTTTGAGCCCAGCTCCATTTCTTCAGAGAGGAGGAGATGCATCCAAAGGTTACATGGCCAGTAAGTCAGCCCCGGATATGAGACTCCTACTGCAGTATCCTGTGATTTCTCTCTCTCTTTTTCTAACTTCTTAGTGGCTTTGAATTATGATCAGAATAGGAGTTCTATCTGGATGGTTTCAACAAAAACAAAAAAACAAACTTGATAAAGATATGTTTTAAAAAAGTAGAAAACATACGGATTTTTCATTGACAACAGTCTATATTAAAACATGTTTTACGTATACATAGTGCACTGCTTACATGCCTATGTTGTGTTACATAATAATAAATTAATTTAAAAATACATATATATTCAAATACTAAGACATTTAGCTTAAACTCAGACTTCTGGAACCCTCAGTTCTTAGATCACCTATGAGTTTCATGGGAGTGACTGTGTAGGAATGACAATTGTGGTATAAAAAACATCAGGTTGAGAAGGAGCAAAATGGAGGTTCCTGATATTCTACGCTGCCACAAAGAGTTCCACTTTTATATATTTTACATGCAAGTCTTCAGCATACAATTCCATGTAAATAAAGAGTCCTGTGGCTAAAACCTGTTAGAGGCCATTGCATTACAGCTAAGTTCACCACACAGGGAGACATATTTCAATCTTCAATATTTAAGTAGGAAGCAATTTACCTTCTAGCAATTTACAGGATGGATATAGTCATATCCTCCCAAAACCAGAACATTTCAATATAGGATTTCTATATAAGGATAATACAAAACCAATACCAAAATACACAGTAGAAGTCAATCTAATAATCTAGGTCACATACTCATCACTCTATCTCACCCTACACATGCCCAATACCCATCTCTTCCTGGAATTACATTTTGTGAATTTGCTGGGTGGAGAAGAATGATGAAGCAGGGCTATTAGATTACAACTATTTATTTAATTTGTGAAGCAGATCTCTATACTAACAGGTCCTATATAAAAATGAGTTTTCTAGAGAAAGTCCCTAATACAACTTCACTTCAGCACAGTACAACTTAGTAACCACATTGGGGTGGGGGTTGGTAACTAGCATAATTAGCCTATACCCAACAGAAAGCTGAAACTCTACTCTTTAATCAAATAGTTTTTATAGCTGAAAATCAACTTTCTAAGAGATTGCATTTTTAGAACCTTAGACATATCAAAGATTTTAAAATAATAGCCTGGTATACCTACTTTACACCACACTTCTTTTCTGTTTTCTTATTCTATTATTACTTTTTATCTTCTCCTCCCTGTAAGTTCATCAAGGCTTGCTGTCAATTAACTTCAAGGATCATAACAAAAGTTCTGCAAGAGAAGATTGACAATGCTAATAATTGGCAACAGTTTTTGGATTTCTAGTTTCCTTGTCAGATCTTGCAGTGCCATCTTAAATGGTTAGATATTTTTTCAGGCATATGTGGTAGTTTTGAAAATCAAACTGATTACTGTTGACTTGATTCTCTATGCAATACAAAGCTGGGTAATTTTTAAGCAGAACCTTGAGCAGAAATTCACATCAGGGTGTCTGGTTGCAAAACAACCGAAAATGATTCTAGCTAAAAGCCTCGCCTCTTTTTGCTACTGATAAGGTTTGGCTCTGTGTCCCCACCCAAATCTCACCTTGAATTGTAATAATCCCTACATGGCAAGGGTGGGACCAGGTGGAGATAATTGAATCACAGAGGTGGTTTCCTTGAATCACAGAGGTGGTTTCCTCCATGCTGTTCTCATGAGTGAGTGAATTCTCATGAGATCTGATGGTTTTATAAGGGGCTTCCCCCTTCACTTGGCACTCATTCTCTCTCCTGCGGCCCCCTGAAGAGATGCCTTCTGCCATAATTGTAAGTTTCCTGAGGCCTCCCCAGCCATGCAGAACTGTGAGCCAATTAAACCTTTTTTCTTTACAAATTACCCAGTCTCAGGTATTTCTTCATAGCAGCATGAGAATGGACTAATACAACTACTTTTCTCAACCAGCCTTAGCTACTTAATGAGTGCTTACTATGAGTTACTTTTCACTTTATAAAATTTTAATTTAATATGTTAAATGTTATTGTTTCAATAATTCTTTCCTTATCCCTAGAATAGCAGGGAATAATATCATTTGGATGAATGCATATGTTGCTTTTGAATTGTTCTACCTTAAATAAATTAAAATATTTCTCTGGGAGAAAGATGAACTATAAAATCCAATAGAGACTATAAAGCACAGTAGAGAGGAATTGACAGGGTCCCAATCAATGACTCTCTTTTACTATATGGTGCTGCCTTCCCATTAGTAAGGGAAAGAGTAATTCCAAATTGGAGATGATTAGATTCACATGGAGACATGAAGAATGGAAGATGTGTCAAGAGGTGGCGTGGCAGAGGAGGAGAGAACAACTGCTTGTCATAGAATGTTTTCAGAGAATGACAAGCAGGTTGACAGTAATATGGTTTTTGTTGAGGGGTATAATTAGAGATAAGTCTAGAAAGAAAAGTAAAGGTCAAATTCTGGTGGGTTAGAATTAAGTCACAAAGGAAATTGTGGAAAAAATGTCCCACATCCTCATAGAATGGATGGTAATGTTAGAAACAGGTTCAAAAGTGGCCTGGAATCAAGAAGGGCTGGACAAGAAGAATGACCAAGTAGGTCAGGCATCGTGACTCACCCCTGCAATCCCAGCACTTTGGGAGGCCAAGGCAGGTGGATCACTTGAGGTCAGGAGTTCGATAACAGCCTGGCCAACATGGTGAAACCTTGTCTCTACTAAAAATACAAAAATTAGCTGGGCATGGTGGCACAGGCCTATAATCCTAGCTACTGGTGAGGCTGAGGCAGGAGGATCACTTGAACATGGGAGGCAGAGGTTGCAGTGAACAGAGATCACGCTACTGCACTCAAGCCTGCCCGTCTCAAAAATGAAAAAAAAAAAAAGGAAAAAAAAAAAGAATTACCACCTAAATACCAAAAACAAACAAACAAGCAAGACTGTGTAATTAGGAAGATACTGGCACTCCAGAATTGCTGCTGCTGGTTACTCAGTGCTGGCCACTGAACTACAACATTCCAGTGTATAATTTCTAAATGGCCTCTCCTTTTTTTACATCACTTACTTAAGATTCCGAGTGGTGAGTAGGAACAGATGGCTTGCAGGTCACTCACCTGTTCCATACCTGTCCAGGGAAGAGAAGAGGGATTATTTTTCCATATATTTTCTAGGAAGACAGCATCCAACCAACTGCTAAAACTCACATAATGAGAAATTCCAGGAAGATGGTCATGTGATCAAAATATGATGGATTTAAGGGTTGGGCAGCTAAAACCTAAGTTTTTATGTTCATTACAGGGAGTGAAAACTATTAACCAGAGTTGGCTTTATCTAAGGTACACTAAAGAAGGGAGGAACTGGTGCCACAAAACTTGGCTAGAAAATCATTGCTAGGCTGGAGTTAACAAGAATGTGAAAATGTGCAAAGGCATTACTGAGGGGCTTATCTGAGCTTCACCTTGGCGTGGTACTACTGGGCTGGCTCCATTCTCCTTTTATGTAAACTTATAGACCAAGAGAGAGAAAGCTGAATTTTAGTAGGAATACTGCTGTACTTTCTGTTAGTAGTGTTCCTGGGAAACAACTGTACTTGATCTTTTAGAATTCCAGATTTCTTAATCAGATATCAACAAAGATAATCATTCTGCATGGAAATAAAAGTCTAGAACAAAGGTATGTGCAGAGCTTTGTTCCATTGTCCTCTACTGATGTGGCATTTCAAGGTGAGTGTCTTCCCTGTGATTTGTAAGGAGATGTGGTTCTTACCTGAAACTTATACCTTCAAAGTACCAGTTCTTATTTTCAACAGAAGAAAAATAAGGAATATAAAGAAATAGTAATTGAACACACACACACACACACAGACTAGAAACATCAGTGACAAGACCAAAAGGTTTACAAAGATGTTGCTACTAGACCCTCCATCTTGGCTAACTGAGCTGCTGCTCCCAGCATCACCAGCTTTAAAATATTGCCCAAAGACAGTCAAATGGCCAGGACCCAGGAGATTGTTGAAGTATCTTGGTTGAATTGGATTTACTTGAACTTTCAAGGGATTATCTACATTTCCAGAAATACTGTTCTTCAATGATATTTTAGATTTTGATGTTAATTATCAATTTTTTTTTTTTGAGCCGGAGTCTTCGCTGTGTCGTCCAGGCTGGAGTGCAGTGGCGTGATCTCTGCTCACTGCAAGCTCCACCTTCCAGGTTCATGCCATTCTCCTGCCTCAGCCTCCCGAGAAGCTGGGACTACAGGCGCCCACCACCACATCTGGATAATTTTTTTTGTATTTTTAGTAGAGACGGGGTTTCACCATGTTAGCCAGGATGGGTATTATTAATTTTGATCACCCTCCATGACTCAAGAGACAATACATTATTTAAACAACAAAAATTAGGCTCTACGTCTACGTCCTTACTTCTTCAGCTTCGTTTCTTTTACCATAACATTGGTTTAGGAAACACAAACAAAAATGAACAGGTGAGACATGATAGCTGAGTTTGAAGGCAGTTTTCATTTTGATAATTTAGATCAGTTATTTTAATATCATGTATTAGAGAGAAGTTTTCTACGCATGACCATCTTCCTGGTATAAACTATTTCAGTCATTGGTCAATTTTAGAAAAAATTAAGGGAAATATTACATCGATTGCTAAAAAGTTTTACTTTTAAATTATTCATTATTTGTTTAAACTAATGTCTCCTGATAGAGGGTAAAAGGCATGTATTCACATTGATGTCACCACATATTAAAATCTTTAGATCGCTGATGTTTCACAATTAAGGCCTCATACTAAGTATGACATCACTCTTTGTAACTGGTTATGTGTACCATTAAAATTATTTATAATAACATAATTTTCAATTATTAAATATAAACTCACAGCTAACCTTTTACTTGATGAGACATTTATTTGCATTATTTCATTTAATAATCTTTACAGCTATATTATAGAAAAATATCATTATTGTCTTCATCTCAAAGATAAAGAAACTTAAGCATGGTAATTTAAATAACTTACCCAAGATAGCACAGCAAATAAATCTTAGTTTCCTAGACATTTTAGACTGCACTCCTGCAACAGATACATATATATATATATGTATGTATGAAAAAACTACAGTAAAAAGCCTTTGTCACTGCTATTTCAGACCCTAGACAACACTACTGGGGGATGGACTTGTTTAGGATATGTTATTAATATCTCTATGCAATTTTTCTCATATATTTTACCACATCTTGACCTCTGCAATGGCCATGCTAAAAGAAGATTCTTTGAGTAGCTTTGGTAAATTACTGATTGTTCATCCTATAATATAAATTGTTCTAACTAATTTTCAATAAATGAGGCCTGGTAGTTCAACACATGTTTCAAAATAATCTTACTAGTTTGGTTTGTGAGGCAATTCTCAGAGTACAGTCTAATTAAGCTGCCTTAGAATACACAAACACATCTTCATTGCCATTGGAACTGCTGATCAGTGGCAAATCACTCTTTTCATAATGAACCCTGGGTTTCTCTGCAGGGCTGAGAGAATTTGAAAAGAGCTAATGGAAAACTCAGCCCGCTAAAGTTCTCTAGTGCCTTTATTTATAACAAAATGTACAATTACATTCATTCGTATGTGAAGAAAAGAAATAGGCCTTTAAAGGATTTATGAGACTAATTCCTAACAAAAAGAGCATTAGCCCAACTGGTTAACTATATTTTCTTATTAAAAACTTATTCTGAGCTTATTAAAAACTTATTCTGAGCATCTGGAGAAACCTAGAAAAAATATGTGCCAAACAAGCCTTCTTTTGTATCAGCTAAAGTCATGATGAGTATTAAAAAAAAGAAAACTTACATACAATTTATCTATTACTTGCCTAAAATTACCATTTACCCCAGGGTGTCTTCCAAACTTGCTAACTCCCATCCCTAAACACATTTTTAGCATAATACCCTTAACATATGGGATTTTAAAATTTATTTATAAATTATAGACATGTCCCATTCTATGGAAAATGTGCATTATAAACCATGCACAAATATGGAATTTTTAAAGGATGAGATAAGCTTATTTTAAATCATTATTTATTTTATTTTTAATTGTACCAAAAAACCCACTTTGAGTTGTCATGAGAAATAGCTTCTGGATGCTCAGATTTAAAGTGTCTGCCAATCAAGTGTGAACTTATTATCATTAACTGGTGTAAAAAACAATGCATACACTTAGGATGAGTGTTTTTTTCCATTAACAATGGTTGATAAATATTCCTGTTTCAATGTTCTTGATAATTTCTGACATCTTGACACATACCATTAGGTCATCATTCTTATTTCACAATATGACTGAGAAAGCACTTGTACACCGAGTAGAAGAAATGTTTGTTCTGCCATGTTCTTGCATTTTGCTTTTGCTTTCATTATTAGTATTATCTTACGTCTGCAGCTTCCTTGCTGGAAGCTTCTTAAGCCACTTGTCCATTTGGTAAGAGTGAATTTAGTTTAAACTAGATAATATAGCCTGCAAATCCATGTTATCAGGCACACAAACACAAATTCATTATTATAGGCAGAAAGAAAACAGGTGGGGGACCATTTTCCAACCTTTGGCATGATGACACACCCATCTTCCCTTAGGATGCCTTGCATATATGACAATTACTTTCTGACATAAGGATCTAGTGAGAATACCAGTGTCATCTATATTAATAAATAAAAAACAATAAATTAAAATAAATTAATAAATATGAATAGATGTTTATTTTCTTATTGCTTTAAAAGATACTGTGAATTAAATTTTCAATATTCTCTCTAAGATCCCAAGAATACCACTGTGCCACTTCTTAAAACTGAAAATGCAGGCCAGTTAGAAGAAGAGGAAGAGGAGGAGAAAGTGAAAAATTTGTTTCCATAATCACAGCAGCAAAGCCAACCACGTGGCCTGAGCAGGTTTTTTTAATGATGTGGTTGGATAATAATATTATTCAGATTCCCTGCCAGGTTCATCTGGCTACATGAGAGAGGTTTTCTTTTTTTTTTTTCCCCTTAAATTTATTTCAGCACAGTTTTAAATTGGCATTAATATCCAAATCATCTGCTGAAATACTTAAGGTTATTTTATATACTGTGTACAGCACAAAGTTGATAAATATGAGTGAATAAACACTATGGCTAGATTTACCCAAACTATAGCAATATCATGCCCTAAAATAGGCAAAGGCTATTTTTACCTGGAATTCAAACAACCAGAAAGGACAGGTTTCCCTCACCCTCACCCCCACCCAAATTTAGAATACTTATCTTTAGACAAACCTGAGGCCCAGAAATGTTTGTCCAAGGTCATAGCTAATGACTAGTGAAGCTGGAATTTGGCCCAGGTAGTCTGGCTCCAAAGTCTGTACTGGTAATCACCATGCTATAGAATAAGGATATAATATCTACTTCATAAAATACTTATGGGATAAAAACCATTTGCATATGTATATAATGTGCCTAGTACAGGGCTTGGCTTTCTGTAAATAATCCATATGTTGAAGTTTTCATTATGGGAGAGTGAATGGAAAAGCATGCAGATTTTGTAGGCAAATCCAAATCCTGCATTTGAATTTTTGTTTGTTTGTTTTACTTAAAGTTCTGAGATACATGTGCAGAAGGTACAGGTTTGTTACATAGGTAAACATGTGCCATGGTGGTTTGTGCACCTGTCAACCTGTAGTCTGGGTACTAAGCCCCACATGCATTAGGTATTTATCCTGATGCTCTCCCTCCCTTCCCCTCTGTGGACAGGCTGCAGTGTATGTTGTTCCTCTTCCTGTGTCCATGTGTTCTCATTGTTCACCTCCTACTTATAAGTGAGAACATGCAGTGTTCGGTTTTCTGTTCCTGTGTTAGTTTGCTGAGGATGATGGCTTCCGGCTTCATCCATGTCCCTGCAAAGGACATGATCTCATTCCTTTTTATGGCTGCATAGTATTCCGTGGTGTATATGTACCACATTTTCTTTATTCAGTTTATCATTGATGGGCATTTGGGTTGGTTCCATGTTTTTGCTGTTGTGAATAGTGCTGCAGGAAACATATGTGTGCATGTATCTTTACAATAGAATGATTTATATTCTTTTGGGTATATGCTCATTAATGGGACTGCTGGGTCAAATGGTATTTCTGCTTCTAGATCCTTGAGGAATTGCCACACTGTCTTTCACAATGGTTGAACTAATTTACATTCCCACCAACAGTGTAAAAGCATTCCTATTTCTCCACAGCTTCACCAGCATCTGTTGTTTCTTGACTTTTTAATAATCGCCATTCTAACTGGTGTGGGATGGTATCTCAGTGTGGTTTTGATTTGCATTTCTCTAATGATCAGTGATGTTGAGCTTTTTTTCATGTCTGTTTGCCACATAGATGTCTTCTTTTGAGAAGTGATTGTTCATATCCTTTGCCCACTTTTTGATGGGGTTTGTTTTTTTTCTTGTAAATTTGTTTAAGTTCCTTGTAAATTCTGGATATTAGACCTTTGTCAGATGGGTAGATTGCAAAATTTTCTCCTATTCTGTAGGTTGCCTGTTCACTCTGATGATAGTTTCTTTTGCTGTGCAGAAGCTCTTTAGTTTAATTAGATCTCATTTGTCAATTTTGGCTTTTGTTGCAGTTGCTTTTGGCAATTTCATCATAAAATTTTTGCCCATACCTATGTTCTGAATGGTCTTGCATAGATTTTCTTCTAGGGATTTTATAGTTTTGGGTTTTACATTTAAGTCTTTAATCCATCTTGAGTTAATTTTTGTATAAGGTATAAGGAAGGGGTCCAGTTTCAGTTTTCTGCATATGGCTAGCCAGTTTCCCAGCACCAAGTATAAAATAAGAAATCCTTTCCCCAGTGCTTGTTTTTATCAGGTTTGTATAAAATCAGATGGTTGTAGATGTGTAGTCTTATTTCTGAGGTCTCTATTCTGTTCCATTGGTATGTATGTCTATTTTGATACCAGTACCATGCTATTTCGGTTACCGTTGGCTTGTAGTATCGTTTCAAGTCAGGTAGCATGATGCCTCCAGCTTTTTTTTTTTTGCTTTTGCTTAGGGTTGTCTTGGCTATACAGGCCCTTTTTTGGTTCCATATGAATTTGAAAGTAGTTTTTTGAATTCTGTAAAGAACGTCAATGGTAGTTTGATGGGAATAGCATTGAATCTATAAATTACTTTGAGCAGTATGGCCATTTTCATGATATTGATTCTTCTTATCCATAAGGATGGAATGTTTTACATTTGTTTGTGTCCTCTCTTATTTCCTTGAGCAGCAATTTGTAGTTCTCCTTGAAAAGGTTCTTCATGTCCCTTTTTAACTGTATTCCTAGGTATTTTATTCTCTTTGTAGCAATTATGAATGGGAGTTCATTCATGATTTGGCTCTCTGCCTGTCTATTGTTGGTATATAGGAATGCTTGTGATTTTTGCACATTGATTTTGTATTCTGAGAGTTTGCTGAAGTTGCTTACCAGCTTAAGGAGCTTTTGGGCTGAGATGATGGGGTTTTCTAAATATAGGATCATGTTGTCTGCAAACAGGCAATTTGACTTCCTCTCTTCCTATTTGAATACCCTTATTTCTTTCTCTTGCCTGATTGCACTGGCCAGGACTTCCAATACCATGTTGAACAGGAGTGGTGAGAGAGGGTATCCTTGTCTTGTGCTGGTTTTTAATGGGAATGCTTCTAGCTTTTGCCCATTCAGTATGATATTGGCTGTGGGTTTGTCATAAATAGCTCTTATTATTTTGAGATATATTTCATCAATACCTAGTTTATTCAGAGTTTTTAACATGAAGGGATTTTAATTTTATCGAAGGCCTTTTCTGCATCTTTTGAGATAATCATGTGGTTTTTGTTATTGTTTCTGTTTATGTGGTGGGTTATGTTTATTGCTTTGCTTATGTTGAACCAGCCTTGCATCCCAGGGATGAAGCCGATTGATCATGGTGGATAAGCTTTTTAATGTGCTGCTGGATTCGATTTGCCAGTATTTTATTGAGGATTTTCACATCAATATTCATCAGAGATATTAGCCTAAAGTTTTTTATTGTTGTTGTTTTGTCTCTGCCAGGTTTTTGTATCAGGATGATGCTGGCCTCAGAAAAGGAGTTAGGGAGGAGTCCCTCCTTTTCAGTTGTTTGGAATAATTTCAGAAGGAATGTTACCAGCTGCTTTTTGTACCTCTGGTAGAATTTGGCTGTGAATCTGTTTGGTTCTGGTCTTTTTTTGGTTGGTAGGCTATTTATTACTGATTCAATTTCAGAATTGTTAATGGTCTATTTAAGGGTTTGACTTCTTCCTAGTTTAGTCTTGGGAGGGTGTATGTGTCCAGGAATTTATCCATTTCTTCTAGATTTTCTAGTTTATTTCCACAGAGGTATTTATAGTATTCTCTGATGGTTGTTTGTATTTCTGTGGGGTCAGTGGTGATATCCCCTTTATCATTTTTTATTATGTCTATTTGATTCTTCTCTCTTTTCTTCTTTATTAGTCTAGCTACTGGTCTATCTATTTTATTAATTTTTTCAACCAGCTCCTGGATTCATTGATTTTTTTTTTGAAGGGTTTTTTGTGTTTTATCTCCTTCAGTTCTGCTCTGATCTTCATTATTTCTTATCTTCTGCTAGTTTTTGGATTTCTTTGCTCTTGCTTTTCTAGTTCTTTTAGCTGTGATGTTAGGGTGTCAATTTGACATTTTTCTAGCTTTCCAGTGTGGCTACTTAGTACTATAAATTTCCCTCTTAATACTGCTTAACTGAGTGCCAGAGATTCTGGTACAGTCTATTTGTTCTCATTGGTTTCAAAAAATTCTTTATTTCTGCCTTAATTTCATTATTTATCCAGGAGTCATTCAGGAGTAGGTTGTTCAATTTCCATGTAGTTGTGTCATTTTGAGTGAGTTTCTTAATCTTGAGTTCTAATTTGACTGCACTGTGGTCTGAGAGAGTCTTTGTTATGATTTCAGCTCTTTTGCACTTGCTGAGGAGTGTTTTACTTCCTATTAAGTGGTTGACTTTAAAGTAAGTGCCATGTGGCACTGAGAAGAATGTATATTCTGTTGATTTGAGGTGAAGAGTTTTGTAGATGTCTATTAAGCCCACTTGATCCAGAGCTGAGTTCAAGTCCTGAATATCTTTGTTAATTTTCTGCCTTGTTGATCTGTCTAATATTGACAGGGGGATGAGGAAGTCCCTCACTATTTTTTTTTTTTTTTTTGAGACACATTCTCACTCTGTTGCTCAGGCTGGAGTGCAGTGGCATGATCTCTGCTCACTGCAAGCTCCGCCTCCTGGGTTCAAGCAACTCTCCTGCCTCAGCCTCCTGAGTAGCTAGGATTACAGGCTTGCACCATCATGCTGGGCTAATTTTTGTATTTTTTAGTAGAGACAAGGTTTCACAATGTTGGCCAGGCTGGTCTCGAACTTCTGACTTCGTGATCTGCCCGCCTCGGCCTCCCAAAGTGCTAGGATTACAGGCGTAAGCCACTGTGCCCAGCCCAAAGTCCCCTACTATTATTATGTGGGAGTATAAGTCTCTTTGTAGGTCTGTAAGAACTTGTTTTATGAATCTGGATGCTCCTGTATTGGGTGCATATATATTTAGAATAGTTAGCTCTTCCTGTTGAATTGATCCCTTTGCCATTATGTAATCCCCTTCTTTGTCTTTTTTTGATCTTTATTGGTTTAAAATCTGTCCTGTCAGAAACTAGGATGCAACCCCTGCTTTTTTCTGCTTTCTATTTGCTTGATAAATTTTCCTTCATCCCTTTATTTTGAACCTATGTGTGTCTTTGCACATGAGATGAGTCTCTTGAATACAGGACACTGATGGGTCTTGACTCTTTATCCAATTTGCCAGTCTGTGTCTTTTAACTGGGGCATTTAACCCATTTAAAATGGGCCTGTATTTGAAGCTAGCTCTGCCACTTACTATATGTCTGACTTTGTAGAAATTCCTTAGTCCATCTTTTCTGCAACACAGGGATAATAACTCTTGTATGCTGAGTTGGGGAAAGTTTAAAATAAGGTAAAATATAAGCAATGCCTTGTAAGTATAAAAATTATACATATTATTATCACTATTATTGAAATCTGACATAATTCAAACACATTTTTATTGGCTTTTTACATAGAAGATATTTTTGAATTATATTCGTCACTTAAAATCAGGAATTTGTTTTTCAAAGAAAAGCAGTAATGTCATTGCATGTTTTAAAATCAGTTCAGACTATGTAAGTTTGGCATAATAGAACTCATGCTCATAATAGCAATCTCTCAGATACTAAAAAATCCACAAGTAAATTTTGAGTTATCACAAAAGTGTTTTTATTCATTTATTCAATATATGCTAAGTGTCACTCTGTGTACCAGGCACTATTCTGGGCTCTGTCTGAGTATACAGCATTGGACCACAAACCAAGATTCCCAAGCAGGTAGTAAATGGCAGAGCTAGCGCCACATACAGGCCCATTTGACTGCAAGATTTTTGCAGACCCATTTGATTGCATGCTTTTCCATTCTGTAATGAAAACTTCAATGTATAAATTAGCTACAGTAAGCCAGGCACTGTACAGTGCACCTTATGTATATATGCTAATTGTTTTAATCCTATAATTATTTTATGAAGTAGATACTATAGCTACTTCTGTATCCATAAGATTTGAACTCTCATGGAGTTTAAAATCTACTGGAGGGAAAAAAACTATAAACAAAATAAATAAGTAAAATATATGGTATATTAGAAAGCGATGAATGGCAGTGGGGAAACTAAAATGAGGAAGAGGAATAAGGTTCTTGACATTTTAAAAACGGTTATTAGGAAATGTTTCTCTGTGAAATTAATATTTGAATAGCAATCCGAAGTGGAGAAAGCAGGTCTGATCAGATGTAATGGTGGAAACTCGAGGTGGCCAGAGTGGCTGGAGCAGAATGATTAAGGGAACATACCGAGAGATGAAGACAGGGATGTAACAATTAGGCGCAGGCCATTCTACATCACTGAGAATTCAGGTTTTTAATTCACATTAAATGCAGTTGCCTGTGGCCAGCTCTGAGTAGGAAGTCACATAATCTAACTTTAACAAAATCACTCTGGTAGCTGTGATGAGACTAAAAACATTAGGGAGATTATGTAGGAGAATTCTGCAATCATCTAGAAGACAGATGATGAGGTTTTGGCCCACCATTTGGTAGCAGAGGAGGTTGTGAAAACAACCCAAGGTGGAATGTGTTAAAGTAGAGTCCATAAAATTCACTGATGAATTGGTATGAAATGTGAGAAGAGAAAACTGGGAGAAGAAGATTTTGGGGAAAGATCAAAATCTCAGTTTTGGACATGTTAAGTTTGAGATGCCTGTTAGAATCCAAGGAAGTATGTTGATTTGGCAGTTGGTTATGTGTTTGGAGTGATCCCAATGGAGTTATAAATATGTTAAATATAGTTCAACATTACATGTATTTCATTTTGATCCTATGCAAATTCTTCACCAGGTCAGATTAATACATGGCAAAGCAACTCTTTTTTAAATAGAACAGTAAATTAAATAGATCACTTTGCTCCTCAGTCAATTTGAATAAATTATGAGGCTAACAACAGAAAGCCCACAAAAACATCTGAGCATCACCATTTATGTATTAAATTAAACAACATTTGAGAAAAAAATTATCACATTTTATTTTGCTTGTTTGATGCCCTCAAAACAAGTAAAAGCAAAACTAGAAGGTGTGACTTCAGAACAATAATGACACTGACACGTCAAACAAATGCTGAAGAAAAACCCTTAAATACAAGTAAAATTTGAAAAATCCCTCAGAAGCAATAAAACTCAGTTAATAGTTTGATTAATATTTAGCAGATTAACAATGAAGTCTATTTCAGTATATTGTTGTGTGTATGTGAGCATGCAAGAACGTGTGTGTACAAACTAACAACATATGCAAGGTGCCATTCTCAAAGCAGAAGATTTCATCATACTATTGCAATCGTCACATTCCATGTAATTCATTTAAATCCAATAAGTGTATATTAACCCCCATTTATGTATATCTGTAGTCATATTTCTAGTTACTAGAATGCAGCTTCTTTAGTCAATTCCACATACCATAATTCCACTCATTTTTCAGTCCTTTCCCTTCATGAATTCTTTCTAAAACTTTCTAAATTTACATGATATCTTCCAACTCTTCATAACCTTTGAACTCTTTGAAATGCTCTATTCAGAGTACCTAGAAAACTGATTGGCAGAGAGTAGGCGCTCAGAAAATATTTATTGAAAAAATGGGTAAATAAGTAAATTAAGAAACAAAGCATACTCTATCCTCTCTTTGCAATTAATAATGAACATTTTACATTAAAACTTCTGAGAAATTGTACGGTAAGGATATCCATTTAACTTTGTCTTTCCTAAGCTTATTTGACCTCCTTATTTTTTTCTCTCTTAACCTACTTACTTGGAACTCTTTCTGGGAAGCATGCTTTGGGTAACGCAAATGTGGGGGGATGGGCTACCAAGGCACTAAAAAAATTCATATTTTAAAAATATTGGCTACTTTATAGTTTTTTTCTTATACTAGTTTTATTTTGGAAGAATGCAATGGTATCTTAGTGTGCTTTTTTTTAGGGGGGACAGAATCTTTCCCAGGCTGGATTGCAGTGGCGAGATCACAGCTCACTGCAACCTCGACTTCCTGGGCTCAAGCAATCCTCCCACCTCACCCTTCCAAATAGCTGGGACCACAGACACCACCATGCTAACTTTTTTATTATTTGTAGAGACAGGGTCATGCTGTGTTGCCAGACTGGTCTCGAACTCCTGAGCTCAAGCATTCTCCTGTCTTGGCCTTCCAAAGTGCTGGGATTATAGGCACGAGCCACCACGCCCAGTACTTTGTAATTCTAAAGTTCCATCAAAGAGTGATGGCCTAGGTTTTGTGTTACATCTATATTATCACAAAAATATTTATAATCTCTAAACATCTGTGCCTCCTTTATGCACATGATGCATTAGCGGTGTAAGATAAGAAGACAACATGCATTTTTTTGTACTGTGTTAGAGGTAAATTCCTTGTGTGATAAATCAGCAGTCATTAGAAGTAATTAAAGGAAGCAAAATAGGAATTGATTTGGAGTTATATAACCAAAGCAAGACAATCACTACAACCGCTCGTTCAATTATGTCTACAGTGTAAAAGCAGCAGAAATTGAAGATGTCTTAAGATAACTGTGATTCATTAGTTTTAGCTTTTGCTAAGTAGTCAAACTGAAAGTTTGAATTGCTCTGTTCTATAATTGAAGAAAAAAATATTGCGGGGGGGGGAAGGAAAAGATAAAGAAAGAAATAGAAATAAGATAGAGGACTTGCCCCTCTTTTCCATGTCATTATTCCTATAGAATAGAGGTCAGCAAACTTTTTCTTGAAAGGGCCAGAGAGTAAGTATTTGAAGCTTTGTGAATCATATGGTCTTTGCTGAAACTCTGCCACTGTGGCACAGAAACACTGAAGAATGGACATGACTGTGTTCTTATACTATGTTATCCACGAAAACAGGCAGCTGGGTAGATTTGGTCCATGAGTAATAGTTTGCAGTCCCCTGTTGTAGAGGACAAAAGCTCCCCAAGCTATAGCACTAGCCAGGCATCTGTGACAGAGCACGTATCCTCTAATACTTTGGGATTTAAGAGGTTCCTCAAAGTCAAATCTTTTCTTACATTTGGTCAACCTTAGTGCTTTAAATTCTCATTATGGTATCATTATTTTAGCCACTTCTTTGGTTTAACACATTTCCACACTAAATCTCTTCTTAAGCACAGAACAAATTAACATACAGTAACTCATTCATTTATTCACTCCTGTCAGAGAGAACATTAGTAGATGGCCTACAGATAAATTTTATCTGGGGAGTTGTGGAAAGGGTGAGCCTGAGAAAGTGTAGCTGAGGGACATCTAAGCCTTTTGTGAAATTTCAGTCTTTGGAAAAGAACCAGGTGAGAGGAGGGGACACAAATAAAGTCAAGCCAGAGCTTGCCAAAATTAGACCTCACTGCTTCAGTTTTCGTAAGACTGTCTTTTGTCTGTTAGTAGAATTTAATTTGACTCAATTCTATTTCTGTAAACAGAGATATGGAATGTTGTTTGTGAAGTATGTTTGGGGAGGTAAGAGAGGAGACAAGTGGAGAGTAGGGATTTATGCCCTATTTTTGACATTTGCAGATCTTTTTTCTTATTCTCTTACATATGGAAGACACTAAATAGGTGCTACATGCATTGAATTACTTCACCTCCACTTCTAAAGAGAGGAAAAGTTATCCAAGTTTTTTTTACCCTTTCCTCTCTTGACCTATTCCTATATTATTGCTTTCTTTTTCACTTTTGCTCCTTCAACCTAATGACCAAAGTGGCAGAAGATAGGGAAAATGAGGGAGAAAAAAAGCAATAGGATACGGTTAGGTATGAGGGACCAAGGGACAGGAAGAAGAAATAGGACAATTTTGACTTTCCCCCTTTCTAATCACAATTTCTCCCATGACAGGAAAATATAATGACTTTAATCTACAGAAATAAGCACTATGTTTACTTAAAATATCTTAGCAAGCATTGGAAAATATTATTATTTAATTCCAAGAAAAGAAACACGCACTCCAATAAAGACTTAGAAGGATTAATTTTTCATGTAATTTTAATAAGTATAAAAGGGTATGAAAATCTGTCTATGGTTTACTGTGGATAAATTTCAACTTCTCAATCTTTAATAAAAGTCTTCATTATGCAATTGAATTTGTAAATTCTCTGTTAAAAGATGCTTTTTGTGATCAAAGTAAATGAAATACAGACCCCATGAACCATGTATGTTCCTAAGTACAAGTTTCTGGTATAAAATTTGTATCGTAGCAATTCAAATTCATCTTACCTGATGAGTAAAAACATAAAGTTAATAAAATATCTTGTAAGAAAATAAGTGTCACTTATTTTTAAAATGATCTAATTTTATGGAACATAATCATATGTTTATAAATGCTTGGGATATGAATGTCTTTGCCCAACATTTAATATAGAAAATGCATTACAGTGAATATGAGTGTTATTTGTAATATAAACAAAACATGAAAGGTTAATCAGAAATGCCAACAAAAATATGATACATAATTATCCCATTTTCCTAGTTTCAAGTTTCTTGCATGGCCTCTAAGCTACAATACTTAGAACTAGAAACAATATAATGCAGACCTGAAAATTAATAAATGCAGATTTTCATCGTTAACTACAAATCCCTTTTCATATGCTTACATACGTTTTCATTTTATTTTTAATATTTTTCTCCAGAATGAATTTTGGACATTCCCCCCCCCTCCATTTTCACATGGCATAACACTTAGTAATGAGCTAAAAGAATTTATATACAAAATACAATAACAGATCCAAGTTAATGATCCTGTAATGCTCTTGACCTGTCTGATGTGATCTGAAGAAGTGTGTTTTCACTCGTTGCACACTTTTTCTCCAGCAGCTCAGACAGTAGCACCACAGAACTTTTAATATGAGGGACTTAGTCTTCTCTTCAATTGGCTATGTATGAACTTATAAGTGGATAGAAGTGACTTAAAGAAGTCATTTCATGCTTTCTTTCTCATAATGACACATAATCATCAGATGAATACTCAAGAAACCTCTTCAAGAATACAGTAGATAGATAGATAGATAGATAGATAGATAGATAGATAGATAGATAGATAGATTTAAAGCCAAAAAAGACAGAAGTAATACTAAATGACCTTGTAAAATCTATTGCATCTTCTAATCTGATCTCACTAGCCAGACCCCAGGAGCCTCAACAAACAGGCCATGGACATAATTCTCTAATGACCTGATTCACTACTGTCAGCAAAGGTGACTTTGAAATCAGACAGCATTTCCATATCCTAACACCAGTAATAAAATAAATCCCTTTCTCTTCTGCAGTGATCTATTTCAATGTGTAATATGGTTTCATTAGTATCAAGCTTTGAGCATTTTCATTCTCGTAACACATGTATTTCTCATAGTGTTCACCTAGTTTTTGCTCAGTCCTCTCAATATTCTAAAGTCTGTCTCAAATCCTCCCTTATTCATGAGATAGTGCTACCCTGAAGTAACTTTCCATTTCTCTATCTTCTAGAACATCTATTATAACAGATATTTTGGTATTTTAAAAATATTATGTATTTAATCTAAACATTTCACCAGTATAAATCTTATTTTTCTAAGTAATGGAAATTGCATTTGATTCAAATTTCTATCTTGAAACATATATGCATTTTGAAGTAGATTATTTAATGATTACAGCATGATGTTTCAAAGAGGCACTTTGAAAGGTGAATGGAAAAGGAAATGTTTGTAACAGTGGCTTTTGTTTCAATTCCCTTGTAAGCATTTGACAAAAAGTAGATCCAGGTTGATTGATAGAATGGAGTATATCAATACAATTAGAGAAAGCTGTGTAAAAAGAAAAACGCTGAAAAATTCTCAGAACATTTTTCTTTCAGTTCATCTGTCCCTACAAATGTTAGAGGTTTTGTTTTCCTTTCTTGCTCTTATGTTTGATTTATATACATTTTCAATCTTTGTTATTTAACATATTGACATTTTGAACATTATTTATGTTGATAACTTTGTAAAGAGAGTTAGATATATGTTGAACTTAAACCAAACTTCTAATTATTACTTCCATGTTTTTACTCTAAAATTCTACTGACTAAAGACTAACCATTAACTTTTTAATGATGCATCCATCTCTATTATGGAGAGAAATATTTGCAAGAGTAATGTTTTCATAGATACTCCCATCAAAATACAAAAGAATCAATGGCCTGACCTCTCAGGTTTCCGATATATAGATTCTTGGAACAAAGTCTTCCCAGTCTTTCTAGGAATACTTAAACTTAATGTGTGCTCTTAAGGTTATTCAAACTCAAGTCCAGACTTACAAAGATAATCTACTTACAAAGAATTGACCTCACAAAGGTTGCCACTCCTGATATTCAGAAGCAAATTCTTTCCTGGAAATAAGCATGTGCTTTTCGCCAGAGAGAAGAATAAAAAGTAAAATTGGTATGTCAGTCATTCATCTTGTCATTCTTTCATTCAGCATCTGTGGAACATTCATGTTTTTCACCCAAAGGGTATAAGTGTACTTAGCCAGATTTTGTAATCTACATAGAGAGCTAGAATGCCATATCTGACATTGAAGGGCTTCCCATTTAAAGTATGAAATTCAGTTCATTCATTTTCAAGTATTTATTATGAACCTACTCAATTCAACACTCTTTCAGATGTGTTAAGGATGAAACTTTGAATCAGAGGAACCTGATTTTGCCCTCTCTGAATTTAACGTTCATTGTAGAGGATGTACACTAAAACCTGAGGGACAAAAAGTAACTAATCATGCAGTGACGTTGGGGCAGGACATTGCTAGCAAGAGTCTGGCTCTAAGGTAGAAATGAGCTCTGTATATTTGACCCAAAAAAATGAGTATGGCCTAAACGTAGAACGTAGAAAACAATAAAAAATATATTTCTCTTCAGATTGTAGTGGGTGAAACAAAAGATGAGAGGTGGAAGAGAGAATTTTGTGACAGGAAAACTTTCCTAGAAAGAATGTCATAAAGTGGAAACTCATTAAATGAAGGTGAGTGGAAGTTCATAGGGTAACAAAAGGGAAAGGGCATTCGGACAGGCGCTGCTAGACCCAGGTAGAGAGAGGTATGTGACAGAAGATGCATCTTAGGAAATGCGCATTGGCCTGTATAGCTAGAGTATATACAGAGTGGTGACAAGTGCAGCAGAGCACAGTGGCAAAGGAGGAGAGGCAGGCATGTCAGTGAGGATTGCTAATGGCTGCAAACAAGAACGCAAACAACATAGGCTTAAATAATTAAGAATTTACTTTTCTAAGAAGTTTTATGGTAAGCCGTTATTGACTCTGATCAGTAGCTTAATTACATCAAGAATAAAAGCCATTCTCGAGGCCTTCCCCTCATGGGATCAACATGGCTATAGCAGCTCCAATCATGTCATCCTAACCCCATGGTAAATGTAGGAAGTAAGGGGTTGTGTGGCACAGAAAAAAACCTTTTTTCTTACAGTATTTTTCTTATCAGGGATAAAAATTATCTTCCAGAAACTCTCCAGAAAACTTCCTCTTCTACCTGGATAACATGCCCACCTGAGATGAAGAATCTAGATTTCCTAAGATCAAGGAACCTTGTTCTGTTAAGTCAAGGTTTTCTTAGCAAGGAAAAAGGAGGTGCAATAAGCATCATGCTGGCACTGATAATGTCTGCCAGAGCAGGAGCTGACGATGGAGGGCCTCGGAATTTTGTGTGCTGTGATAGGCTTCCTCCTATGGGCAATGGGCCTCTAGTTGAAACCTTAGCTAACAATCACTTAGTGATAGTCACATTTTTGTGTTCCTTTATATTTCCTAATTAAAACATTTTTGCTGCCAGTTGTACATGACTTTACTACTTCCCTGCTTTGCCCTTCCTCTTTCTGTGGGTTTTATAGATAAAATCAGTATAGCCTTAATTATGTTATTGTTTTATAATCTAGTACATTTGAATCTAATAAACAAAATCCACCAGAATTGAATTCCTTGTAAGTAGTTTCATAATATAGCTTTAGTCTATTAGGATAGACTTTTCTCTCGGGTCACAAATGTAGACATAAATATCATTTCTATTACCTTATTAATCATTATGTAAACCATGAGTCATATATATTAATTTTTCTCTGGTAGGATAACTCTGGTAGGATAATATGGAAAGCATGAAGATTGATGCCTTATTTTGCTTTCATAAACAAAATAGTCAATGATCTGTACTTTTTACTCACCTAAGAAAAAATGCAAAACTAACAAGTTTGTTGATGATGAAAATAGTTTCCCACATTTTATTAGCTTTGCTTTTTTATGCCACATTAAATGAAGGAGTCTAAATAAATTCCCACCTGCTTAAAAAGTTCCTTCCATTTACGCTATAGGCAATTTAGTTTAATGTTTGCTACTTCTGCTGTAAGAAAGAAAAAAGTTAATAAATCATTATTACAAGGAACCATCTACAAATGAATGCATTGTCCATCTGTTATTTGTAACAGCATTTTATTGAAGTGTGGTCTGTAGAAGAAAACCATGCTTAGTAGCCAAGAGCTGTTATAAATTTGCAAATTAGGGGTTGAATCATGCCCAGGATGAAGTCCTAGCTTGTGGCAGCAGCTATAGGAAATGGCTTTGCAATAGTGGGAGAGCAGTAATTGGTCAATTTAGTCATTTGACAATCCAGATTCTACCAAGGATTTCTAGAATCTCCTTTAGTAATTCCTCACTCAGAACCCCATGTTACTAGGGATTTCTTAACTTTCTCAGCATGAGGACTTTTCTCTCAGAAACTTATGTGTTGTTAGTTTTGCGTCATGTTCATTTAGTATCTATGGTGAGAAAACAAAGAATGATAAGAAATTAACATATATCTAGAAATATTTAAAAATGTATTTGCTGACTGGTTTAAATGTAATGGTCTGATCATAGGTAATTACATCCTTTCCCTCCCAAACACCACAAAAATTAATTAAAAATAGAAAATTCATTAATTAATGAGGACAGAGAGAAAAATAGAAAATATAACATCAGAAAAATCCTTACAGTAATATTTTAGAAAGTGGAATAAGATGGAGGGAGGTAACAGACATAGCGAAGCAGAAAATGACAAAAACTAATTCATCACACAGAGGGGCCTCTAATGGTAAGTGGGCTTTCTTGCCTCACAAATCTGATTGTGGGGAAACAGGTTACCTGGAAAGCAGAAGTCAGTTTAAGACTGAACACTCAGACACTGTTTGAGAGTCTCTTTACCCCTCCACAAATACACACTAAGAGAAAAGAAAAGTCTAGTCTCTGGAAAAGTTGATTCAGGAAGCAGTGAACACCAAGAAATTGGTTTAGGGTAGAACAAGGTGACTAAATTGTTCTACACACATCCCCTATACTACCCACAGCCCTTTCCTCTGCTCTGTTTCAAGAATACTTATTGCTATGTTTAATTTTTGTCTGAAGAAAATTGGAGGATAGTCTGTGTAAAAATTGTTTTTGAAAGGCCCCAGATATAGACCTCTAGAGATTTAGGAGTTGCTTGAGATGTACAGGAGTTCACTCTAAGTCAAGTCAACTAGTTGGACCTTGTCCCACACCTCAAGCATCTCCCCCACTACCCAGAGCTTCTAATAAGTGTTTTGTACTTTGATAGTATATACAGATGTTTCCTGAAGAGGTAATGTATGTGATATGAAATCCTTTCTCATGGCAAAGAGTGACTAAAATGTTTATGAAAATGGGACCCGATTAAAACATATGAACAGGTCAAATAATATCACATACATAAAGCAAGAAGAGGGAATATTTTTAAAAAGCAATCAGAGAAAAAAGGGCACTGCAAAATAGAGTAAATTACAGTAAAAAAGAAATCATTAGAAGTCAGGAAAATCTATAAAGTATGTGGAAAATAAGAACAAAGAAATTATAAATACAGATTAATTTAGGTGGTTCAACATCCAACAAGTACAAATTTTAGAGACAGAAAGAGAGTATAAAAAGAGGAAAGAAAATGATCAAGATATGATCAAAAATATCTCCAAAGTGTAAGGGCTTATGTCTTTAAGTTAAAAGATCCCATTGAATTCCCAGAAAAAATTAATGAAATAATATAGTATTCAAAGGCATATTATCATGAAGTTTCAGGAGACCTGGGTTTAAAGGGCAGATTTTTAAAAAATCACAACATAAATATTAGACTAGTAACATGAAAAACCAAAAGATAGTATAACAATAGTATTAAAAATTCTGATTGAAAATTATTTTCAGCCTATAATTTTATACCCAAGCAAGGTATAGTATCACTGAAATGTGAGGATTGAATAAAGACACTTTCAGATCTGCAATAATTCACAAAAACATGCCTCCTATTACTCTTTCCTTGGAAGCTACCACAATATATGGTTCATGAAAAATGAAGTAGCAAATCAGGAACAAGGGAGACAGGGGATTTGAGAAACATTGTCTTCTGTACAAGAGAGGAAAAAAGGGACATTCCAGCATGACTACTGTGACTTAACCCTAAAAACCTAATAGTCTAGATTGAAGCAAG
Source organism: Pongo pygmaeus (assembly GCF_028885625.2). NCBI lineage: Eukaryota > Metazoa > Chordata > Mammalia > Primates > Hominidae > Pongo > Pongo pygmaeus. Next base: position 161,646,974 of record NC_085930.1, on the reverse strand, counting down.
AAATAAAGATCTGTCAGAGCCAGATCTTCAATTAGAACAAGCAAACAAAACAAAAATGGAACACCAGGGGATTGATAGATGATTTGAAGTAATTGAGCCTTTGGAATAGTGTTGCCTAATGTTTGACATATCTGTGAGAACATTTTCAAAAAAGAATCAGTGATAAATAGGTAAGCAGATTTTAAAATAATGAAGTAGTTATTACCTTTAATATAAAAATATATTATATTTTTATTATTATAATAAAAATTATATTATAAAAATAATAATATAAAAATATAAAAAGTCATGTAATAAAAACTTAATAAATATGCACTATTATTTCAGCAGTACATAATTTTTACACATAAAAAATGATGGAAAGGCTGGCTAATGCTTTGGCACAGATGAGAGAAAGGAACAGTGAGGTTAGTTAAGAGTACAAAAATCCCAATTATCCTCAATACTCCCAAATACGTCTAGTTTTCTTAACATCCCTATGTTTAGTACAGTAGTTCCATCTCCAACATTATTCAGATATCCTTTATTAAATCTCTACAATTCTGCTGGGAATTTGGTCTAGTACACAAACAAAGGAAGGATTCTGGATGTCCTACCGGTTTCTCTTTTTTTAAATTAATTAATTTTTTTTAAAATTGACAAAGTATATATGTTTGTTATTTATAACACGATGCTTTGAAATATGCATACATTGCAGAATGGTTACATTGATCTAATTAACATAAGCATTAACTTTTTTTTTAAGCAAAAGAAAGTTTATTAGAGAAGTGAAGAAACAAGAGAATGGCTACTCCATAGACAGAGCGACCAAAACATTAACTTATATATCATTTTTTATGGTAAGAACACTTAAAAATCTATTCTTTTACTAATTTTCCAAGAATACAGTACATTGTTATTAACTATAGTCACCATGTTGCATAAAAGAGCTCTTGAACTTATTCCTCCTGCCTATGTGAAATTTTACATTCTTTGACCAGCATCTTTCCAACCACCCCAAAACCCGGTCCCCGGTAACCACCATTCTGCTTTCTGCTTCTATGAGTTTAACTTTTTAAGATGCCACCTGTAAATGAGATCATGTGGTATTTGTCCTTCTGTGTCTGGCTTATTTCACTTAACATAATGTCTTCTAGATTCATACATCTTGTCAAAACAGGATTTCCTTGATTTTTAAGGTTGAACAGTATTTTATTCTGTATATATACCATATTTTCTTTATTCATTCATCTCTTGATGGACATTTTTAGTTTGATTCTTTACCTTGGCTATTGTGAATAATGCTGCAAAGAACATGACAGTGTAGCTATACATACTGATTTAGTTTCCTTTTTGATTCATGATTTAATTTCATATATACCCAGTGGAGGGATTGCTGGATCATATGGTTATTGTATTTTTAATTTTTAAAGGAATCTTCATGTTGCTTTCCATTGTGACTGAAGTAATTTCAGTTACATAGTCTGGTGTACATAGTCTCACCAACACTGTGAGAGAGTCACCTATTCTCCACATTCTCACCAGTACTAGTTATATTTTGTCTATTTGATAATAGCCATTCTAACAAGTGAGAGGTGATATCTCATTGTAGTTTTAGCTTGCATTTTCTTGATGATTAGTGATGTTGAGCATTTATTCATATTCATGTTAGCCATTTGTATGTCCTCTTTTGAAAAATGTCTTCAGGTCCTTTGCCTATTCTTAAATCAGGCCATTTGTCTTCCTTATATTATTTCAGTTTTTTATATATTTTGGATATTAACTCCTTATCAGATGTATGGTTTGCATATATTTTCTTCCATTTCATAGGTTATCTTTTTCTCTGTTGCTTGTTTCCTTTGCCATGCAGAAACTTTTTAACTTCCTGTAATCCCATTTGTCTATTTTTGCCTACAGTTTTGAGGTCATATCCAAAAAATTATTGCTCAGACCAATGTTGTGGAGTTTTGCCCATATGCTTTTATCTAGTAGTTGTACAGTTTCAGGTCTTATCCTTAAGTCTTTAAACCATTTTTACATGATTTTTGTATATGGTGTGAGGTGATGGTCTAATTTCATTCTTCTGCATGTGGATATCCAATTGTCTCAACATCATTTATTGAAGAGATTGTCCTTTCCCTATTGTATGTTCTTGGCTCCTTTGTTGAAAAGTCAATTGACTGTAAATGCGTGGGTTTGTTTCTGGGCTCTCTATTCTGTTCCACTGGTCTATGTGTCTGTTTTTAACGCTAATACTATGATCTTTTGATTACTACAGCTTTGTAAGATATTTTGAAGTGAGATAGTGTGATGCCTCAATCTTTGTTCTTTTTGCTCAAGATTTTTTGATTGTTCAAGGTCTTTTGTGATTCCATAAAAATTTTATAATTGTTTTTACTATTTATGTGAAAAATGTCATTGTAATTTTGATAGAGATTGCACTGAATCTGTAGATTGCTTTCAGTAGTATGCACATTTTAACAATAATAATTTTTCTAATTCATGAACATGGTATATCTTTGGATTTATTTATCTTCTTCAATTTCTTTCAATGTCTTATAGTTTTCAGTTTATACGGTTTTCACCTCTTTGGCTAAATTTATACCCAGGTGTTTGTGTGTGTGTGCGTGTGTATGTGCATGCATGTATAGCTACTATAAATGGGATTGTTTTCATGATTTACTTTTTAGATAGTCTATTGCTAGTGTATAGAAGTGCTACTGATTTTTCATGTTAATTTTGCTTCCTGCCACTTTACTGAATTCTATTATTAGTTCAAATAGCTTTTTGGTGGACTCTTTAGGATTTTCTGTATATCAGGTTATTTCACCTGCAAACAGTAACAATTTAACTTCTTCCCTTCTAATTTGGATACATTTCATTTATTTCTCTTGTCTAATTGCTCTGGCTACTACTTCCAGTACTATGTTGAATAGAAATGGCAAGAATGGGCATCCTTGTCTTGTTCCTTGTTTGTGTGTGTGTGCGCTTTCATGTGCATGCATGTGTAGCTACTATAAATGGGATTGTTTTCATGATTTACTTTCTAGATAGTTTATTGCTAGTGCATAGAAGTGCTACTGATTTTTCATGTTAATTTTGCGTCCTGCCACTTTACTGAATTCTTTTATTAGTTTGAACAGCTTTTTGGTGGAGTCTAGGATTTTCCATATATCAGGTTATTTCACTTGCAAACCGGGACAATTTAATTTCCTTCTTTCTAATTTGGATACGTTTCATTTATTTCTCTTGTCTAATTGCTCTGGCTACCACTCCCAGTACTATGTTGAATAGAAATGGCAAGAGTGGGCATCCTTGTCTTGTTCCTGATCTTGGAAGAAACGTTTTCAACTTTTCATCATTGAGTATCATGTTAGCTGTGGGCTTTTCATATATGGCTTTTATTGCATTGAAGTACATTTCTTCTATAGCTAATTTGTTGGGAACTTTTAATCATAAAAGGATGTTGAATTTTGCTATTTTTTCCTGCATTTATTGAGATTATTTTTTTTTGCCCTTTATTTGTTAATGTAGTATCACATTTATAGATTTGCATAAGCCAAACAATCCTTGCATCCCAGGGGTAAGTCCCACTTGATTATCATGAATTGTCTTTTTAATGTGCTCTTGAATTTTGTTTACCAGTATTTTGTTGAGAATTTTTGCATCTATGTTCCTCAAGGATATTGCCTGTAATTTCTTTTCCTGTGGTGTTCTTGTCTGGCTGTGATAATAGGGTAATATTGGCTGTGTAAAATAAATTTGAAAGTATTCTGTCTTCTTCAATTTTGGGGAAAAATTGAGAATATTTGGTGCTAATTCTTTAAATATTTGGTAGAATTTAACCATCATTTTCTGGGCTTGTCTTTAATGGGAGACATTATATCATTTATTCAATATTCTTACTCATTATTAGTCTGTGCAGATTTTCTACTTCTTCATAGTTTAGTCTTGGTCAATTGAATTTGTCTAGAAATTTATCCATTTTTTTCTAGGTTATCTAATTTGTTGGCATGTAATTGTTCCTAATAGGCTCATGATTCCTTCTGTGGTATCAGTTGCAATATCTTTTTTATTTATGTGAGTCTTTTCTTTGTTTTGTAGATCTATTATTCTTTTATTTCTCTCTTGCTTCTGTAAAAAAAAAAGGCGAAAGTTGATCAATTTTGTTTATCTTTTTAGAAAAAACAACTCAGTTTTGTGGATCTTTTCAATTGTTTATCTAGTCTCTATTTCATTTATTTCTACTCTGATCCTTGCTATTTCTTTCCTCTTACTAACTTTTTGGGCTTAGTTTGTTCTTTTTCTAATTCCTTAAGATATAATCTTAGGTTGTTTATTAGAAATCTTTCTTCTTTTGGATGTAATTACTTACTGCTGTAAAGTTTTCTCTTGGAACCTATTTTGTTGTGTCCTAGAAGATTTGGTATGTTGTGTGTCAATTTTTGTGTTTCAAAATATTTTAAAATTTCTCTTCTAATTTCTTCTTTGACCCATTGGTTGTTCAGAAGCATGTTATTTAATTTTCATGTATTTGTGAATCTTTCAAAATTCCCCTGTTACTGGTTTCTAGTTTTATAGCATTGTGGTCAGAAAATATATTTGATATGATTTCAATTTTTTTACATTTTTATGACTTGTTTTGTGACCTAACATAGTATCTATCTTGAAGAATGTTTTATGTGCACTTCCGAAAAATGTGCATTCTGCTGCTGTTGGATGGAATGTTCTGTATGTGTCAGTTAGGTCCATTTGACCAAAAGTGTAGTTTAAGTCCAATATTTTCATATTGATTTTCTGTCTAGATGATCTATCTATTGCTGACAGTGAGGTATTAAAGTCTCCTACTATTATTGTATTACCATTTATCTCTTCAGATCTATTAATATTTGCTTTATGTGTTTAGGTACTTCTATATACCTGGCTTCTATATAGCTATATGCTTCTATATACCAGAAGCATATATATTTATAGTTGTTAAATCCTCTAATGAATTGGTCCTCTTTCATTATGTAATGACTTTCTTTGTCCGATTTTATCATTTTTTTAGTTAAAGTCTATTTTATCTTATGTATCTATATCTACTCCTTCTCTCTTTTGGTTTCCATTTGTATGGAATATCTTTTTCCATCTCTTCACTTTCATTCTATGTATGTCCTTAAAGGTGAAGTGGATCTCTTGTGGACAAAATATAATTGAGTCTTGTTTTTTAATTCACTCAGCCACTTTTTGTCTTTTGATTGCAAAATTTAATTCATTAACATTCAAGGTAATTATTGATATTTACATACTTACTATTGCCAATTTGTCAGTTGTTTTCTGATTGTTTTGTAGATCTATTGTTCTTTTATTTCTCTCTTGCTGCTGTAAAAAAAAAATCTGAAACAATGATACATAAGACACTGGTTATCAGACAACAAAGGGCAGTGATCCTTGACAGTCACAAATCAAATAAATTGGGCTCTTATATTGCTCAGCTTACTCTCTAGGGACTTGGCAAGAAGAGAAAAGAAACCCAGGCAGAACCCTGCAGTCTCCCTAAATTGATGAGATGCAATGGCAAGTCCAGGAAGGCCAAAGTGGCTAGAAATTATAAGGCAGAGTACCCAAGATGTGAGAACCCTTCAAGGGTTCATTATACTACTGGTCAATATTTGAATGGTAGTTCAGGAAAAGAACCACGTGGAAGGATTCAAGGGAACAACACTCAGAGACCACACAGGGTCAAAACAGAACCCAGGATCAAAACAGTGCCTCTATGCAACAGCCAGACTAGAAAAATCTCATAATTTAGAGGGCATTGGCAAGAAGTACTAGCTATGGGGAAAGCTGAGGTGGGAGGCTTGCTTGGGCCCAAGATTTCAAGGCTGCAGTGATCATGCCACTGTACTCCAGCCTGGGTCACAAATTGAGACCTTAAAAAAAATCTTGCCTCATTGTTGGAGAAATATTAGCCTTAGTTCTTCTCTGGTCTAACAGTGATTAAAACTAAAGCCCAAAAGGATCAAACTCTTGCCAAATAACCACATGCAGAACAAAAGTCAAGAATATTCACAGGAATACGAAAATATCTGGACATAAAAGGGTTAAATTCACACTGGCAACTGAACTAAAAAAATTGCAAGACCTGCAAGAAGCATGAAAATTAACTCATGAGGAGAAAAATTGTTCCACTGAAGCTGAATTAAAAATGAAGTGAAATGGTATAATATCACTGCCTTATTTTTATAATATTCTGAGGTATTAGAAATTGAGACATTTTTTCAGTGGGGTTAATTAAGCATGGAAAAGGAAATGGTGATTAAATGTAAAGTAGAAGCATAAAATTTAGTGAAAGTAAAGCTTAAAATCTTTATGTACTCCTAATTATTTGGTAGAATGCTTGTTTTCTCTCCATACAATAAGAAGAGGTTGGGAGCAGATTTATTAAAATCTTGAAGTGCATGGTAGTCCTGGTAGGCTGCAGGACTTAAGTATGCTGGCAAGTGATTTCTGGGTTATACTAGCAAAACCAATCTCATTTTAGAATGGGGAGTTCTTAAGTGTGGCTAGAGAAATAGCATCCAGATTTTGTACCAAGAACCCTCGGGGTGATTCGTACATTAGGGTCATTTTAAGAGTCTTGAGATTCCACCTGGCCCTAATGAATACTGGACACAATTACATAGTACTAACAGGTATTTAAGTAATCTTCTTCTTTTTCCTCCCTCTTCACTTTCCTTTAAGAGGTAACAAAATATAATTGACAATTTTATCTAATCTAGTCTCTGCTCATTACCAGAAAGACATAAATAGTCATAAACCTATTGCTTTGAAACTGACAGATATCCCAACCTCCCCCAGACCCAACTTTGCTTCACTTGTTGGAAACGATGGTTTTGGAATTAAACAAACGAACAAGAACAAATAAACAAATAAACAAAAAATCTGCTAAGCTTACTGAGGTTTTACATGGGCGTTGACCTTGGCTGTTCTACTATCCTTGCCTGCTCTTGTGGTATTTAACAAGGCACCAACCCTCCATCCGTCATTGCTGCCTTTGCCTTTGTGCGCCCATTAGCACTGATCTATGTAGAACAGAGTCCCATAGATCCCCTGGCAGTCCATATTAGTGGACTAACGTGGACTAAAGCCCCAGAAAAGGCCAAGGTACATGTTAAGGGTAGCTCCTTAACAGCTACCCTAAGAGGCCATTTACAACCTGTCCAGGAATGTAAATTAAATGCAAAATAAAGCAAACAAACTTAACCACAGTACAATTTGGTTGATTCATTCATTTAACCAATCCTTAGAGAAACAATTTTCTTTGACTTTAAATGTTAACTTAGATTTTGGCAAAACCACAGATTTTAGTTTTTTGTTTTTTGTTTTTTTTGAAGCTTGATTTCTAGCCATGAGAACAATAAAAAATGCTGATATTCTGAAGGGCTTACTTAGGTAGCAAATTTAAAAGATTGGATTCAACTGATTATAGCTAAGAAATATTAGCTAATTTTACTAAAATATTGCTAATTTTAGCAAGAACAATCTTCACCTTTCCCAAATAACAGGTAGAACTGTAAGATCTTGACTAGGCCAGGATTAAGGGTCAGTCAGCTGGGCCCTTGCCCAGGGCCCTAATCTATAAGGGCACAAAACAATCACTGTCCACAGCTGGAGAAAAAAGATTATTTATAGAACTCCTCTCGGTGAGAGTATAATATGAGGCCGAAGGGACTATTTTTTTAAGCTACCTGGAATGGGACAGGTACGATCTCAAAAGATGTTGCTGAGAAGCCTGGCAAAAAGTGAAAACAAGGTTTTTATTTTGCCCAGTGGGGAGGGGTGAAGTCTAAGTTTAGAGACAGAGTGGAATTGACACATGACAATGGGTAAAGTACCTCATCTCCCACCAACTGTCTTTTCCTAGTTTCCTTTCCTACAAAATCCCCATCCTCACCTTTAAACTCTTTTTTTTTTTTTTTTTTGAGACAGAGTCTCACTCTGTCATCCTGGCTGGAGTGCAGTGGTGTGATCTCAGATCACTGCAACCTCTGCCTCTTGGATGAAAGCGATTCTCCTGCCTCAACCTCAGAGTAGCTGGGGTTACAGGTGTGCACCATCACGTCCAGCTAATTTTTTTTTTTGAGGCGGAGTCTCGCTCTGTTGCCCAGGCTAGAGGGCAGTTGTGCGATCTCAGCTCACTGCAAGCTCTGCCTCCTGGGTTCACGCCATTCTCCTGCCTCAGCCTCCGGAGTGGCTGGGACTACAGGCGCCCGCCACCACGCCTGGCTAATTTTTCTGTATTTTTTTAGTAGAGATGGGGTTTCACCATGTTAGCCAGGATGGTCTCGATCTCCTGACCTCGTGATCCTCCCCCCTCAGCCTCCCAAAGTGCTAGGATTAGCCTCCCAAAGTGCTAGGATTAGCTGCTGCGCCTGACCCCTCATCTTTAAACTCTATAGAACAAATATTTTTAAAAAATCAGTGTGAGGAGGTACATAATATTTATCTGCAGGGTGCACAGTATCATTAAGGCACCATGTACCTTGGCCTTTTCTGGGACTTAAGAACTTTAATCTTGTATCTCTGAAAGACAGAAATACAGATAAGGTAATAGTTATATGACTAGCTCAGATATTGAAATTAATGCATAATACAAAACCATATTTTAGCATAAATAATGCAGTACAAGTGCTCCATATTTACAATAGGTTCATTCTATCTGTCCTAGCATACTTTCTAACTTCACTGATAAGAAGTATTAAGGCATTATCCTGGGCATTTTATCATTTTGTTTAACTGCTTTTCAGGGTAGATTTGTAAATTGAAAAAATATCTTAGAGGCAGGTAGTCAGCAAAGAAGGTGGCAAAAACAGAGGACTGATTTCTGCAAAAATTTCGGGGAAATATGCTGAAAAATCAATTGACTAGGGTCCTTTAGCGTTAGAGTTCAAGAAGGAATATGTTGTGTTACAACAGATAGTAGGATCTATACATATGCTTATTCTCCCATTTAACATATAATATTTGAGCACTGAAGTCTACTCCAGGCATTTGTTTATGGTACTGAGAAAGAGCGACGAACAAAGTCGTGTTCCTGTGGCGATTTCTTCCTAGAGAGAAGAGAGAGATAGCAATCTATTATGTCAAATAGCAATGAGTGCTATGGAGAAAGATAAAGAAGGGAAATAGGGAAAGATTATACCGGGTGAGATGTTGACTGATTTGCTCTTTTATTCTACTTGGAGTGATCTGGGAAGACATCACTGGTAAGGTAAAATTTAAACAGAGACCTATAAGAAGCAAGGAAATGAGGCATGAGCTCATCCAGGGGAATGATTTCAGGTAAAGGGAGCTGAAAGCTCAAGAATTAAAGGCATTATATGTGTGGTCATCAGAACAAGAACAAGAGTGGTAAGAAAAGATGTTGGAGAGATAGCAGAGGGCCTAAGTCATGTAAAGCCAACTGTTTATTGTAGGACTTTGTATTTTACTCCAAAAGAGATGGGAAACTATTGGGTTGGGGGGAGTTGGGCAGAAGAGTGAGGTGATCTGAAAAATGTTTTTAGAGGACCACTTTGCTACTATATTAAGCCTATGATGTAGAAGAGAAGCAGGGGAAGAGGCACAGAGTTCAGCAAGGAACTATTTTAATAGCATATGAAAAAAAAGACAAGAGCATGGACTAGGATGGTGAGAAGTGGCCATAATCTGGATATGTGGTGATATGGTTTGGCTTTGTGTGCTGACCCAAATCTCATCTCAAATCATAATCCCCATAATCCCCACGTGTCGAGGGAGGGAGCTTTTGGTCCTCATGATTGGATCATGAGGGCGGTTTCCCTCATGCTGTTCTTGTAATAGTGAGTAAATACTCATGAGATCTGATGGTTTCATAAGCATCTGGCATTTCCCTTGCTTGCGCTTCTTTCTTTCTTGCTGCCTTGTTAAGAAGGTTCCTGCTTCTCCCAGCCATGTGGAACTGTGAGTCAATCAAACCTCATTCCTTTATAAATTCCCAAGTCTTAGGGAAGTTCTTCACAGCAGTGTGAAAACAGACCAATACACGGGGTGAAGGAAGATACCACAGCATTTATTGTTAGTTTAGATATGGGGTTGAAGAAGAAGTAAAGGATAAAAGGAGAAAGGATCCCAACAGCAAGGGAAAACTCCTTATCTTCATTTAAGATGGCTCCAAATGTGATAATTATCAATCTATTTAAAGCCTTCTCCTGATGAAAAGCATATATTTGGGAGCAAGTATACCCTTCAGAAAGATCCATGAAATTATTGCTTAGAGAGATATTATTAGAGGAAAACAAATTTGAGGTGAGCCTACACCTAAAAAGTAAATTTAAAGCAGCAACTTAATACCTATAAAGCTGGAGACAGCTGTAGGGAGTATTACTTACATGGTTTCAGTAATGGTCGGTCATAGGTAAAGGGTTTCACTAACAGAACATTAATCTAAGATAATACAAATATAGAAAAGAAACTTATTTTGTCACAGATTCAGTTAAAATTATCTGTGAAGAAGTGAAAATAAAGTGGTTTTTAAAACAAGACCATAAATTCAAAATTCTTGGGAAATAAATCTGCATTATGACTACTTTTAATGTTCAAACATATATCTTAAATATTTATTTTATCTTTTATACATAATAAAAATTCCACAAGTACCAAGAAAAAAAGATTATGAAAGCAGTCAGAAATTTTGATGTCTCCCAAGGTAGGTGAGAGATTTTGTTTTGTTTATGCTGTTGTTTGTTTGTTTTTTGCTTTTTTGTTTCTATTTTTTAATAACTTGCAAAAAATACCAAAGATGTTGGCAGGGAGAAGACTAAAATTCCATGGAAAATTAAAAATGAAGTGTATATGGAAGCTGACAACAACATGTTTTGGGCTAGGTTAATAGAGAAAATATTGTGGTCAGTTCAAGGCTAAGTTGACAACTGTTATTTCTTTTGCCAGGAAAAGCCATAAATAGAGATCACTAATATTGACCTAAATGAAGGCAAGGGACAAAAGAAAAACTGCCACATGTTAGCAAAGGGTATTTCTTTCCTTGTGGCCGTATGACATTACTTTGGGGAAGCAAAATGAATGACAAAATCTAGACAATGACCTGTGGAAGAAATCTCAAGACTAAATGCAGAAAGGTGAAATTAATGAATGCTGAAATTTTAACAAGAGGAGAGAACGATGAAATGTCACATTTATTTAATCTACCAAATTGCTAGAACCTAAAATTCAAAAGAATTACACAAAAGTAAATTTAATAGATGTTAATATGTTCTATGATTGCTGGCTCAGGGAGTGAATACTAAACAACAATAAGTTAATCTAGGTAATGATCAATTTTTGTTGACCATTATGGGTTAAATGTGTTAAAAACATTATCACATTTAGTTTTACAAATACATAGGTCATTTTTGCTATTTCACAATTAAGTTAAAAATTCAGAAAATCCAAGCATCTGCACACATTTACACCAGTAGTAACCACCCAGTCTGGTGTTTGGGCCTCATCCTATTTCCTCTAGCACATGGTGTTGCTTGCTACAACAGGCAATGTCTCAATATTAGGATTTAATAATTGTCTTTTAGGAACAAAAATCTTTTAAAAAGGAATCATATAATGGCTGAATTTCTAGCTTTTGCTCTCAATCCCCTACTGTCTTCTTCACCTCTCCAAAGTTCCAACTGATCCAGGGATCCTGGAAACATTAAACAAAATCTGATTGGAGATCCTGCATATTTAGCTGGGTTCTCACTGCTGCTTGAAAAATACTTCATTGACTTTCTTTTATAGTTACAACAAATAACTGAACTACTATTTTCCCTTCTTCACTGAGCCCATCTCCCTTGCATTCTGAGATAATTTTTTTTTTATTTTTAAATAAAAACTTTGAGTCTGGAGTAAGAAATTTGAATTCACCTTTTTCTATTTTAAAAACTCTCTGTGTCATTACTCTCCTTACACTTCTATTAAATCCTTCTCTGAAAGAAGGACTGTTCTTTTCAGAGATCTACCCTATCATCTCAAGATCAAATTGGTTTCCGGGTTAATTTCCACATATCCTCATATTCCAACCAGGACTTTTTGCATACCCCCTACTCCACACCATGGTATGTTGTAGGTTTCTTTTCCCCAATTCCTATAAATATGGTCCCTTCCCCAGTCCCCTTACATTGCGGATATTTCTTCTTCATGTCCCAGCTGAATTTCTAACAATAGTCATAATTCATCTATTCCTTATTACATACCCTTTATCTGCTTGTAATTTGCCTCTATTTTACTGAAAATGCTGTCATGAAGGTCATCTGGACCTTCTTATACTCAAATCTGTTGTTTGAGGAGAACTCAGTCTATTCTGTCTTCTGCAGCATCTGGACAAGCTGATAGAAATTTTATAAAATCTCTCTTCTCCATGAATTTTCCTTTGCAGTTCTTCCCTGTCTCCTCGCATAGCTCTGTCCTCTAAATGAAAGTCTTTCCAATGTTCTATCATAACTTTCTTCTCTGTGTTGACATTATTTCCTTTGTATTGTCATTACTTCCATGTTGTCAACTTTTACTTTTAAAGTTTCTGAAATTTACTTTCAATTCATTTTTTTAAATATTTTTATTTCCAGAAAGTTTATTCATCCATGTATTGATTCATTCAGAGATGTATTGGTACCCATTAAAGTCTGGATAACAGCATTACTTAGTGAGCTCTGATTTCAATTTTTAGTTCATTATAGCTTACAATAAAATCTAGACTAAAATATAACCAATAGAACACAATAAAATGATAGAATCAATGAAAGAGGCAAGAAGTGCAAAATAAGTATATGACTGTCTTAGTCCATTTTCTGCTACTATAACAGAATATCACAGATTGGATAATTTATAAAGAAAAGAAATTTATTTGGCTCATGGTTCTAGAGGCAGGGAAGTCCAAGATTGAGGGGCTGCATCTGGTAAAGGCCTTACTTGCCACATCATCCCTTGGCAGAAGGCTGAAGCAAGTGTGCAAGACAGAGAAAGAAAGGGGGCCAAACTCCCTTGATAACTAATCCACAACTGCAATAATGGCATTAATCCACTCTTGAGGGCTTTGCCCTCATGACCTAATCACCTCTTAAAGGTCCTATCTCTTAATATTGTCACAATAGTAATTAAATTTCAACATGTATTTTAGAGGAGGCATTCAAGTCGTAACAATGACAATCTAGAATAAAGGAAACTTATAGTTAAATACAAAAGTAGGCAGAGCTTCCTAGTAAATATAGTTAAAAGGGAAGCACACTAATGTGCACGTCTCATTACTTAATAAAAAGGCAAATGTGAAATCATTAAGATTTTATTCTCCATGAAGAATTTGTGCCACAAAGAAAATTTTCATGTTATGACAACAAACAATAAACAATTTAATAAGTATGCATAGTGATACACAAAACAACAAATGCTTTTCTTAAGATACTATTTATTTTACAAAAATTAGAAACATAGATGCACAGATAAATTCACCAAACAGGTGCTTGTTATTTTAACATGTAACTTCTCAGTGAAAGGAAACTGTCAGGTGCCACTTTGCTAACCTTCTGAGAAATGCCTTCTGAGAATTATGGGAACAGATTTTGTAACTGAGGTTTTAAAATTAACATTCCTTTTAGTGAGCTTCACATTGTAGCTCCTTATACTTCAGATATATTTGATTTGGGCATGAAAGTAAAAGATTTACACAATTTTTTTCAAATGCACAACTTGAAGCTACTGAAAGTTTCCTTGATCTATTTTTCTGCTGAAGTAGATACACAACAACAACTAAATTCTAGTAGTCAATTGTTATAAACACACTGGATAAAATTTGGCAAAAATTAGAATGTCTGAAAGAAAAGGGAATAAATACACTTGTACATATATCTATCATGCTATTACTTCATTTGAGTTGCTGTAGGACAAAGATCTGGCATCTGTAAATGTCAGGAGGTTATGGCTGAGACCTGAATTTTGTGTGCTAACTACGAGTGGAAAAAATCGCATCATGCATTTTACTAGTCATCTCAACATACAAATGAACTGTCACCGACACAAACTTGGGTATTTTAGATAAATTTGTATTACTCCTTTAAGTCATTTGTTGTGTAATTATGTTTTGTCCTGTGGTGACTGTGGACTGCAAAGAGATGTCAAGCAAAAGTGAAACCCACACATTTCAGGCTTCTTGCCAATTCCTTTGAATGCGAAAGTTGAATTTTGCATTTTTCCACAAGAAAACATAACTTGTTCCAGTTAACAGATGCTTTTTCTTGCAATAACTACCATGCTGAACAACTAATTTTTCAAAATGCACTTTTCAGGAGAAACAGATTTTGTCAGTTATTTTGAGCACCAATGTTCTCAATAGGAAACTAATATATTTCTCCACTGTGTTGGACCCTAACCTCAACAAAACAATGCATTACTGTATCAAAATTACATATTTGTTCACTGTTCTTTGAGGAAAACACTATCCAATTACATTGTAAGAAAGAAAGAATAAACATTGGGGAAGAAAACAAATAATTTTACTTGCAGAAAAACAGTCATAGCTGAATCTTGGCTTATGTTTCAATCTCACATTTTAAATGGCTGTGATCCTAAAATAGCTCCATTTATTTACCAGCTACCAGGGAAAAAAATGGCAACAACAAAGTGTGATTCAACTTCTCTGTTTAAATTTCAAATGGTTTTTCAGAACTAACAAAATTGGTCTTTAAATTAATACATGTAAGCTAATTGAGAAGTATTTGTAGAAATGGCATTGCTCACAGGATTTGGTATTATTATTTCTCTTTAAAAGATTTGTGATATTAAAAAATAGAATGAGCATGCAGAAACAAGCAACTATTCAGCATCACATATATAATGGGTAGCCTAAGAGCGGAATGAGGAAAATGTATATATCTTTTAATACAATTTATATACAAAAATTATTATACTGTTAATTAACTACAGTTTATTGATAACTATAAGCAAAGTTTTCTCTTAGTGTTATATCTCGCTGTTAGGCTTTTGTGAAGTAGTAGTCTTTTAAAAACAGAAAATTACTACATTAAAAAAAAAAACACCATGAACTGATGAAATTACTGAATTTTACTCCAGTACTCAAATTTCATTGCGGTTATAAGAGGGATAGTTCTTCACACACCCAAGTCTATCAAGAGGAAAGTCATTCCCTCTGCTCTGCACATTGGAGAATCACAGTCAATAGGAAGCCTTTTCGCAACATTTTGCATAGCAGATGGACAACACCGGAAAGGAATTTGGAATCAGAGTTAGCCAACGGCAGGATGGGCTACTAATAGGGTATATACAGCTTCAGCAGATAAACTTCTAGGTCTGGCTAAAGCTATACATATTAAGAAAGACAAGGAGGTTAATAGATATTTCTTGCCCATCACAACAAGATCCCAGTAAAAACAGATTAGTGAACTAGCCAATTAATTAGCAGTCTGACAAATAATATAAAATAATGTTGGAAGAAGAAAAATAACAAATGTTTTGACAGTATATTAAGGAGAGTCAAGAAAGCACTAATAAGGGTCCAGAAATTTGCATAAGTTGTGGCAAGACTCAAATGTTTAAATATATCCAATTGTTTATAGTTGTTGCTAATTTCTGTCTAGAAATTACAAAACTGTTGCAAGTATCGGTTTGTAAGGGCTCACAATTGGCCCTTCACTGGAAAATTGCTCTCAAGCTGATGAGAGCCACCTCCTTCCCTTGGGTAACACAGCCAGTGACTGACTTATACAAGGATGCAAAAGGCCAACCCCCTTGCCTCAGAGGCCAAAAATGCTCGTGTGGTTTAGGTTTCAGAACAATTCACCTTGTGCATAAGTACATGGCTGGGTTTTACTTGAGACCACATCCTTGTACTGCTCTTTCCCCTTCTCTGTCTTGCCTCACACCCTTCCTTAGAGGCTATTCCTAAAGAACGTGCCTCAGAACAACACTTGAATCCCTATCTCAGGCTCTGCCTCTGGAAAATCCAATCTAGAGATTCATAGTTTAGCTAAGATATCCTTGTATACTCCTTTAAATATTAAGTTTCTAAATGGCAATCTAATTCTGTGTTCTGAGCACTTAACATGGTTCTTGGCGTGTATATACCCATGTTTATTCAAGGTAAATATTACCTTATGATCAATTTTAATCTGTTAATAATGTTTATTTTATTTGTATCCTCTATTATCTTTTCCATTAAACCTGCATTATATGGCATTTTAGAAATTCACACAGGCATTAAGCCCTTTGAGGAAACAAGTTGATAAATATATAGCATTTAAAACTAATTTACCAATAATAAACCTCTTTGAACTTTTATTTAACTGGAGTCTCAATCATTCTCCATATATAGTTATTTGACTACTTAAATGTTCATTTACCTAGATATTTTCATTACAAATTGACAGACATTTTTACAACATATATCAAGATAAAATTTTAGGCATGTAAGTTATTTTAAATTTTTTCCTATTCTGTCAGTATTTACAGTGTGCATCACTCTCAATTTAGCATTCCCATTTGTAGGGTATTTTGCAGAAAAAACACTTTTCCAATGTACATGAAAATTCATGTACAAAATATTTATTGTAGCACTGTTTATATGATGAAAAAATCTTAAAGATACATTTTCTAGTGAAAGAATCAGGACATAGAACATTGCAACAGAAAATATGTACCACACTGTATAAAATTCAGACTATATAACTAAATATTTACACATCCATAGCACATATACACATCTATGTGTTAAATGTACAGACAAAGGTTTGGGTAAAATTCACGTCGATTTAATAAAAATAGTTACCTTTGATGAGGAGAGTAGAATTTGGAGAGTCTGGTGAAAGGAAATTTCTTGTTATTTTACATGCTTATGTATTGCTTGACTTTTTTTTTTTTTACAAAGAAAGTATATTTATATACTACTTCTTTAAAAAAAAACTTCAAAACATAGAGAGTTGTGGGGAAAAGAGTAAAAATTACCTTAAATGAAAAAAAGAAACTAATGATCTTTCATTGTCTTTGTCAAATGCTTTCATTTTCTAAAACCTTTCTCTCTTTCCTCTGAATTCCTCTATACTTAATTAAGTATGTATCATTCTTAGGGCATTTATTCAATTCAAAAATATTTATTAAATTTCTACTAGATTCAATTATGAAAATATATTATTCCTATCTCAAGAAATTCACAAGTAAGAGAGAGAACTGCATTAACAATAAAGCAATGACCAAAAGCTGAACTATGGTAAACTTGAATGTGATGTTGTGGACCTTTGGGAGGCAGAATTTTAAGATGGCCCCCAAGATTCTTGGTTGGTTTGTTACTGGCTTTGGCCAATGGGAAGCACATGCAGGAGATGGGAGAGTGAGAGGAAAGGTTCAGGTATTTCTTTCCCATTTCCTTTTAGCTATCACCCTGCTATTGAGCATACACTATGTGTCAGGCATTACCCATACATATTACATACTTAAACTTCATTTCGTTTTCATAACATACCATTGAAGTGGCAGTTATTATTATACACATTTTAAAAATGGCATTAGGTAAATTGCTGTAGGTCATGGAGAGAAAAAATGGTGGAGTCAGAATTTTAACTCAGGTAATCTGACTCCAGAACTAATCACTATCATATACTGTAATCATCTTGGATAACCTGAATTTATGAACTTAGGGAGGAAAGATAAGTTTTACTCTTGAATACACTCATTAGGATCTCAAAAAAAAAAAAAACAGATTTTACCATTAATGTTGGGTTCTTTCCCACACTTGATTATTTTTCTGTACTTGTCATAGAAAGAGATGATGTTAGACATATTTTGAAATCTTACCCATTGTTGCAATACAATATGAAACTCATACTAACAACTTGCAGTGCGTCCATATCACTTCATGGTGACACGCAAACTAGGAAAAGAAGGGAACTTCCTCAACCTGATAAAAGGCACCTCAACCTGATAAAAGAAAAACATCACAATTAATGGTGAAAGACTGCAAGTATTCCCCCTAAGATCAGACGCAAGGCAAGGTTATCCACTCTTTCCAACTTTATTCAAATTGTACTAAAGGTTCTAGCCAGGGCAATTAGGCAAGAAAAGGAAATAAAAAATATCTAGATTGGAAAGGAAAAAGTAAAATTATCTCCAATTACAGATAATATAATCTTCTATACAGAAAATTCTAAACGATGAACAAGAACACTGAGCCATTAGAGCTAATCAGTAAGTCAGTAAGGTTGCAGAATATAAGATCAGTATAAAATATCAGTGGTGTTCTCTATACCACAATAAATAATCCAAAAATGAAATTAAAATAAATTCATTTATGATACAATAAAAAATATTTAAATACTTGGGAGTATATTTAACAAAAGTGCCAGATTTGTACACTGAAATTTTCAAAACATCATTGAAAGAAATTAAGGAAGTTTAAATAAATAAAAAGACATCTCATGTTCTTGGATTGGAAAACTTAAATGGCATAAGTATTATGAATTGGAAAATTTAAATGGCATAATTATTATGGATTGGAAAACTTAAACGGTACAAATGGCATAAATGATATTTAAAACTTAAATATTATTTAAATGGCAATAATCTGTAAATTGACCTCCTGATTCAATTCAATTCTGATTAAAATCTGGCTGTCATTTTTGCAGAAATTGACAAGCTCTTCTTAAAATGCATATGGAAGGACAAATGACTCAGAATAACCAAAACGGTCCTTTAAAAGAACAAGGCCAGGCACTGTGGCTCACACCTGTAATCCCATAACTCTGGGAGGCTGAGGCAGGAGAATCACTTGAGGTCAGGGATTCAAGATCAGTCTGCACGATACAGTGAGACCCCACTATAGATAGAGATTCCCCTGAGGCAAATGCAGGTCAAAACTATAATAAGATACTACACACACACTAAGATTGCTATCATCAAACAGACAGACAATATCAAGTGTTGGAGAGGATGGAGAAAAATTAGAACACTCATACATCATTGGTAGTGGGAATGTAAAATATTGCAGCTGCTTTGATAAACAGTCAAGCAGTTCCTCAAGTGCTTAAGCATAGAATTACCATATGGCCCAGCAATTACTTCCACACCTAAGTACATACCGAAAATAATTGAAAATATATGTAAACATAAAAACTTTTACATAATGTTTACAGCATAATTCACAATAGCCAAAAAATAGAAACAACCCAGATGCACATAACTGATGAATGGATAAACAAAATGCATTATATACACAGCCATATTATTCAGCCACAAAAAGGAATAAAGTGCTGATCCTTGCTACAACATTGATTAACTTTGAAAACAATATGCCAAGTGAAAGAAGCTAAACACAAAATACTACATATTGCATGATTAGATTTATGTAAAATGTCCAGAATGGGCAAATTCATCAAGATATAAAATAGATTATTGGTTTCCAGGAACTAGGGGAATTGAGAATTAAAGAGTGATTGCTATTGGGTTTAAAGTTCCTTTTCAGGGTGATATTATTCTGCAATCAGATAGTGGTAATTGTTGTACAATCTGTGAATATACTTTAAAAGCCACAGAATTGTATACTTTAAGAGAACTAATTTTATGGTAAAGAATATCTTACTTAAAAATACGTATTATGTAAATTACATGGAAATAAGATTCATGTGTAAATGGGTTATACTGATATATAGTAGGTGTTCAACAGATATTTGTTGAAAAAATGAATGCATAGTAACTCTGCTTAAGAATAGAAATTATAGAAAACTACAATATATGAAGCATAATTAAGAATTTAATCATGAGTAGGCAAGATCAGAAAACTACAAATAGAAATATTTTGAGAATGACAACTGTTACAGAGTTTTAAACCATTTTCCCTTTAAAAAGTACCAATTTTTTTTCTGAATAACTCAATGTAGAATCACTAAGTAATATCTCAATACAGAGTTGCCAAAAATTACTTGCTAAGGGTTATTTGAAATGGACGTTTAATGGAGTAGACCCCTTAAGGTTCTGTTTAAGAATTGTGGGTTTTGCAAAGGTTTTAAGTTAAAATGAAATTTTAGGAGAGATTAATCAATTCTGACTTGTTACAAAAGACTGTAATCATGCCAAACCCTGAATTGTTCTCCAGCATATTCTGTACCTAAAATTGACAAAAACAGACTTTTTTCTTTCACCTTTCAGTTAGGACACATATTTTAAGAGACGGTTATATTTATTCCAAGTTTATTTAGCTAAATATAGTGATCAATTGTGACTTCATTTGAGATGAATATGACAGAAAATGGAAGCTTCGTAAAGCTGCTCTTTATTTCACTTCTAACCTCTTTAGTTTCTTTAAAAGTGATCTTATTTGAGGCGTGTGTGCATGTCATATAAATATATGTGTCTATATCTATGTAGATGTATACTAATCTCTTTGTAGATGTGCAAATATCTATGAATTATCAAATTTACTGGTATATATTTAGGCAATTAACAAGTAAGTTAATCATACCAGTTATAAATTTCAAAGAAGAAGGATAATAAAATGTGAACTCTAAATTGCAGGTTATAACTTTAAAAAGATATATTTTTAGGCTGTGATACTGCTATATTAGTCAGAGTATTGTGTTAAAATTGACAACCAACTTGACTTAAGCAATGTTCTAATTAAGCTTAATGTTCTTAGTGGTAAAAGAGCATTTTCTTAGTATATGTTAAACAGTAGTGAGATGCACTAATGCAATTGCTCTGGAGTAAATACAATTCTGGTATCAATGTCTTAACTTCATAAACAAGTGAGAACAAATGAATACACCTAATCTAACCTGGCTTTGATAATTTGCAGAGTGGTTTTTATAACTGATCCACTATATACACCTATTTGCTTGTCAGATTTTCAAGTGTCTCCAAGTTATCTTGAAATTCGTGATAGCATTCATTCTTTCTGTTAGGGCGTTGCTCTCCTTAGTGACATCTTCAGATTCAGAGATCACAATCATTTCACTAATAACAGACATCTTTTCCTAGGTATTATACTTTCCTACAAAAAGAATATAATGCTGCCACCAAAAGAGGATTGCTGCAGCCTAAATACAAACATAATTGGAAAAAACAAGTATACACTTAAAAATCCATAAATATTCCTAGGAGGACACCTCCTCAAACCTACTCATTCCGTAAACTAACAAGCAGGGAGAGACAGGCCCAAAGTCACAGATATAATAATCAGATCCAAGCTCAAGTCCTGGCAACTACCCTTGCATATACTCCCACAGCTGTGTCTAATACGCGTGTCATTTCTGTAGCAACTCTCCTCTTAAATGTGATGAAGAACGTACCAAAGAGTTTCCTGTCTTTTCCTTGAAGATATATGTGTTGTTTTAATTGATTTTATAGTACCAGTACTGTATCATCAACATAACCCTAATGAAAGAGATATTTCTCATGGTCATGGCAACTTATAAAATAAAATTTTTCTCATTTCTCCAAAAACACTTCCAGAGTCTGGCAATAAGCAGGCTTTCTATTTGTATAGTTGCCATCTCAATGTGTCCACCGTTTTAATCTCTGCTTTTCTTACTTAACATCATAGCACATATTCTCTGTTACTATGCAGATAAAATTATATGTACATTTTATATTTTTTATCTTTAAAAGATACCTAATATTTTAGTATGCTGACATGCCCAGAGTAATTTAGCTATTCCTATAAGTGGACATTTAAGTTGCTTATATTTTTCCATCTTTTAAAAGATAGTGTTGCAATGAATATATTTCTGAGTTTTTCCCTATACATTTTATATTATTACCTTAAATTTGATATGCAGATATGGATTAACCTGATGAACTGTGTATAGTTTAAATTATTCTTGATTCTTATTATCATATTGCTTCCCAAAAGGGTTCTTCCCATTAAAATAGTTCTAATAATACATTAGGATATTTTTCATCAGATCCTCACCTACAGCATATATTATTACTAAAACATTTTTAAATAGTCCAAATACTGTAATTTATATTAATTTATTTATATGTTCATGTTTGCTAAATTAGGTTGATTATTTTTCTGTATTTTTTTATGTGTTTATGGATTTGTTATCTCTTAAATATCAATTGTCTTCTTCCTTGATTCATTAATATGAATATATTTATGTTAATCTTACGTTTAATTTTTTTTTTTTTTTTTTGAGATGAAGTCTTGCTCTGTCACCTAGGCTGGAGTGCAGTGGCGCGATCTCACTCACTGCAAGCTTCACCTCCCGGGTTCACGCCATTCTTCTGCCTCAGCCTCCTGAGTAGCTGGAACTACAGGTGCCCGCCACGACGTCCGGCTAATTTTTGTATTTTTAGTAGAGATGGGGTTTCACTATGTTGGCCAGGTTGATCTCGAACTCCTGACCTCAAGTGATCCGCCTGCCTAGGCCTCCCAAAGTGCTGAGATTACAGGCTTGAGCCACCGTGCCTGGTCAGCTCTGCAGCTTTTTACTGTTTCTAGGGGTCCTGTACCCTAACACATACTAAGATCCCTTGTGCATCAGAGGAGGTCTGGAGTTTGTGTACATACTCGGCTAGGGCAAGTGGAAAGACCTCAGGCTTTGATAAAGTGGACCACCCTCATGGATTCACAAACCAATTCAGTGAAACTTTCTGAGGATAGTATGAAAATCTTAAAAGCGATCAGCATACTCCATCCTTTTTTCTTTTTCCCACTTCTCCTGCAAAGACGACAATTCACAGGCATTTCTTGTCTCCCATGAAACTAACCATGTAAGAATATGGCCATACATTGTTATGTTAAAAATGCAATGGATGCGGAAGTGTTTTGAACACTGAGATGCATCACATACACTAGTTTTTACTTCTGCCTTTTGCGTTACTTCTGTGCTAGAGGTAATGAATTGTGCTCAGCCACCTACACATTCTCTTTTTACATAAGCTAGACAATACAACCAGATGAGCAGCAGCTTACACTGTAGCTGTGGAAATTGAAATCAAATTATCCTCCTTTATATGGCAATTAGAAAAGCTAACTTTATAGAGGAGCTAACTTTACATGGCACTATATCTGTTTTCATTCATTTTTAAAAAAACAAAGTAAAATTACTGGAAATGTGTTTACAACATGAAGTGTTTGGAAGATTTTACTCATATCTTTTAAGGTGTTCAAGTATCGTATGAGAGAAAAGAGTGGTTACATCTTGAGGGGCATGATCTAAATTAAAATTTCATTTTCTAAATTTGAATAATGAGGAAAATTCTTGGAAATTGAAATGGAACAGAGAAAGCTTAATTATTAATCATCAACACCAAAAAAAATAAAATAAACAAATGCAGTAATTACTGTATTGGGTTAATTTTAAGAAATATAGAAAATAATGTATAATCTTAGAATCCATAAAAGTGTATGTGTTTCCAAATTGGAAACGCATATGGATAGTGCAATAACAATAATGAATTATACCTCTCAACTTTATCACATTGTGGCCCTTTCTATTCTATTGTCTGAGATGAGTCTTCTTATGGGCAGATGGGTAAAATGTTTTTAATATTAATTAGACTTCTGGTAAGTTTTGTTGGGAAAAACTTACATGTAGACATATAAATTTCAAAGTACACTTCAGACGTGAAGGTATTTAGAGACCGGCATGCATAACTGTACTCGAATATTATTTTTGAAAACTGTGGGCCAGGCGCAGTGGCTTGCGCCTGTAATACCAACATTTTGGGAGGCCAAGACGGAAGAATAGCTTGAGCCAGGAGTTGAAGAACAGCCTGGGTAATATAATAAGACCCTATCTCTACAAAAAAGAAAAAAAATAAAATTAGTTGGGCGTGGTAGTGTGTGCCTGTAGTCCTAGCTACTCAGGAGGCTGAGGTGGGAGAATTGCTTGAGCCTGGGAAGTGGAGGCTACATTGCGCCATGATCACGCCACTGCACTCCAGCTTGGGTGACAGAACAAGACTGTTTCCAGAGAAAAAAAGAAAGAGAAGAAAGAAAGGAAGAAAGAAAGAAACAGAGAGAGAGGAGGGAGGGAAGGAAGGAAGGAAGGAAGAAGGAAGGAAGGAAGGAAGGAAAGAAAAACTGTGCAATGTAGACTGTGATTAGGAATTGAGACAAAAAATTATCACTACTGCATAGGTAGTTCTACTGCAGACAAATGAGCTAGATTTATACTAGCTATATCTCACTCCACATATCTAGTCACAAAACACCTACTTCTATAAATTTTTTCACTTCACGAAAGAAGTATTCCTCCTTATTACTTCCTACAAATGAAAATTCAAGTGATGGAAATAACCTGAAAGCTTTAACTGCAGACTTCCTTTTAGCTCTAAGATTATGTGGACTCTAATTGGCAAGTGTGTTGTGAAAATGTAATGAATACCAGGAGCAGAAATAATCAGTTCCATCATTCTCAGCCTTATTTAAACAATGGTTTGTACAGTGACATGGGCAGCAAGAAATCTGTTCTCCTCCTCCAGCTGGAAGAGTCACGCTGAGCTGATCTATTTAATAATTACTGACTAAATATTTACAACAAGTTGCTTTTGTTTTAAAGCTCAGAGTCAAGATATTTCGAAACTATGATAAGTTTATTTCCAGAGGTCACAAATTAACATTCTTGACTTTAGGGAAAGATAACCATATACGGTATAACATTTTTATTCATGGTGGTAATATATCACAGGACAGGTCCTGATTGGGTGTGAAATATTGAGCTCTTCTCTGCCAAAGCTTACCAAATAGTTAGAAATCATTTTCATGGTTAATTTGTTTAATGCTTAAACTGCTATTTGTTCTCTTTAATACACACTGAAGATTATAAAACTTGAATTCATTCATCGGCAATCATGTTAAAGCAGCATTGTCGGATTGCCATCTAGTATCTGAATCAGATTTCATGAAAAGGTGATTTTGCTCTTTTCAATCCTATAGAAAAAAAACAGTAAAACTATACATAATGATTTCATTTTTTGTAATGTGCTTTTACAGGAAGAAGCACTTAATGAAGAGAATCCCAAGAATGAAGGGATTGAGCTTTTCACAATAACCTACCACACATAAGCTAGAGAGCAATATGTGTTTCAGCACAGTTACCAGATACTTCAGAGACTGGGCCTCGCCGTCGCTCCAGCCCGAAATTTTTGGGCTCCTCACTTTCTTTCTTGTGCTTTAACAGCATCTTCTTTCCTGGTCCTTAACATGCAATTCCCCCTTTCACTTCAAGGAGACTGTAGGTCCTGTTTCTCTCTCTCTCTCCCTCTTTCTCTCTCTCTCTCTCTCAATAACTTCTCCCTTCACGGATTACCCCCTAAGAAGGATGTAAGTCACTCTTCCAAGTTTGTGGCCTATGTGTATGTGCAAGTGTGTGAAATAAAACATATACAGAGAAGTACACACAACCAAAAGGTATACTTTAATGATGCAGTCTCACTCCTAATAGTATTGATGAACACAAAGTATTTATTTTAATGTACTCCAATTTGTAAACTTTAATGTGTTTCTGTGTTCTATTTCATAAATTTTTCTGTACCCAATTCTGTAGGCTGAATGTTTATGCCCCCTTGTCTCCAAATTCATATGTTAAAACTTAGTTCTAAATGTGATGGTTTGGATGTTTGTTTCTTACAAATCTCATTTTGAAATGTGATTCCCCAGTGTTGAAGATGGGGCCTTGTCGGAGGTGTTTGTGTCATGGGAGTGGAGCCCTCATGAATGGCTTGGTGCCCTCCCTGTAGTAATGAGTGAGTTCTCACTCTATTAGTTCATGCAAGAGCTTGTTGTTTAAAGAGCCTGGAACCTGTCTTGCTCCCTCTCTTACATGTGACACACTTGCTCCTCCTTCACCTTGTGCCATGATTGTTGGCTTCCTAAGGCCTTCACCAGAAGCAGATGCTCGCACCATGTTTCTTGTACATCTGTAAAACCATAAACCAAAATAAACCCCTTTTCTTTATAATTTACCCAGAATCAGGTCTTCCTTTCTAGCAATGCAAAACAGACTAACACAGATGGTATTAGGAGACAGAGTCATGGGAGATGATTAGGTCATGAGGGAAGAGCTAAGAGCTCTCATGAATGGGATTAATGACCTTATCAAAGAGGCCTTAGAGAGCTCCTTTGCCTTTTTTTTGGCCATGAAAGAACACAGTGAGAAGGCACAACGAGAAGGAACCAAAAAGTGGGCCCTCAAAAGACAGTAAATCAGCCACTGCCTTAATCTCCCAGCATCTAAGCCTATGAGAAATAAATACAGCATCTGTTGTTTATAAGTCCCTCAGTCTACAGTAGTTTGTTATAGCAGCCCAAACAAAGACACCCAAAGTGATGAAGATATTCTTTTATGTTGCTTTCTAAAATATTGTTTTGCCTTTTGCCAACAGCTTTCCCTTTCACAATTCAGAATTATTTTTTATATTTGTACTTTTATAGTTGCTATGAGATAGAAGTCAACATCTTAGGCAGAGAGAATAGCTAGCACTAAGACAGCTGTCAAGATCCTGAGTCTAAGGAGGAAGAGGAAGAAGAGGAGGCTGGAGCCAGTGAATGAGGCAACAGAGAGAGGAAATGAGGTGTAGAGGCAGCCATTGCCACCTACTGAAGAACTTCTTTGACCTTGGTAACCTTTTTAAATTTTGTTCTAAATGTATGGGAAGCCATTTGAGAATTGGGAACAGGAGTGTGATGTGATGAGATTTACCTCACTAAGAATCACTGACTACTGTGAGAATAATTAACAGAGATGCACAAGTAAATGCAGGTGAACCAGTTAGGAGGATTCTGCACTTTGCCAGGTGAGAGATAATGGAGGCTTGGACTGGGATTCCAACAGTGGAGGTGGTGAACCATGAACAGACTTGAGGTTTGTTTCGAAAGTAAAGTTAACAAGATTTTCTGATAGATCAGATATAGGCTTGAGAGAGAGAAAGGTATCAAATATGATTCCAAGATGATGATACTTACTGAAGTAAGAAAAACATCAGTTAACATTTTGTTGGCTCAACAAAACTCTGATCCAGTTGTGAATGTTTTCTGAAGAAGTCTATATCACCAATTTTGGACTCAATGATAAAAAAATTACCTTGTATTTGATAATGACTTCCTAGTTAATGTATAAGCTTATCAGTTCCCGTATCTTAAAGTTATTATAAGAAATAACTTTTAGATATTTGCCAAGCATTCTCATAGACACTATTCATTCAATCATCCCCTTGAAAGGTTGGCTGAGCCATTAGCCCCCCTTATTTTCAGCCGAGGAAGAGTAAATACAATATTTAATAGGTAGCAAAGTTGAATCTTCAACTGTCTATGACTCTAGAATTCCTTTCTTCTTCTATATATCTTGTGTAACCTTAGTAACTGCAATATCAATGGCTAAGCACAAAACCACTAATAAGATGTTTGCTAACTGGTTGATTGAATGGTACACACCTGTTATATCTGGGCAAAAAAGATTCTTAGTCAACTATCTACTGATTACACCAGGAAGCCAAAACCTAATTCTATTTCTTCTACTTGATGGTGTTATCTATTTTTAATTAAGTTTATCTAGAAATATTTAACTTTTAAGCCTAAACATATTTTCTAATTAAAGTATATGAACATACCCTGGAGTTATCTCCCTGCTAATTTTTCCTAATCTGTTTGTTTGAAGTCTCCTTAGTGAGGAAGTGTGAATTGAAGCATGAATGATAAAGAACGAAATGTTGTTTCTACCTGAACTTAAAAATTCAACAGAAAGAACTCATCAGCAGCAATTAGTGTCAAAACCCAGATGGTCAGAAGAGACAGACCGTCACCTGATTTTATTAATTTATTAAGGAAACGTTTAACGTTGAGATGGATCTTCAGAAATGTACCCCAAATATGTTATTTTTCCAATAGGCTAATTTAATTAATTCCAACTGGGTTAATTTGAACACATTATCATTGTTTATCTAAAGAGAAAGAACAGGTACAATAAGTTCTAATATAGTGGAGTGAACACAAGACTGAACCCTTTAAATAATTAACATGAATTCAAGTAACAATAGTTTAAAATCTGAACATGTTAAATTGTCCCCTTAGAGTAAAAATAAAAATAAACTTGTAATACCTGGCATTTGTATAGTGCTTTATAAATTCCATAAAGTGCTTGTACATATTCTAATTTGATATTTACTATCACCCTTAATTATATCCATAGTTTACATTCAATTGAATGATTGTGCCAGGCATCATGCTCAATGTTTTACATACATTATCTTATTTCGTTTTTTTCTAATAACTTACAAGTTAGGTTAGTTAAGTAAGGTTTTTGGTGATCAGACAAATGTATACTGTCTAACTTAAACAATATTAAAAATATGCTGATTTTAAAGGCTGGAACTAAGGCAAATTGAAGCACTTTCTTTGAAAGCATCTGGTTCCAATGCTTTTTCAGGTTTTATCACATTCTGTCCAAGGTTCACATTTTTATGACAGTCTGTCTGGCCTGACTTGGAGTTTGTACCCATTCTCTTGTCCAGGTGTTTCAATCTGATTAAGCCTAATTTCTGAGCGTGGAAGGTGGAAATAAAAGAAGATTGCTTTACCTGTAACCACTTTGGCATTGACACAGAAACTAAAGCATACCATATAACATTTAAAGGGAAAAAACACATGAAAAGTTAATGCTACCTCCCAGATTTCCAGAGTCAGTAGAGAGAAAAGAAGACAAATCTCAGGCTATACACACAAGGCAAAGAAGAGGTCAGGTGGCTCCTGCAGGCTTTAAGTCCCTAAGAAGCTAGGTCAATCTTGATAGTCACCAAGAAACAGACCTTCTGACAGAGAGTCCAGCAGATTTAATAGTAGTGGGACATCGGGGGGCTTCATTCTAGTAGGAGTGAAGCCACATTTTGGCTTGTAAATAGGCTTGAGTTGGGGGTTGATGTGCAAGTCCAATGTCTGCTCTGGAGATATGCTCATAGGGCCCTCTCTTCTTTCTTAACATTCTATGAAGGAAATACAACTGCCAAGAAATAATCAACAAATACGCGAGAAAGCTTTTGAGAGAAGGAAAGTAGTTGGGAAGGGTGCATGTTTTGGAGTGGGGATATGGTGAGCCTGCTGTCAAGGGAAGAAGGCCGCTGGTAGCAGCAGAAAAAGGGATAGTAAAATAAAGTTCTGTTCCTTCCCTTTCCCACTGAGTTCAATTATTGGGAAAATCATCAATAGTTCTCTTGTTTCAGAACTCTATGGCAACCACCACCGGGGCTGGTGTTCTCAGAGGAACTATCAGAGCAGCACTGAAGCTTGGTTGGGCATAGAAGTTGATGAAAACACATGATACAGATTGGGCATACCTAATCCAAAAATCTGAAATTCAAAATGCTCCAAAATCTAAAACTTTTTTAACATTAACATGACACCACAGGGGTGGATGAAATAGTGTTATTTCTGCTTTCTGATGGCTTAATCTACATGGTTTGTTTCATGCACAAAATTATTTAAAAGATTGTATAAAACCACATTCAGGCTATGTATGTAAGGTGTATATGAAACATAAGCAAATTTTGTATTTAGACTTGAGTCCCATCTCTAAGATATCTCATTACATATATGCAAATATTCCAAAATCTGAGAAATCTGAATTCTGAAATCTGAAACACTTCTGGTCCCAAGCTTTTCAGACAAGAAATAGTCAACCTGTATCTACTAGACATGGCATTTTGCCTTTTTATCCAGACCCCTCCAAACCCTAAGGGTTTGTGGACTACTTCCTAGGGTGACTGCCTCCTACCAATTCTGCATTTTCCTGAATATTTAGAGATAAGTAGAAGTTGCTCAGATGATAGCTAATAAGAGTGATTGCTGCCAGGCACGGTGGCTCACACCTGTAATCTCAGAACTTTGGGAGGCTGAGGCATGTGGAATGCCTGAGTCTAGGAGTTTGAGACAAGCCTGGGCAACATGGCAAAACCCCGTTGTCTACTAAAAACACAAAAAATTAGTTGGATGTGGTGGTGTGCGCCTGTAGTCCCAGCTATTCGGGAGGTTAAGGTGTGAGAATCACCTGACCCTGGGAAGTCTAGGCTACAGTGAGCTGAGATTGCGCCACTGCACTCCAGCCTGGGCAACTGAAGTGAGACCCTGTCTCAAAAAAAAAAAAAAAATGATTAATGAATTATGGTTTTCTGTTGGCTAAACCTTTCCTCCCTAAGAAATATCTCTTCTATTCTCTCTCAACTCATTAACTGACTAGACTGGGGTCTGGCCTTCAGATTTCCCTAATATTCACTCCAGACAGAATAGCTGGTATCAAACCTCACAGTCTTGGTATCAAAATAGCTGGAAACCCAGTAACTACAGCTACTTTGAATAAAAATTAAAACCTGAAAAACATATACCATCTAAGGCAAATGCTATTATTATTAGCTAATCACACACTATTTACACATAACTTCACATGTAAATTCAAACCACTGCATTAAAAAGCCCAAGTTAGAGCTTACAGCAATGTGAAAGCTCTTACTAAAAAATGTGAATGCTGGTCAGGCAGAAAGAATGGAGTTGTGAAGAATGAAATTATGAAAATAAAGTGCCTACATGCCTGGCATAAAGTAAGCAGTTATTAGTTAGAATTTCTGTCTTACTTTTAGCAATCATAACACTTTGTAAATAAAAAGCCAAGTTTGTGTCTTTTTAAAAAATTGGTACAGCTTCAGGCACTGTATAAGTTTTCTGAGGCTGCTGTAACAAATACCACAAACATAGTGGCTTGAAACAACAGACATTTATTCTCTCACAGTTCTGGAGGCCAGCATCTGAAATCAGTATCATTGGTCTGAAATAAAAATGTGGCATGGCAGGGCCATGCTCCTTCAGGAAGCTCCAGGGGAAAGAATCTGTGTCTTGCCTCTTCCAATTTCTGGTGACTGCTGACATTTCTTGGCTTGTGGCTGCATCACTCCTGTCTTCACAGAATCTCCCTTTGCTTTGTCTTCACACTCTCGTGTTTGTTTCAAATATCCCTCTGTTTATCTCTTGTAAGGACACTTGTGATGACGTTAGGTCCAAATAATCCAGAGTAATCTCCCATCTCAGGATTCTTAACTTGATAACTATTGACAAAGACCTTTTTTTTGCCATATAAGGTAAAATTCACGGGTACTAGGAATTAAGATGTGGGATGCACTTTTTAGCCTACACCACAAACACCTACGCTAAAACATAGTAAGTTGTTAACAACTATTTGTTGAATAAAATCTCTTTCCAAAGCCTCTTTCTGCTGCCTCTTCTAGCTCTTATGATCTGTATTATTGATAGCACTTTGTGATATACTCATAGATATGTCACTTGTCATATACTCATAGATATGTTATTTTTACATCTTTTCTCTTCTTCCAGTGATCAGCTAACAAAAGTGCTTTTAAGCAACATGATTGTGAAGAAGACATCATAGACATGTTAGACTAGAAGCAGATGTCAGTCTTAATATTTTGAGCCGTGATGGAAAGTAGCAAGCAACAAGGGGATGGTTCATTTAAAAATCTGTCACTTTCCAAGTGTACTCATGTTACCAGTCATTCTTCCAATGAGGGACTAGGAAAAACACTGAGGACTTCTTTAACTTGGAAGTAAGTTCACCATCAGGAATTTAAGATACGAGATTGACACTGTGACTGAGTACCCTCATTTTTCTAAGAAAAGGAGAATGAGTTATTTTTTTCTCTTCTTTTCTCTGTTTTCCTTTGTTCCCCACTTCCTAAATAGCCCTTTAGAAATGCAAATATAGCCTTTCACCTCCCCTTCACCAGACACTCCTTACAGGGCAAGTTAATCTAACTATGTGCTTAGAAGCTCCAGAGTGAGAAAGTCTCACCCACCAGGAGACTGTCTCAAGAGAAAACAGTCAATTTACAACCCAAAGTATCCCTGCTATGAAATCCTGTCCTATCTGGTGAGTTTTGGCCACCTTTACAACCTAGTTCTGCCCATGAAGATGCCAACTCAACCACCTGGTAGATAAGGCACCAAAGCAAGTATGTGGACCCCCAACTGCTCACTTCCTCCCCTGCATACCATTTATGCCAGCATGCCAGGCCCCCTTTTAAAAGAACATGCTTTCTACTCCAAAAGTGAAGTGGTATCCTTAGGCAGGAAGCCTATACTTCCTCCCCTAAGCTAGTTTTGGATTAAAAAGCCACTTTCTTTATACCAGGCTTTGCTCTTGTTAATTGGACTCTGCAAGTGGCATGCGGCTGAACCTGTGTTTCGGTTACAATATCGTGGATGACACAAGAATGGTTTTCATAGTTGAAGAAATAATGTGGTTTTCAAAGGGATGATATGGTAAGCAAGAGTATCCTCACATGAAACATTAGCATAAATGACTGGGCTCTTGGAGAGAGGGTGTGTTCTGACTTGTGGATCGATATAGTCTCAATGATGGAGCTATGGGTGAGAACGTGTTCAGTTTCCATACTCTTCAAAAAGGCTGACATAGTTGGGGAGCAGTTTATAGTCATCTCCCAAAACTGAAGTCAATTATCATTTGCCTTTGTCTTCCCATATAGAACTGTTCACAAAGGGATAATTCAAATTTTGTTGGAGATTTTAGCAATCAGGGAAATGTTATAGCCATAGCTCTCACCATAAGCAAATAAATTAGAAGTCTACTTATTTATTCATCCTCCTCTTTTGAGCATTCTGAATCCATTCATTAAATCTAAAATATACTTATTGAGCATCTACCATGTGTCTTATACCAGTGAGGCACTGGATATATAATGGAGAGCTTGATAGGCTTGGCCCCTTTTTGCATTCCTTTATACTAACAAAATCACATCTTGTAAAACTTCCAACCCATTACAAAAAACAAACGAATAAGCTGATGGATTAGCAAAAACATACCACCAATAACAACATCAACAAAAGTATCTCCATCAAGTTCTATAGACTGTAACTACTAAGGTAACACTAAACTTGGCATCAACATTTATTCATTTATTTATTCACTGATAAGCATATAATGATAGAAAAATGATTCACAAGACCATAGTATATATTTGTTTAAGCTCTAAGAATATTGAAATAAATAAAAATATTGAATCAACTAAATAATAATATCTTGGTTATCAAAAATAACAGATATGATAAATAGGTAAACAATATAATTAATACAGATAAATAGGACAACATATCTTCAAATTTTTTATTACTGAAAAGAAATGAAAATAAGACTTAGTATAAAAATGTACTTTCAAAAAGAAGAAAGCTTCCAGAGTTTAAAGGCAGCAGATTTTGGCATATAGTATTTTCAAATGACAGATTCTAATCAATAAAATTACAGAAGATCCTTTATCAAAAAATGTTAAAAGGAGCTTCAAATTAATTAATTTCCACATGAGAATATGTAGTGTAAGCCACGATGCAGAAACTTTTACTGTAATTAAGAGCAATTAGATTACTATCTGAAGGAGAGCAGATGAAAAGCTACTTCTGAAGAACTGGTATAACTCATGTGACTAATTGATTATGTAACATGCATGACTCATTTTTCTTTCCTGCTACTAAGAGTGGAATAGATAGGCACTGACAGTGTCCCCACTAAATGAAACATTCTTCAACATTACATCTTTATGTCCAACTCACCCAAGACCTCTAGGTTTAATTGTAAACAGTTTCATTTAGCGTGTTGGAATCCTAGCCACCTCACACTCCCAAACACAAAAGTCCCTAAAATCACCACAGGAAGCAGAGCAGCTATCCTTGGTCCAAATGGCTTACCATTGTATGTAAATTTATTGTCAATTGTTCTACTTGCTTGGTCATTTTATTTCACTTGGTAACCTGATTTCTTCCCCCATTACTCTGTTGCAGATTAGACAGAGTCAGAACTGCTAAAGGCACAGATGTGACAGCTGGGAGTGAGGAAGGAGTCTAAGGAAACACCAAACAGAAAACCACAGTTGTCCATGGCACACTGGCCCCTGTATTTCAGAAACCTCCTAGGGCAATGTTGGATTGCAGCATTCTACTTGAAGTATAAGGAGCAGCCTGAGTCATCCAGAAAATGTCAACCAATGTTCAAATACTCCTTGTTCACTAAGACTTGGGAGTGGGTAATAAACTAATTTAAACTAAAAAGATTTGTCATTTAAGGGAGGGGCCAGGCTTCCCTCTAAAAAATTTGCTTGGTTGAACCTTCATTTCTTATAAAGCAGGTATGAGCTTTCACCAAAAGATACCTCAGAGGGCTCTGAGATAAAATGCTAAAGTAGCATTTCCTGAAATCTAAAGTGCCTGAGTCCCAAGGATTGTATTCATTATATGAAATAATTTTTAAAATGAGTTTATTATTCCAATATACTTAATAATGATAATAAAAATAATAGCAGATAATGCTCACTATATGTCAAACACCCTGTTGATACCTTGTAGAGATTATCTGATTTACTCTCTCTACAACCCTTAGAAGAAGACATTATTATAATCTCTGAAGTACAAAAGAGGAAACTGATGCTTTCACTGGTTCAAGCCAGGTCTCACTGCAGACAAGGGCAGAGCTGAATTGGAATTCTGGCTATTTGACTCAAGAAACAAAAGAAATATTTGATTCAAGTAGTTTTCTTTGTCATTGTACCGGGTATGTACATTTCTTTACCAAAAATATTAATGTGCTCTCTTAAAACTAAATCTATTCAGAAAACATATTTCTGTTATTTCAAAATGAAGTTGAATTTCTTGATTTAAAAAAATACATAAAGAATCAAAGAAGATATGCAACAGAAATTCATTCAGAATGTTAAGGTACACTTTCAGTTAATAGAAATCAATGAAAATGTAGTTTCATCAATTTCATGAATAGAATCACCAAACCTATTCAATTCTATGTAGCTTATTAAATTGCTTCATTCAATAAAGCCTGTAACAAACAAACTTGCTAATTGATGGAATAAATAGCTATTTAGAAAATATGTGAATGATAGAAAAATAAAGACTTTCAGATTTATTGCTTTTGAATATAATACACATGCATAGTTATCAACATGCATAGTTACTATAATATTTTTAACAAGATGTTTTGAAGTGCAGATTCTGTTTTGAAGTTCTGCTTCAAAAAGATATTTAATGGTTTTTATGGATGTCGATTTGTTTACAAAATAGGATAAGGCTCGAATAAGTTTAACCTCTTAAGTGCCCTGTCATCCAATTTCTTCTGCTCCTTTGCTTAGCAAATTCTTATACAAAGAAATTGCAAAGACATTTTCAATCCAGATTAAATTATCACATATTCCTAATTGGTGGAACTTGAGATATTATGCGAGTTCTAATTCATAAAATATTTTGACGTCTTTGTGTAATTGTGCAATTACGCTTTGAATATCAAAGACAGAGGAAGATGGGTCACAGAAAGGATCCAGAATTATCTGGGAAGTCTGTGTTTATTTGAATGCTAAGGAAAATTTAAATCAATGTAATAGCTGCAAATTGCACTGGTGATTCAGGCTCCTGTTTAGTTTGGTATTTTCGGGAAAACACAGTTACCTTAGCAACTAGTATATCACATGGGACATGCTGTAGCACGCAGAATGTCTCAAAGTCAAAAGCTTTTCCCTCTGGAAGCCATCATACTAAGAAATAGGAAAATAAAGAAACCAAATCTTCCACTTAATGCGTTATATTATTTATCTCCTTGACAGGTAGAAAATAATTTATACTTAAACCAGTTTTTTTATGCTATCCAAAGTGATAATATTTATATTACATGGATAAAGAAAAAAACAAACTACATGCCCTAAGTGCACAAAGTAAGTCTTCAGTTGAACTGTCTGAATAAGTACATTGACTGACTTGTAAACCTCTGCAACTGAATTATCTCTTTCTTTGGAGAAGAGTATTATAAATAAGATCCTAAAAATGTTAAATAGTAAGCTATTATCACTAAACACTAAGAAATATAAGTTTTGTTTCCCGGTGGCAGTAACTCTAAATTTACAAAATAATAGTGTGAGAACTTAAAACTATACTTTCACAAGTCTAAAACAGCCTGGTTGAGTCAAATATGAAATCAAACTGATTGCCATCTGCACTGTTATAGAGACTTAACTCATATTAATTCAAAGAAAAGTAAGTGGTTTTTTTTTTAATTCTCAAATGTGTACATTGTTGGAGAAACAAATATTTACTGCATGTCTCCCTAGTGCAAGAATTTTCCAGAAACAAGAAAGAAACGGTGACTGCCTTTGCAGTTTATGCTCTAGCTGGAAGAGACATACAAAACGAAAGAAAAAACAAAAGAAAGAAAGAGAAAGGAAGGGAGGAAAGAAAGGAAGAAAAGAGCAGAAAGAGAAAGAAAGAAACAAGGTAAATTACATTGTGGGGACTGGCATGAAGAATATGGAACAGAACTCATCTTCCCCTACTTCTTTCTCTTCCCTTCCCTTCTGGACATTTCAGCCCTAAAACTATTCTATGGAGCAGAGCAATGTAGGGGGAGAAGGAGTTTGATCACTTAGTGTAGATTATCAGAGCCGGAACAGGGTGAGAACACCTGCAGTAGAGAGGGATGGTGGAGACTGGAGACTGGTTACATATAGGAGAATTAACCATGTAAGAAAATACACTAGAAACCATAGAAGCCAGATTTCTCACCTCTGGAAAACAGAGTTACAATTAATAGAAAATGGGACAACTAGAATGAATCATGTACAACTGGATTGGAATGAAAAACATGGCTTTCAATGTATTTGCAGATAAGTAGAGAAATAAATATGTAAATAGAAATATATTTTAGTAATATATAACAAATATATCTAATATCTAATATAATTTTATATATAATACATAATTATATATTATGTGATTATATGATATACATAATTATGTATTTTATATATATTCCTTGGCTCTTTCCACTGAGAAGGCTCAAGCACCAATACCACAATAGCAATAAGCACACTTGAAGCCCAGATTTTGGATTCTAAATACAATTTTCTGCCAAAAGAAAACAGTCTCTTTGAAAAGATGGCTAATTCCAGGGCCTGGGCAGGGAAAGTACAAGATGAGTACGGAGCTTCTTATTGTGCCAGAAATCAAAGAGAGACTCAAATGATGATGAGAATATCTCAAAAGGGAAAATAAGTCAGCTTGAAGAGGCTCCTACCAGCCAAATCTGGGACAATTGAAGCATCAAAATAAATAGTGATGGTAATGGGTGAAAACGTGTTAAATAAAATACAGAACCATTCATTGATACAGATATAAATTAATAAATGAAAAAACGAAATTCAACAAGGAAAATGATATTTATGCTTCCAAAGTACCTCTCCCCAAAATCCTTACAAATTACAAGGCGAAATGAGTGACTTTATAGTGAAGAAGCCCGGCAGACACCACCTTCATCAAGTGATCGAAGTGAACATCACTTGTAAACAGAAGAATCCAACCCATCTGCCACCTGAGAGCATGCAATGAGAGGAACACAGCATCATTTCTGTGATATTTCTGCCAGTTATGCATAATTCAATCTAATCATAGGGAAATATCATGCAAACCCAAACTGAGGGACATTCTACAAAATAACTGGCCTATAATCTTAAAGAATATGGTCATGAAAGTCAGGGAAAGAGTTAGAAACTTTCCAGATCAAAAAGAGTACAGACAACTAAATACAATGCATGACTTTGAACTGGATCTATTTGTTATAAAAGATATTATTGGGACAATGTGAATAGAGCCAAACAATTAAGTGGTAGTAAGGTATTAATTTTAATTTTCTGAGGTTACTTGTATTGTGATTATTTAGAAGACTGTCTATGTTTGTAGAAAATATGCACTAAAATCACAGGGAATGGTTGGGTCATGATGTCACAATCTTACTCTCAAGTAGTTCAAGGATAAATTCCTTTCTACAGTATTACCTCTTCTGTAAGTTTTTAATTGTTTCAAAATAAAGCATTTGTAGAAATTTAATAAGATAGATTAATATACTGCACATGGGCAACTCCTCTATTTGCGTTGTCCAGAAAATATTCTCTGAAGAGTTGACATTTCAAGCTGAGAGCTGAAAAATGTGTCAGTCATTCAAAGACCTGGATGAAGAGGGTTCCAGGAAGAAGGACCAGCTGGTGCAGAGGCCTTAGACATGAAGGAGTTTAATGAATTCCAAGACTAGAAAAATAAAAGTGTCCAATGTAGCTGGAGGCCTGGGAGGAGTGATGAAAAATGCATAGACAGGCTCTCAGGAAGGGCCACACTGGTGATGATAAAAAGTTTAGAACTTTGAGGTGCTAAGGAAAACCAGTGAAAGATATTACCAAGGGAGTAATATGAACTCATTTATATTTTTAAAAACCACTTGACAGAGAAAGGGGACAAGAATGAATATAAAAGAGATAAATTTAAAGGCTATTTGCAGTAGTAGTAAAAGATGGAGAACAATGTCAGATATATTTTGCAAGTAGAAGTGATAGGATTTTCAGATGAATTGAATGAGGATGTTAAAGAAGAGAAAAACAAAGGGTAATGAGAGCAGCTGTTCCTTATTTAGAGTTTGCTGTGTGCCAGGCTGCCTCTAATCACTTCACACACATTTATTAACTCATTTAACCCTCATAACAATACTATGGGACAAGTACTATTGTTAGCCCCATTTAAGCTTACTAAGGCATGAAAATGTTAAGTGACAAGACTAAAGTCACACAGACAGTAGGTGGCAGAGCTGTGATTTGAATCTATAAACTGCATACTTAACCACACAATATGTATCTTTGTCTTCGTAAATCAACTTTTTGAGATATAATTTACATACAATGCAACACTTGTAAGTGTACAGTTCAATGAGTTTT
This sequence comes from Pongo pygmaeus, assembly GCF_028885625.2. Classification (NCBI taxonomy): domain Eukaryota; kingdom Metazoa; phylum Chordata; class Mammalia; order Primates; family Hominidae; genus Pongo; species Pongo pygmaeus. The sequence continues at coordinate 161,608,184 of NC_085930.1, read as the reverse complement.
AACAAATTATGAAACTGTTTAACTACCACCACAATCAAGACACAGAAAATATACATCACCTAAGAGTTTCTCCTGTAAACTTTTAGACTTAATTCTCCCCACTTTGTCCCTGATCCCTTCAGCTCCAAACACTAGCCAGTTCTGAATTTATTGATTTATTTAGAGACGGAGTATCGCTCTTGTTGCCCGGGCTGGAGTGCAATGGCCTGATCTCCACTTAAGGGAGGAGACCACCCCTCATATTGTCTTATGCCCAATTTCTGCCTCCAAAGAAAGAAAAAGTAAAAACTAAAAGGCAGAAATGAAATCCACAAGCAGACAGCCCGGTGCCACACCCTGGGCCTGGTAGTTAAAGATCGACCCCTGACCTAATCGGTTAATTTATCTATAGATTACAGACACTGTATAGAAAAGCACTGTGAAAGTCCCTATCCTATTTTGTTCCGATCTAATTACCAGTGCTTGCAGCCCCCAGTCACGTACCCCCTGCTTGCTCAATCGATGACGACCCTCTCATGCGCACCCCCTTAGAGTTGTGAGCCGTTAAAAGGGACAGGAATTGCTTGCTCGGGGAGCTCGGCTCTTGAGACAGGAGTCTTGCCGTTGTCCCCGGCCGAATAAACCCCTTCCTTCTTTAACTCGGTGTCTGAGGAGTTTTGTCTGCGGCTCGTCCTGCTACAAACTCACTGCAACGTCTGCCTCCCGGTTCAAGCAATTTTCCTGCCTCAGCCCCATCAGTAGCTGAGATTACAGGCACCTGCCACCACACCCAGTTAATTTTTTGTATTTTTAGTAGAGACGGGGTTTTGCCATGCTAGGCTGGTCTCGAACTCCTGACCTCATGATTCGCCTGCTTCAGCCTCTCAAAGTGCTGGGATTACAGGCATGAGCCACCATGCCCAGCCTGGTATTTCAAGTAAATGGAATTATACAAGTAGATACTTTTTGTGTCTGGTGTCTTTCTCTTAGCTTAAATTAATTAATTAATTAATTTATGAGACAGAGTCTCTCTCTGTTGCCCAGGCTGGAGTGCAGTGGGGCAATCTCGGTTCACTGCAACCTCTGTCTCCCGGATTCAAGCGATTCTTCTGCCTCAGCCTCCTGAGTAGCTGGGACTACAGGCCCACACCACCACTCCCAGCTAATTTTTTTGCATTTTTAGTACAGACAGGGTTTCAGCATATTGACCGCGCTGGTCTCAAACTCCTGAGCTCGTGGTCCACCTGGCCTCGACCTCCCAAAGTTCTGGGATTACAGGCATGAGCCACCGTGCCCAGCGGCTTAAATGTTTTTAAGCCTCCACCATGTTGTTACATGGATCCAGAGCTTGTTTATTTTACTGTAGCATGCTATTCCATTGTATGGATATAACAAAATTTGCTATCCATTTACTAATTGATGAATATTTGGACTTTTTACAGTATTTGGCTATTTTGAATAAAGCTGTCAGAAACATTGGTGTACAAGTCTTCTCATATAACTTTTTTTATGAAAAAAATTTGAGTACAAATCTTTTCATAAAACTTTTTAAAATTACATTTTGAGTAAATGTAAGCCTAGGAATAGAATTGCTAGGTCATATGTTCCATTTTTCAAGAAACTGCTAAACAGTTTTCCAAAGTTGTGTCATTTTATATTCTCGTCAATAATGTATGAGAATTCCTCTTGCTCCCATCTTGGTCAACATTTGGTATTGTCAATCTTTTTTAACTTTAGTTATTCTAGTATATATATAATTTATATTTTTGTGATGGCTAATAAGGTTTAGCATTTTTAATGTCATTATTGGCCATTCATATATTATCTTTTAAAACTGTGTTTACTTTCCCCACACTTACTTTTTTTTTGTCTTATTATGTATGTATTGTGAATACTTTTTCCCGATCTGTGTCTGAGAGCATTTTTGTTTTCTTAATTGTGTCTTCTGAGGACCAAAAGTTTTTAATTTTGGTTAAGTTCAGTTAACATTACTTTTTTTCTAATAGCTAATGCTTTTTGTTGTCCTAAAAAATTTGCTTACCTCAAGGTTGCAAATATTTTCTTCTATGTTTTCTTTAGAAGACAGTTTTAGCTTTTATCTTGGGTCTATGATTCATACCTAGTTAGTTTTGTGTATGGTGTGAGGTAATGATACTTATTTTTTTCTGATATGGATATCCAGTTGTTCCAAAACTATTTTTGAAAAGACTATCTTTTCCCCCATTACATTAGCACTTTTATTAACAAGAAGAAAGGAAAAGAAATTAATTGATTGTTTATGTGGGGGTCTATTTCTGGGCTTTATTCTGTTCCATTGATTACTATGTCTATCTTTATGCCAATTGTATAGTCTTGTTTATTGCAATTGTAATTGTATAATAAATCTTGAAATCAGATACTGAGAGTCCTCAACTTTGTTCTCTTAGTTTGTAGAACAATTTTAGATTTTCAGGAAAACTGAGAAGAGTACAGAGAGGTTTCTTATACCCTGCACCCACTTTTCCATATTATTAACATCTTACATCAGTATAGGAGAATGCAATTGCTAGGTCATACGTTCCATTCTGCAAGATGACACAGTTTGTAAACTATAGTGACAGACAACAGATTAGTGTTTGGAGTGGAACGGATCAGGGATAGGATGGGGAGAACTAACTCTAAAAGGTTACAGAAGAAACTCTTAAGTGATGTAAATACTCTGTATCTTGATTGCAGTGGTAGTTACATTGTTTCATACATGTGTTAAAACTCATCTACCACAGTTCATGAATCAATATTGATGCACTGTTATTAACTAAGGTCCACACTTTTTTCATATTTACCTAGGTTTGCCTAACTTTTTTTTTTTTTTTCCAGGACACCATGTGACATTGCTTGTCATATCTCCTTAGACTCTTCTCGGTTGTGCCAGCTTTTCAGACTTTTCTTTTTTGATGACCTTGACAGTTTCATAAAGTATTGGTTAAATATTTTTTGTTGGATGCCCTTGTATTGCAATTTGTTTTTTTAAAATCATGTTTAGATTAGGGTTATGGGGTTTTAGGAGCATGACAACGGAAGTAAAGTGGCATTTTCATCACATCATATGAGGCATGCATAATACCAATATGATTTATTACCATTCATACTGACCTTGATAGCCTGGCTAAGTAAGGTAGGGTTTGCCAGGTCTCTTCATCATAAAGTTACTCTTTTTCCTTCTTTCCATACCGTACTGTTTGGAAGGAAGTCACTATTAAGGAGGTGGGGGTTGCCTTCTGCCTCCTTGAGAGTGGAGTATCTACATAAATTATTTGGAATCATGAAAGGGAAATTTGACTCTTCTTCCCATTTATTTATTTATTTATTCAATCATGTACTTATAATAATAACTCATGAATATTTATTTTATGCTTTGGGTTATAGTCCAATACTGTTTTATTTGTTGTTCAAATTGTTCCAGCTTTGGCCATTGGAAGCTCTTTCTGTTGGCTCTTGTGTCTTTTTCACATACCCCCATAGACATTGTGTTGTTTGTGGGTTTGTTTGTTTTTTTTAAGCACTTCTTGCTTTCCAGCACAGCAAGATGCTCCAGGTTCATCTAGTGTATTCCTCATGTTAGTCCAAGAACCAGCCATTTCTCCAAGGACTTCTGGTTCCTTTTATTGGAAAACAGTACTAAAAGTCAAGATTTGAATGTTAGGTATGCTCTATTATTTTTCAAAATTGTTTTGGATTTTTAATATCCTTTGCATTTTTATGGAGAAACTTACTTATTTTGATTGAGATCATATTGAATTCCTCCTAGGTTTTAGCTTGGACACTAGACAGATTATTATATCTTTTATTGAAGTAGAAAATCGGTGAGACAATTAGATGGGGATGGGGAATAAAAAATTCTATTTGGAGCACTAATCTAGGCCCTATTGACCCTCCAAAATCTCAGGACCAGATTGTTAATGCCTATTGTGAGATAATAGGGGCAACATGGGCATAACTGTTAATTAATTAAAGAATGGCTTAAAACCTTTAAGTCACTGGCTGGCAATATCCAAATCATTAATTTATCAATTGCTGATTTACATATTTTTTTGACATAAAGGACTGTGAATTTATAGCTGCAGCTCTTTCCCTGTAGCTACGTTGAGTCTCAGAAGAGGGGAAAGAATACAATATTTCTTAAGCAGCAATCATATTTTTTATATTGTTCAAGTATTTTGCATGCAAAATGTATTTAAAGACTTACAACTACATGAAAAATAGCTATTATTCTTCCTACTTGTCAAGTGAAGATTGAGGTCTGAGAGAATAGGTAACTTCTTAGTCATGCAGCAGGGAAAGGTGGAGCTGAGATTTAAATCCAGAATAGCATTTCCTGATCGAATATTGCATGGGACAGACACAAAAAAACTATCCATTGTTTATCTGAAATTTAAATATAACTGGGCATCCTGTATTTTTATTTGCGAAATCTGGCAACCCTAATCCAGGGCCATCTGGACTCAAAGGCTGTGCTCCTTTCGTCCCACAATGTGCACTCAATACATCAGGAAATACATGCAAATTCAGAAAATATTTTTGCCCATATTCTGTAATTTAATTTACTTTAGTTGCCATATATATAATACATATGAAAGTGGCCCACAATCCACACTTTGGAAAAAAGTATAATTTTGATCTGAAGATGAGGAAGGAGCTTTTTGGGTTTTTTTTTTTTTTGGAGTAGATAGCTACATGTGCCTTTAATAAAATTAACCTTTTGCTTCAATCAACTGTCATCAAATTGGAACTTTTTCCAACCCAATAATTCCATTACACATTTAAGCTGTTCTGTAGCACTTAAAAATACAATCTAAAATATCTGAAAAAAAGAAAGTAGACACAATGTCTTGTCACATTTGATGCTGTTAATCTCTAATTAAAAATACCCTACCAGTGAGACTACTGATGGTATTGTTCTCCCTTTGGAGACAGAGCAACCTCTCAGTAAACTAGAATAAATAATTAGTATCCTTACTTGCAACATACAGTGTAAATTTAAATTCTTCATAATAATCTTCAAGGTTTTATAACAAAATCTCATCTCTTTCTAGCCTTATAGTCCTTAAAATTATAATTTTCTTATTTAATATGTCTCCTGTCCTCTATTTCAGCGTGTAAGGATATTCTTATTTCCTACACTAGTAGATTCCTGTGCCTCTTAGTTTTATAAATAGGAGAACAACATAAGTTCTTAAAAATTAAAGTTTTCATAACCTTGGAGTACCAGAAACAATTTCCAAATAATGTATCAAAATTTCAAAAAGGCATAAAGGAGAAGGTTGGCAGATTTACCCTACAAAAATGTGGAGCGTTAGTGTAGTCAAAAACATAGTAGGCCGGGTGTGGTGGCTCACGCCCGTAATCCCAGCACTTTGGGAGGCCGAGGCGGGCAGATCATCTGAGGTCAGGAGTTCAAGACCAGTCTGGCCAACATGGTTAAACCCCGTCTCTACTAAAAATACATAAATTAGCCAGGCGTGGTGGTGGGTGCCTGTAATCCCAGCTACTTGAGAGGCTGAGGCAGGAGAATTGCTTGAACTCGGGAGGCAGCAGTTGAACCTGGGAGGCGGAGGTTGCAGTGAACTGAGATCACACCACTGCACTCCAGCCTGGGCAACAAGAGTGAGACTCCAACTCACAAGAAACAAAACAAAACAAAAAAGCCACAATAACAAATTAAAAGTCAAACATCAATTGGTCAAAATATTTGCATATAGACAGATAATAGTTCCTAAACTATTTATTAGTTTTTTTCCTCTGGTTTTATATTTTTCAAAACATATGACATTCTGTTATTATTTTTGCCAGCATATTTGAAAATTTCTGTTCTTTTCATTGTTTCCTATATTCTATTTCTTCTGTGATGATTTGCTTTTCTTCTTTTTGAACTACTTCCCTTATTAACTATTTCAGTAAGAGTCATGGATGGTAAATTATCTTGGCCTTTCATATCTGTGTTTATTATTCAATTCTTGAATGATAGCTAATTGTGTAACATTTCCAAGGTTCAAACTTCGTTCCTTTCTTTCTTCATTCATTCAAATGAATTTAGTTTTTTCCTCTGATATCTTTTAATGTTTTTGCTTTAGTTTTGATGTTCTGCAGGTTTGCTATGATGTCTCTAAATGTGGATATATATGTGTATATTCTGCTCAAATTTTGTTATTGTTTTTTCACTTAAACAATAAAAAATGAAAATTTGGGCTACTTTATCTCTGTATATTAATACGCAAATATTGAAACTACAACATGTAGGGGTCAAAATATATTATACCTAAAATAGACCCAAATTCAGAAGCCATGTCATATTGAGGTGAGAGTCAAGATTCTGTGAATACAACCATGTGCAAAACTAGATATAGGGTCACCTATATGGGAAAGAAAAGAGACAGGGATTTGGAAAGTCATCTTTTAGTCCCCTGACATGGACTCTGAACTTTCAAACAACTCTTTTGAGAAGAATTTAATTTCAGAAGTAGCAGCTCAGGGAGATGCACTGAGACCTCAGGCATATTTGCAGACTATTTTGAAATAGAAGACTGTAGCTGAGCCAGAAAGTGAAACCTCAACGCATACGTGGAAGCTACCATCTTCCTGCGTAAGATCGCAGGAAAGATGAAATTGTCCCTGAGGCTCCATCTGTACCTTTATCCCTCTTCAATCAGTGACTGAGGGCCAGAAATTAGACAGTGACTTGGGCAAATGGAAAGTACAGTGGGAGATTTGGTCTGGGGCTACCCTGCTGACTTTCATCTGACAAGTTTCTAAGTGCCTCCACCCCAGGACTGCAAGCCTTATCCATACTTTATGCCACCTCAGGGGAAGCATTGCTTGTAGTTTTGGCTAAGCTTCCCATTGGTAAAGGAGGGCGCCTGAAAGGATAAGCATGGAGCTAGGAATAGAAAGAAGCTCAGAATTCTGGGGAAAGTGTTAACATCCTTTATCAGAGAAAGGTGAGGACTTTGCACAGTACCAAAGTTTCCCTCGATCAACTTAAAGAGATGAGAATAACAGAGCCTGAGAAATTTTTCTTCTGGAAAGGAAAGATATACAGGTGAGCTAAATGTCCTTCGTGGGTATGCAAAATTTACTAGGACGAGATTGTAGCAAGAATAATATACTTCAACATGCTGCCTTAATCTATGCAGGCTGCTATACAAAATACCACAGTCTGGGAGGTTTAAACAATGGACACTTATTTTCTCACAGTTCTGGAGGCCAGAAGTCTGAGATCAGGTGCCAGCATGGTCGAGTTCTGGTGAGGACCTTTTCTTCCATGCTTGTAGAGAGCTGACTTCTCGCAGTATGCTCACATGGCCTTTTCTTGGTGGGAGCTCCTGGAAAGCAAGCAAGCACTCTGATGTCTCTTCTTATAATGCCACTAATGCTATTGGACCAGGGCTCCATCTTCAAGACCTAATGTAAAACTAATCAGTGCTCAAAGACCTCATTTCCAAATACCATCACAATGAGGGTTAGGGTTTCAATATATGAAGATTGTGGGGACAAACGTCCGTCCGTAACATACACTAAACCATTGTGTTTAACGTCACCAGTGAAACCAAACTCTTGGACTTTTCACAGCTTCAATAATAAAAGCCAGCCCCAGGTGACTCCAGCCACAGTGTTGCTTTTACAAGGTGTAGAGTATGGAGAAATAAGGATGTTATCAGGAAAGAGGAAATCTCTCCTGATGTTTAGAGGAGGAGATGAATTGGAAAGGGTAGAGTGGAGAGAAAGAAAGGGCCGGACGGGAGGAAAGAAAGGCAGGAGATCAGACTCACGTGTCTGTTCTCCAGAAACACAGCTGAGGGAGACTTCCAAAGCCGAGGTGTTTGTGTCATCTTGACTTTGCTACTTTGGGTCAATACTGCCACCACTATTGGACTCCAGTATTTGCTGAACTACATAAAAGGAACAAAATTTATTATGGGTGTTTAGGCAGAAAGGCAGCCTGAATTCAGGCCTCAGTTTCCTAGGCATGTGTGGTGTTAGCAGAAGATTCTGCAACTGCCCCAGTCCCACATAAGGTGAAGTGAAAGCTCCAAGAGAACCAGGGGCCAGAAGAGGCAAATCCAGGCAAGAAACTGGCAGGAGGTGCAACCTTGTGAGTTAAGGGTAGGATCCACGGGTGTTAGAGTTATCAGCTACTTGGAGATCAGGAAAGGGAAGTTCTATTAGGGATTGGTGCAGGAAGAAAGGCTGTACTAACCATGTGTTTCTGGTGTTTTCACATCTGGAGCCTTGCTGACCCTGGAGAGTCTGCCCTTCCAAAGGCTAGCCAGTTTCTAGAGATGGTAAAGGACTTGCTGCATGCAAGTGCACCTTTCATATGCAAACCAACCAATCCAATGCCTACATCCCCAACCATTTCTATTAAACTCTTACATTCAGGGCCACTATCCCCCTGCCCCAACCACCCCACCACCAGTTGCCAAATAACTAGGAATAGCACCTAAACCTAGAGGCTGCTGACATTATTCAAACCAGCCAATCCTAAGCTTGCTTACCCTACCTCATCCACTTCTTCCCTCAGATATCATAATAAAGGCTCTTGCCCATGCTTTTTCCTCAATTCCCTTACCTCCTGATCCTGGTACTTACCCACGTGGCCACCCATGTGAAGTGACGTGTCCCCTTCTCTTGGAACTGTGAGTAACGAACTATCTTTTCAATGGGAATTACCTATTGATCTGTTGGCTTTACCATATCTGAGTAATAATAAAATTAAAAGAGAGGCCAATACTCAGAAATCAGTGGCACGAGACAGTGTATTCATAGACCAACCTGGAGAAGACTCTCTCATCCTAGACATATGGTGTTCCTTCTGCATGCTGAACACATTCAGGAAAGGATGATGGCAGGAGAGACTCCTTGACAGGGGGAAATTGTCAGATCTTTGAATTGACACAATGTGTATCTCAAAATGACCCCTTAAACCAGGACAAATTCTGCTGTATTTAATTTGAAATATTTAACCTCTCCTGACCCACAATGAACTCACATTAGCCACTGAATGGTACATAAATTTGAGAGAAAGGAAGCACATTTAGAGAGTAGAATTTTCTACCCTGGGTCCCAGTATTTAATAGTTTTTAAAACAAATAAATTATTTTCATTGGGATTTATTTATAATCATAAATGAATGCATATTCATTGCAGATTAATTGGAATATTTATAATTCAATACAAAGAAAAACAGCTTATTGACTCTCGTATCATTTTTTGAATGTATCTCTCCATGTATTCATCTAGTGACTATATGTTATGTATATTAACAATATTTTAAAGAAATTTTCCATACCATTAAGTGGCTTTACTATTAATCACTTAGTTCATTTTATCAATACCCTGTGGTTAGATATTTTGATTTCTTTCTTTTCTAAAAAATACTCTGATGAATATCCAGGTTTATAAAACTTTGTGTGCATTTTGTATTATTTCTAACTAGATAAATTTATAGAAATAAAACAAAAAGAGTTCCATTTTCAAGTCTTTTTGATCATTTGAACATTTGGATGACTTTTTGTTCATATTACCAAATTCTCTCTAGCTATCCCAATTCATACACCTACCAGCAGTATATAAAAATGTCCATTTCTCCCTTCTCTTGAACACATACTGCTTTACAAACTTTTTTTTTTTTTAAGACAGAGTCTCATTCTGCCATCCAGGCTGGAGTGCAGTGGTATGATCTCAGCTCACTGCAACCTCCGCCTGCTGGGTTCAAGTGATTCTTGTGCCTCAGCCTCCCAAGTAGCTGGGATTACAGGTGTGTGCCACCATGCTCAGCTAATTTGTATATTTTTAGTAGAGACGGAGTTTCACCATGTTGGCCAGGCTGGCCTGGAACTCCTGGCCTCAAGTGATCCACCCACCTTGGCCTCCCAAAGTGCTGGGACTACAGGCATGAGCCATTGCACCCAGCTTTCAAAATAAATTTTTATAAAATCTTTGCAGATAGAAAAAAAACAGCATCTCATACCTGTAAATTTCTTCTCTTTGATAATCAATGAAGAAGAAAATTTCCCATATATCTGAAAATTTCTCATGTATCTCATATATGCCCTTTATTTAAATTGTGAATTCAGATACTTTCTTAACTTTCTTGGGATATATACCTCTTCCATAATCATGTCTAAAAGTTTCCTCTATGCTGGGGATTATTAACCTTGTTTGTCACATATGATGCAGTTTTCCCCCTGGCTAGATATTATCTTCTAATTTTGTTTTTAGATACTTTTGTTTCATTTTTATTGACAAATATTTAATATATGTATATGTATAGAGATATGAAATACAAAGATAGGTGTATGTTTCACAAATTTCCCTTTAGTTCACAATTACTCATAGCATGTTAAAAATATGTCCTTACTGGCAGAGAGTAATAGCTGTAGTAAATTAAGGAAACAAGTTTAAACAAGTATGTGCTTACTCTAACTCTGCCTACCAGAAGCTGCTGCTCTCTCTGCCCACACAGCACCCACATGAGCTTCAAGGAATTTCAACACCCTAAAACGTCCTTTACCCTGGTCCTTCAGAGAACAATAGATATAATAATAACTGTCAGTGTCAAGGGTCTTTTAGTAATTTTCACATTCCTCCACAGGAAAGATCTCATTTAAACCCCAAAAGCTTGTCAATGTTGTCTCATCTTACATATGGAGAAATGAGCTTAGTGACTTGCTCAACCACATCTGGGTAGTGAGTAGGATGGCATGACCACTACAGGCATACCTCATTTTATTGTGTTTTGCTGTATTATGCTTCAAAGATGTTGCATTTTTAACAAATTAAAGGTTTGTGGCAATTCTGTGTTGAGCAAGTCTGTTGGAGTCATTTTTTCCAACAGCCTGTGCTCACTTCCTGCCTCTATGTCACATTTTGGTAATTTTTGCAATATTTTCAAAATTTTTTATTATTATTATAAAAGTTATAGTGATTTGTAATCAGCGATCTTTGATGTTACCATTGCAATTGTTTTGGGACCTATATACAATGGCAAACTTGATACGTAAATGTTGTGTGTGCTCTGACAGCTGCACCAGCCGTTCTCTTGTCTCTCACCCTCTCCTTGGGCCTCCTTGTTCCTGGAGAAACAATATTGAAATTGGGTCATTTAATAACCTTACAACGTTAAAGTGAAAGGAAGTCTAAGTGTTCAAGTGAAAGGAAGAGTCTCACACCTCTCACTTTAAATCAAAAGCTAGAAATAAATGGATAAGCTTAGTGACAAAGGCATGTTAAAAGTTAAGATAGGCCAAAAGCTAGGTTTCTTGTGCTAAACAATTAGTTAATTTGTGAATGCAAAAAAAAAAAAAATTCTTGAAGAAAATTAAAAGTGCTACTCCAGTGAACACAGGAATGATAAGAAAGCAAAACACCCTTATTGCTTGTATGGAGAAAGTTGTATTGGTCTGGATAGAATATCAAACCAGCCACAACATTCCCTGAAGCCAAACCCTAATCCCAAACAAGGCTCCAATTCTCTTCAATTCCACACAGGCTAAAAGAGGTGAGGAAACTGCAGATGAAAAGTTGGAAGCCAGAAGTGGAAGCTAGTTCATGAGGTTTAAGGAAAGAAGCTGTCTCCATAACATCAAAGTGCAAGATGAAGCAGCAAGTGCTGATATAGAAGCTGCAGCAAGTTATTCAGAAGATCTAGCTAAGATCATTGATGAATATCACTACACTAAACAACAAATTTTTAATGTAGACAAACAGCCTTCTATTTGAAGGAGATGCCATGTAGGACTTTCATAGCTAGAAAGACGTCTATGTCTGGCTTCAGAGCTTCACAGGGCAGGCTGACTCTCTTGTTAGGGGCTAAGGCAGCTGGTGACTTTAAGTTGGAGACAGAGCTTATTTACCATTCTGAAAATCCCAGAACCTTTAAAAATTATGCTTAACTTACTCTGCCTGTGCTCCATCCATGGAATAATGAAGCCTGAATAACAGCACATCTGTTTACAGCAGGCTTGCTGAATATTTTAAACTCACTGTTGAGACCTACTGATCAGAAAAAAAGATTTCTTTCTACAGATTACTGCTCATTGATAATGCACTTGGTCAACTATGAGCTCTGATGGAGGTGTACGAGGAGACTAATGTTGTTTTCATGCCTGCTCACATACTATCTGATATGGTTTGGCTGTGTCCCCACCCAAATCTCAACTCGAATTATACCTCCCAGATTTCCAAGAGTTATGGAAGGGATCCAGGAGGAGATAATTGAATCATGGGGGCTGGTCTTTCCCATGCTATTCTCATGATAGTCAATAAGTCTCACCAGATCTGACGGGTTTATCTGGGGTTTTCTCTTTTGCTTCTTCCTCATTTTCTCTTGCTTCCACCATGTAAGAAGTGCCTTTCACCTCCCACCATCACTCTGAGCCCCAGCCACATGGAACTGTAAGTCCAATTAAACCTCTTTTTCTTCCCAGTCTTAGATATGTCTTTATTAGCAGCATGGAAACAGATTAATATAGTAAATTGGTAACAGTAGAGTGGGGTGTTGCTGAAAAGATACCTGAAAATGTGGAAGTGACTTTGAAACTGGGTAACAGGCAGAGATTGGAACAGTTTGGTGGGCTCAGAAAAAGACAGAAAAATGTAGGAAAGTTTGGGGCTTTCTAGAGACTTGTTGAAGAGCTTTGCCCAAAATGCTGATAGCAATATTGGACAATAAGGTTCAGACTGAGGTGGTCTCAGATGGAGATGGGAAACTTGTTTGGAGCTGGAGCAAAGGTCACTCTTGTTATGTTTTGGCAAAGAGACTGGTGGCATTTTGCCCCTGCCCTAGAGATTTGTGGAACTTTGAACTTGAGAGAGATGATTTAGCATATCTGATGGAAGAAATTTCTAAGCAGCAAAGCATTAAACAGGTGACTTGGGTACTGTTAAAGGCATTCAGTTTTATAAGGGAAGCAGAGCATAAAAGTTCAGAAAATTTGCAGCCTGGCAATGAGATAGAAAAGAAAACCTCATTTTCTGGGAAGAAATTCAAGCTGGCTGCAGAAATTTGCATAAATAGCAAGGAGCCTAATGTTAATTCCAAACACCATGGGGAAAATATCTCCAGGCCATGTCAGGGACCTTCACAGCAGCCCCTCCCATCACAGACCTGGAGGAGCAGGAGGAAAAAGTGGTTTCATGGGCTGGACCCAGGGTCCCGTGCTGTGTGCAGCCTAGGAACACGGTGCCCTGTGTCCCGGCTGCTCCAGCCATGGCTAAAAGGGGCCAATGTACAGCTCAGGCTGTGGCTTCAGAGGGTGGAAGCCCCAAGCTTTGGCAGCTTCCACATGGTGTTGAGCCTGCGGGTGCACAGAAGTCACAAATTGAGGTTTGGGAACCTCCACCTATATTTCAGAAGATGTATGGAAATGGCCTGATGCCCAGAAAAAAGTTTGCTGCAGGGGCAGGTCCCTCATGGAGAACCTCTGCCAGGGCAGTGAGGAAGGGAAATGTAGGGTCGTAGCCCCCACACAGAGTCCCTACTGGGGCACTGCCTAGTGGAGCTGTGAGAGGAGGGCCACCATCCTCCAGACCCCAGAATGCTAGATCCACTGACAGCTTGCACTGTGCACCTGGAAAAGCCACAGGCACTCAACACCAGCCCATGAAAACAGCCGGGAGGGAGGCTGTACTCTGCAAAGCCACAGGTGTGGAGCTGCCCAAGACTATAGGAACTCACTTCTTGCATCAGCATGACCTGGATGTAAGACATGGAGTCAAAGGGATTTTAAAATTTGACTGCTGCACTGGATTTTGGACTTGCATGGGCTGTGTAACCCTTATGTTTTGGATAGTTTCTCCCATTTGGAAAGCCTATATTTACCCAATACCTGTACCCTCGTTGTATCTAGGAAGTAACTAGCTTGCTTCTGATTTTATAGGCTCATAGGCGGAAGGGACTTGCCTTGTCTCAGATGAGACTTTGGACTGTAGACTTTTGGGTTAATGATGAAATTTGACTTTGGGGGACTGTTGGGAAGTCATGATTGGTTTTGAAATGTGAGGACATGAGATTTGGAGGGGACAGTGGCGGAATGATATGACATGGTTTGGTGGTGTTCCCACCCAAATCTCAACTTGAATTGTATCTCCCAGAATTCTCATGTGTTGTAAGAGGGACCCAGGAGGAGGTAATGGAATCATGGGGTCTGGTATTTCCTGTGCTATTCTCATGATAGTGAATAACTTTCGTGAGACTTGATGGGTTTATCAGGCATTTCTGCTTTTGCTTCTTCCTAATTTTCTCTTGCTGCCACCATGTAAGAAGTGTCTTTCACCTCCCACCATGATTCTGAGGCCTCCCCAGCCATGTGGAACTATAAATCCAATTAAACTTCTTTTTCTTCCCAATCTCAGGTATGTTTTATCAGCAGTGTGAAAATGGACTAATACACCATTCTGCAGCTTATGGATCAAGGAGTAATTTGGGCTTTCAAGTTTTATTATTTTAAGAAATACATTTTTTAAGGCTATAGCTGCCATAGATAGGAATTTCTCTGATGGATATGGGCAAAGTAAACTGAAAACCTTCTGGAAAGAATTCACCATTCTACATGTCATTAAGAACATTCATGATTCATGAGAGGAGGTTAAAATATCAACATTAACAGGAGCTTGAATGAAATTGATTCCAACCTTCATGGGTAGCTTTGAGAGGTTCAATACTTCAGTGGAGGAAGTAACTGCAAATGTGGTGAAAATAAAAAGAGAACTGCATTAGAAGTGAAGTCTAATGATGTGACTAGATGGCTAAATTTGAATGGATAAAGAGTTGCTTCTCATGGATGAGCAAAGAAAGTGGTTTCTTGAGATGGAATCTGCTCCTGGTGAAGATGCTGTGAACATTGTTGAAATTACAACAAATGATTGAGAATATTCCATAAACTTAGATGAAAAAGTAGCAGTAGGGTTTAAGAGGATTGACTCCAATTTTGAAAGAAGTTCTACTGTGGGTAAAATGCTATCAAACAGCATCACAGGCTACACAGAAATTTTTCATATACTAAAGAGTGAATCAATGTGGCAAATATCACTGTTGTCTTATTTTAAGAAATTGCCAGTCACCTCAATCTTCAACAACCACCACCCCGATTTATCAGCAGCTATCAGCATTGGAGAAAGACCCTTTACAACTTGCTAAAGGCTTAGCTGATCATTAGCATTTTTAGCAATAAAGTGTTTTTAATTAAGATATGTAGATTTTTAAAGACATAATGCTATTGAACACTTAATAGACTATAGTATAGTGTAAACATAACTTTTATAGTTACTGAGAAACTAAAAAATTCATTTGACCCACTTTATTGTGATACTCACTTTATTGTGGTAGTCTGGAACTGAAACTGCAGTATCTCTGAAGTATGCCTGTAAACACATGCAGTTTTCTTCCCACCTTGAATTCCGTGCTTTTTGTTATAGTACTACTTTCCCAGTGTCAAAAGATTTGTAAAATCTATCCATCAAAGTTGATAAAAGTGATGAGAAATAAAAGCATCATCTCTGGGATAATAATAGTGAACATAGATTAGGATCTTATAAAATGCCAATGTTATTTTCAAGATGTGTGTTTGGATTTAAAAGTAACCTGAAACAGACAAAAAATAAAAAATATTGGATCTCCTCTTTCTCATCCTAAAATCCAAGCTCTAAGGAGATTCCAAGTTTATGATTGTTGTATTCATCAGCGTTCTCTAGAGGGACAGAACTAATGGAATGTATATATATATATATATATCATATATATCATATATATATCATATATATGATATATATCATATATATTATATATCATATATATCATGAATTTATATATATGAATGTATATATATATGAATGTGTATATATATATGAATGTATATATATATGAATGTGTATATATATGAATGTATATATATATGAATGTGTGTATATATATATATATATATATGAGTTTATTAAGTATTAACTCACACAATCACAAGGTCCCACAGTAGGCCATCTGCAGGCTGAAGAGCAAGGAGAGCCAGTCCGAGTTCCAAAACTGAAGAACTTAGAGTCCGATGTTCAAGGGCAGGAAGCACCCAGCATGGGAGAAAGATGTAGGCTGGGAGGCTAGGTCAGTCTCTTTTTCACATTTTTCTGCCTGTTTTATATTCTAGTCACACTGGCAGCTGATTAGATTGTGCCTACCCACATTAAGGGTGGGTCTGCCTTTCCCAGCCCACTGACTCAACTGTTAATCTCCTTTAGCAACACCCTCACAGACACACCCAGGATGAATACTTTGTATCCTTCAATCCAATCAAGTTGACACTCAGTATTAACCATCACAAGTTTCATATTGCTCTTGGGATAAGAAGAAGGTGGTCATTGTTTGCTCGTGTGTGCTCAACAGTGACAATGCAGGAGCTGGAACATATTAAGAACAGTAGACCTAAGTATAAGGTTGTTTAATACTTGCCTTGTTCTTGACTGAAAGAACATCTCTGAATTGTCACCTTTTCCCTCTTAACCTACAGTCATTTCCACTATACCTCTTAATCCTGCTTAATTTCTACATAACACTTATCACCTCTCACATGTTATATACTTATTTGGTTACTCATTACAATCTGTGTCCTCCCACTAAAATAAAAGTTCCATGGGACTTAGAACTTGTCTGTTTTAATCATTACACTATAGTAATCCCCTCTAATAGTGCCTATAGCACAATGGTCACCAAATAAATATTTGTGATAGAATTAACAAATAAGAACTGAGCAACTCTAGATTTCAGGTAAAACACAAGAGGCCTCATATCCTCTCCTAAACTCTGTACGAGGAAATCTGGAATGCAGCTTCTCCTTACCGCTACTCCCATTCCTGGCCACCTCAGTGTACTCCAATATTTTTCCCAACTCCCAAAGTTTTTTGAAAATTAGTATTTAAATGATAATACACAAACATGACTATAAAGCATAACTGAGTTTATTAAATTACAAAACACTTCTGTTTTTACTGTTATTCTAAAACTATACGTTTTTACTGTTATTCTAAAAGTATATATTTTAAACAAACACACTGGAACTTATTCACACTTACTATATAGGGTGAGGTTCCTTTTGAGTCGCTGAGGCACCTAATGACTGTTACTTGCAGAAGAGGTAAGCTTAGTTCTCTCTTACATAAAAGCCTGAAGTTATGCAGTCTAGGACTTGTATAGGGCTGGATCCCATAAATGTTTCAAGCATATGAATTCTATCTCTTGCTGCTCTACTATTTATGTGACCTGCAATCTCAAGATCATCTCATGGGCCAAAGTAACCGTTTCAGTCCAACTATTTTGTCACATTTCAGCCTGTAGGAAAAAGATACAGACAAAGAAGGAAGGGCAAAAAATGCATGGATGTATGTCTAGTAATGAAAATTCAAGGTTGCCACATGACACTTTTGCTTATATCCCATTGACCAAAACCAAGTGACATGATTTCATCTTGTTTGGAGGGAGGCAAGGAAATGTAGCCTTTCTTCCATGCAGTCATGTATCCAGCTAAAAATCAGGGATTCTACTACCATGTTTGAATAGAAAATGGATATAGAAGACAACTAGCAGTTTTTATCAAAGCATCCGTCAGAATGCTTTCCCATACAAAATGGTCATCCCAGGAGGCTAAGTTCCAATAATGCTGTCACTGCCATAGTTTTCAACTTCCATTGGCACCTACAATACATTTTTATACATATCCTCAGAGGTATCAAATATTCAGTCTTAAGGAGTGAATTTGATTTTTTGAAGCATCAAAAATTATCTTAGAATTTCCTGTGTAAGATATGCAACAAAATTAGTGATGTCATTTGAGGGCAGAAGGTTGGATATGACTTCAAAGTTATGTTTCTCTAAAAACAATTTCCAGAGAGAGTCTTACACATGCTTCCCAAGACTGGCATCACCATTTACTCTCCTCCCAACACCATCATCAATGTCATCATTAGTAGTAGCACTTAACAAAGACTGAAAACTTATGAGGATGGTGATTTTCATATGTGATACTTTCTACTCAAAATATAGTACTCAGATAAATGCATTTAGTGCCCCTCAACTTGTAACTTCCAGACTTACATCCATTTGTCTGTATAATATGCTCTAACAACAGATGGTATATCATTAAAAATCTTTATTACACTTGATGCTCTTCTAGGATGGAGAGAAATCTATTTCCAAAATTTACATAAAGATGCTGTAAAATTAGGGACTTACATTTAAAAAGCTACTTGGGATTGATTTAAAATGACATGTAATATTGTGCTTTCACCAGTTAGCTGGATAATATCACCCTCTGGAGGCAAAGTGCTAATTATTTATGCACTTCATTATAAGGCAGCTCAAAGCATTTAATTTCATTCCTGGAGAAATGTTAAACTGGGAAAAATAACAAGTATTGCTTACATTTAAAATCGTTTTTTAGAATTTGATTTTTAATTCCTTTTTCTTTTGAATCTTTATCAGTTGTTCCAAATCAGGAAAGATCTTAGCTAGATCTTCTGGATAACTTGCTGCAGCTTCTATATTATCACCTGCTTTCATCTTGTACTTTGATGGTATGGAGACAGCATCTGCTTAAACCTCATGATCCAACTTTTGCTAGCCTCCAACTTTTCTCCTGCAGTTTTGTCACCTCTCTCAGCTTTTCATAGAATTGAATAGAGTTAAGGCCTTGTTCTGGATTAATGTTTGGCTTAGGGAATGTTGTGGCTTGTTTGAGCTTCTATCCAGGCCAACAAAACTTTCTTCATATCAGCAATAGGGCTGTTTTGCTTTCCTATCACTCCTGTGTTCACTGGAGTAGCGCTTTTAATTTTCTCCAAGAACTCTTTTTTTCTTTTAATTCATATCTTAGCTAACTGTTCATCACAAGAGACTTAGCTTTTGGCCTATCTTAACTTTCAACATGTCTTTCTCACTAAGCTTATTCATTTATTTCTAGCTTTTCATTAAAGTGAGAGATGTGTGATTCTTCCTTTCACTTGAACACTTAGAGTCCATTGTAAGGTTATTTTATATTTTTTTAAAGTAATATAATTTACTTTTTATTTAAATAGGTTTTTGGAGAACAGATGGTGTTTGGTTACGTGAATAAGTTTCTTAGTGGTGATTTCTGAGATTTCGGTACTCCCATTACCCAAACAGTGTACACTATACCCAATCTTTTATCCCTCACCCACCTCCCACCCATTCCCCCAAGTCCCCAAAGTCCATTGTATCATTCTTATGTCTTTGCGTCCTCATCGCCTAGCTCCCACTTATGAGTGAGAACATAACAATGTTTGGTTTTTCATTCCTGAGTTACCTCACTTAGAATAATGTTCTCCAATTCCATCCCGGTTGCTGCAAATGCCATTATTTCATTCCTTTTTATGGTGGAGTAGTATTCCATGGTATATATATATATATACCACATTTTATTTATCTACTCATTGGTTGAGGAGCATTTGGGCTGGATCTGTATTTTTGCAATTGCAAATTGTGCTGCTATAAACATGTATGTGCAAATATCTTTTCTGTATAATGACTTCTTTTCCTCTGGGCAGATACCCAGTAGTGGGATTGCTGAATCAAATTGCAGATCTACTTTTAGTTCTTTAAGGAATCTCTGCGTTGTTTTCCACAGTGGTTGTACTTGTTTACATTCCCACCAACAGTGTAAAAGTGTTCCGTTTTCACCACAACCATTCCAACATCTATTAGTTTCTAAAAATTTTTTGACTATGGCCATTCTTGCCAGAGTAAGGTGGTATCGTATTGTAGATTGTGTTTTGATTTGCATTCCCATGATAATTAGTGATGTTGAGCATTTTTTCATTTTTTCCATTTGTATACCTTCTTTTGAGAATTGTCTATTCATGTACTTAGCCCACTTTTTGATGGGATTGTTTGTTTTTTCCTTGCTGGTTTGTTTAGATTCTTTGTAGATTCTGGATATTAGTCCTTTGTCAGAAGTATAGTTTGCAAAAATTTTCTCCCACTCTGTGGGTTATCTGTTCACTCTGCTAATTATTTCTTTTCCTGTGCAGAAGCTTTTCAGTTTAATTAAGTCTCATCTATTTATCTTTGTTTTTGTTGCATTTGCTTTTGGGTTCTTGGTTATAAAGTCTTTGCCTAAACTGAGGTCTAGAAGGGTTTTTCCAATGTTATCTTGTAGAATTTTTATGGTCTCAGGTCTTAGATTTAAATCTTTGAACCATCTTGAGTTGATTTTTTTATAAGGTCAAAGATGAGGATCCAGTTTCATTCTTCTACATGTGGCTTGCCAATTATCCAAGCACCATTTGTTGAATAGGGTGTCATTTCCTCACTTTATGTTTTTTGTTTGCTTTGTCAAAGATCAGTTGACTGTAAGTATTTGGCTTTATTTCTGGGTTCTCTATTCTGTTCCATTAATCTATATGCTTATTTTTATACCAGTACCATGCTGTTTTGGTGACTATGGCCTTATAGCATAATTTGAAGTAGGGTAGTGTGATGACTCCAGATTTGTTCTTTTTGCTTAGTCTTGCTTTGGCTATGTGGGCACTTTTTAGGTTCCATATGAATTTTGAGAATGTTTTTTCTAGTTCGGTGAAGAATGATGATGGTATTTTGATGGGAATTTCATTGAATTTGTAGTTTGCTTTTGGCAGTATGATATTTTCCCGATAATCATTTTACCCAACCATGAGCATGGAATATGTTTTCATTTGTTTGTGACATCTATGATTTTTTTCAGCTGTGTTTTTTATAGTTTCCCTTGTAGAGGTCTTTCACCTCCTTGGTTAGGTTTATTCCTAAGTATTTTATTTTATTTATTTTATTTGCAGCTATTGTAAAAGAGTTGACTTTTTGATTTGATTCTCGATTTGGTCACTGTTGGTGTATAGCAGAGACACTGATTTGTGTACATTAATTTTGTATCCTGAAACTTTGCTGAATTCATTTATCAGTTCTAGGAGCTTTTGGGATCACTCTTTAGGGTTTTGTAGGTATACGAAAGTGTCATCAGGAAACAGCGACAGTTTGACTTCCTCTTTACTGATTTGGATGCCCTTTATTTCTTTCTCTTGTCTCATTGCTCTGGCTAGGACTTCCAGAACTAGGCTAAATAGAAGTGGGTGAAAGTGGGCATCCTTGTCTTCTTCCAGTTCTCAGGGGGAATGCTTTCTACTTTTCCCCATTTGGTATAATGTTGGCTGTGGGTTTGTCATAGACGGCTTTTATTACCTTAAGTTACGTCCCTTTTATGCTGATTTTGTTGAGGATTTTAATCGTAAAGAGATGCTGGATTTCGTCAAATGCCTTTACTGTGTCTATTGAGATAATCATGTGATTTTTGTTTTTAATTCTGTTCATGTGGTCTACCACATTTATTGACTTATGTATATCAAACTCTCCCTGCATCCCTGGTATGAAAACCCATTTGGTCATGGTGGATTATCTTTTTGATATGCTGTTGGATTTGTGTAGCTAGTATTTTGTTGAGGATTTTTGCATCTGTGTTCATCAGGATATTGGTCTATAGTTTTCTTTTTTTTTTGGTTACGTGTTTTCCTTGTTTTGGTATTACGGTGATACTGGCTTCATAGAATGATCTAGGGAGGATTTCCTCTTTATCTTTTGGAATGGTGTCATTGAGATTGGTACCAATTCTTCTTTGAATGTCTGGTAGAGTTCAGCTGTGAATTCTTCTGATCCTGGACTTTTTTTTTTTTTTGGTAACTTTTAAATTACCACTTCCATCTTGCTGCTTGTTATTGCTCTGTTCAGGGCTTCTGCTTCTTCCCAGTTTAATCCAGGAGGATTGTATATTTCCAGGAATTTATCCATCTCCTCTAAGTTTTCTAGTTTATGCATGTAAAGATGTTTGTAGTATCCTTGAATGATCTTTTGTATTTCTGTTGTATTGGTTGTAATATCTCCCATTTCATTTCTAATTGAGCTTATTTGGATCTTCTCTTTTCTTTTCTTGGTTAATCTTGCTAATGGTCTATCAATTTTATTTATCTTTTCAAAGAACTAGCTTTTTATTTCATTTATCTTTTGTATTTTTTTGTTTCAATTTCATTTAGTTCTGCTCTGATCCTGGTTATTTCTTTTTCTCTGCTGGGTTTGGGTTTGGTTCATTCTTGCTTCTTTATCTCCTTGAGGTTTGATTTTAGGTTAGATTGTCTTTGTGCTCTTTCAGACTTTTTGATGTAGGCATTTAATGTATGAACTTTCCTCTTAGCACTGCCTTTGGTATCACAGAGGTTTTGATAGGTTGTGTCACCTTTATCGTTCAGTTCAAAGAATTTTCAAAACTCATTATTGATTTCATTTTTGACCTAACAATCATTCAGGAGCAAGTTATTTAATTTCCATGTATTTGCACGGTTTTGAGGGTTCCTTTTGGAGCTGATTTCCAATTTTATTCCACTGTTGTCTGAGAGAATACTTGCTATAATTTCAATTTTCTTAAATTTGTTGAGACTTGTTTTGTGGCCTACCATATGATCTATCTTGGAGAATGTTCTATGTGCTGATGAATAGAATGTATATTCTGAAGGTGTTGGGTAGAATGTTCTGTAAACATCTGTTAAATCCATTTGTTCTAGGGTATCATTTAAGTTCATTGTTTCTTTGTTGACTTTCTGTCTGGATGACTTGTCTAGTGCTGTCGGTGGTGTATTGAAGTCCCCTACTATTATTGTGTTGACATCTATCTCATTTTTTAGATATAGTAGTAATTGTTTTATAAGTTTGGGAACTCCAGTGTTACTTGCATATATATTTAGGATTGTGATATTTTCCTGTTGGACTAGTCTTTTTATTATTATATAATGTCCCTCTTTGTCTTTTTTAACTGCTGTTGCTTTTAAGTTTGTTTTGTCTGATGTAAGCTTAGTTCCTCCTGATCACTTTTGGTGTCCATTTCCATGGAATATCTTTTTCCACCCCTTTACCTTAAGTTTATATGAGTCTTTATGTGTCAGGTGAGTCTCTTGAAGACAGCAGATACTTGATTCATGAATTCTTATCTATTCTGCCATTCTGTATCTTTTAAGTGGAGCATTTTGGCCATTTAAATTAAATGTTAGTATTGAGATGTGAGGTCCTATTCTATTCATCATGTTATTTGTTACCTGTATACCTTGTTTTTTTTTTTTTCATTGTGTTATTGTTTTATAGGTCCTGTGAGATTTATGTTTTAAGGAGATTCTATTTTGGTGTACTTTGAGAATTTGTTTCAAGATTTAGAGCTCCTTTCAGCAGTTCTTGTAGTACTGACTTCGTAGTGGTGAATTCTCTCAGTATTTTTTTGTCTGAAAAATACTGTATCTTCCCATCATTTATGAAGCTTAGTTTCACTGGATACAAAATTCTTGGCTGATAATTGTTTTGTTTAAGGAGGCTAAAGATAGTACCCTAATCCCTTCTAGCTTGTAGAGTTACTGTGGAGAAATTTGCTGTTAATCTGATAGGTTTTCCTTTATAGATTACCTGATGCTTTTGCCTCACAGCTTTAAGATTCTTTCCTTTGTCTTGACTTTAGATAAGCTGATGACTATGTGCCTAGGCAATGATCTTTTTTGTGATGAATTTCCCAGGTACTCTTTGAGCTTCTTGTATTAGATGTCTGGATCTCTAGCAAAGTCAGGGACATTTTCCTTGTTTATTCCCTCAAATACGTTTTCCAAACTTTGAGATTTCTGTTCTTCCTCAGGAACACCAATTATTCTTAGGTTTGGTCGTTTAACATAATCCCAAACTTCTTGGAGGATTTATTCATTTTTTAAGTTATTTTTTCTTTGCCTTTATTGTATTGGGTTAATTTGAAAACCTTGTCTTTGAGTTCTGAAGTTCTTTCTTCTACTTCTTTCATTCTGTTGTGGAGACTTTCCCATGTATCTTGCATTTCTCTAAGTTTGTCCTTCATTTCCAGAAGTTGTGATTTTTTTTTTAATCTATGCTATCTATTTCACTGGAGATTTATCCTTTCATATCCTGTATCTTTTTTTTTTTAATTTCTTTAAGCTGAGCTTCACTTTTCTCTGGTGCCTTCTTGACTAGCATAATAGTCGACCTTCTGAATTATTTTTCTGGCAATTCAGAGATTTCATCTTGGTTTGGATCCATTGCTGATGAGCTAGTGTGATTTTTGGGGGGTGTTAAAGAACCTTGTTTTGTTGTGTTACCAGAATTGTTTTTCTGGTTCCTTCTCATTTGGGTAGGCTTTGTCAGAGGAAAGTTCTGGTACTCAAGGGCTGCTCTTCAGATTCTTTTGTCCCTCAGGCTCCTCTCTTGATGTGATGCTCTCTCCTATCTCCTAGGTATAGGGCTTCCTGAGAGTCAGACTGGAGTGATTGTTATTTCTCTTCTGGGTCTAGCCACACAGTGGAGCTACCAGGCTCTGGGCTGGTACTGGGGAGTGTCTGCAAAGAATCCTGTGATGTGATACATCTTCAGGTCTCTTAACCATGGGTACCAGCACCTGCTCTGGTGGAGGTAGCAGGAAAGTGAAGTGGACTCTGTGAGGGTCCTTAGTTGTATTTTGTTGAGTGCACCAGTTTTGCGTTGGTTGGTGGCCAGCCAGGAGGTGGCTCTTTCAAGAGCTCATCAGCTGCGGTAGTATAGGGAGGATACAAACTTTCCCTAGTGTTGCCTTTGGATACGTATTCAGATTTCTCAGGCTGTGGGCAGGGCCATAGAGCTCCCAAGAGGTTATGTCCTTTCTCTTCAGCTACCAGGGTGGCTAGAGAAACACCATCAGGTAGGGGCAGTGTTAGGCATGTCTGAGCTCAGACTCTGCTTGCTGCATCTGCTGTGGGGGATGTGGGTGTGGTTCCCAGGCCAATGGAGTTATGTTCCCAGGGGGATTATAGCTACCTCTGCTGCATCACACAGGTTGCCGGTGAAGTGGGAAAAGCTGGCAGCCACAGGCCTCACCCAGCTCCCACAGAGCTCACACTGTGAAAGGTCAGTCTCACTCCCACCATGCCCTCTCAACAGCACCAAGTTTATTTCCAGGCAGCTGGTGAGCAAGGCTGAGAATTTGCCCCAGGCTACGAGCCTCCCAGCTGAGAAAGTAAGCCGACTCACAGTTCCTCGCTGTCCCATGGAGCCTGCAGTGACAATCCACCTCTTTCAAAAGGTCTATGGATTCTCTTGGCTTTCCTGGTATGTTCCTGTGTGGTTCTTAGAGCAGAAATTCACAATGTGAGTCTCTACACACCGCTCTGTCTGTCAGAGTGGGAGGTGGAAGTTAGTCCTGCCTCCTATCTTTCATTTTTTCCCATCATAAGGTTATTAAATGACCCAATTTCAATATTTTTTATCTAGGAATAGGGACGTCCAAGGAGCAGGAGAGAGATAGGGGAACAGCTGGTAGAGCAGTCAGAACATATACATGTATTGATTAGTTTACCATTTAATGTTAACACAGTTTGTCATGTCCCCCAATTACAATAGTAACATCAAAGATAATTGGTCACAGAGCACCATAACAGATATAATAATATTAAAAATCTTGAAATATTATGAGGATTATCAAAGTATGACACAGAGCACATGCTTTTGTAAAATGGTGCTGACAGACTTGCTCAATGCAGAGTTGCTGCAAATCTTTAATTTGAAAAAAATATTGGATCGCCAGGTACAGTAGCTCACACCTGTAATCCCAACATTTTGGAAGGCAGAGGTGGGTGGATCACTTGAGATCAGGAGTTCAAGACCAGCCTGGACAACATGCTGAAACCCCATCTCTACTAAAAATACAAAAATTAGCCAGATGTGGTGGCAGGCACCTGTAATTCCAGCTACTCGAGAGGCTGAGGCAGGAAAATTGCTTGAACCCTGGAGGCAGAGGTTGCCGTGAGCCGAGATTGCACCACTGTACTCCAGCCCAGGTGATGGAGCAAGACTCTGTGTATGTGTGTTTGTGTGTGTGTATCTCAGATAACATATATATATATATATATATGTTAACATATATATGTTATCTGAGAAGTGCAATAAAGTCAGGCACAATAAGATGAGGTATGCCTGTACTTAATAAACATCTTTAGTAGAGTAAGTATAGATACCTTTGAAATCATTATAATTATTATTGCATATATATCTCCCTCAATCCAAAAGTCAGCATCAATAAACTTAATAGGGAGCCAATTGTAGAAGGCAAAAACACTACAAGAATGCCCACTAATACCTCCTTTATGTACATCCGTTAAATAAATTGTTTGTAAATATTAGCAAAAGCAAATATACAAGAGAAATGAATGAGACATAAACACTGAAGGGGAAGAGAAAACTACCAATGTTTGCATATATAATAATTGCATATTGGAATAGCAGCTAAAACAAAGAGCTACAAAAATCAATAGGTTGGATCAAAAAGTAACCCAATGCAAAATATAATAAAAGGAAAAATCATGTTTAAAATAACACCCAGGTTCAACTTTCATTGTATAAAACTAAGAGCTTTGAGTAATCCAGAAATGGCTATCAAAAAATGTGTGGGCAACACACTTCATGGAACTAAGGAAAACTAAGATTGGATTAGATAGGTGCTGATGGCTTCGAAAACTAACTAGCATTAGGGACAGGATTTGGGTAGCCCACAGTGCGCAAGGGAAGGAATAGATAATTTGCCACATGAGGTAACCTAGAATGAATTCACAGACTCACTAAGTCTCCTTTGGAAAATTAAGACATTCTTTGGGAAAGAATGGGTCTCCAGTAATTGAAATGGGAGAGTTTTAGATGACTCAGACTACCCAAAATTCCTAGATTCCACTGAGAATGCTTCGCTAGCAGAAGCAACACCTTATCTCCAGTCTATTGTAGAATTTGTTCTTCCTTTGCTTGAAGACAATGTAATGGGAAGTTAAGTCTTTTTATGCCTTACCACCACCATCTTTAAAATTCCTAGACCTGTAAGTAGAATCAATCCCTATGTGGCTCTTGGTCATAAACACAAATTTTACCTTGAAAGAGAAAGCTTACTGGCAAAGGAATTGCAAAACTTTGATAATTTTTCTAGACAAAACATAGAGAATATCTGAGACAATAGAATTCCAAAGTGCTAGACCAAGGTGCAATACATAATTTTACATCAGTCAGATTCATCAATATATATGAATTCATCAGAGATTTGGAATTCATCATGACAGCTTGAACAGCAGTAACACTCAGTTGACTAAAAACTATATTCAATGGTGATCCACACTGAATAAAGTTGATATGAGAAAAATAATCAGTATATTGCAAAGGGAGGCACTCTAAGTCTTAGATCACATGTGCCATATGTGACCAATGAACCCACCCCCTGTGTCCCCTCAAAGGGGTTGACAGAAACTTATGTCTTCGTGATAAATGCACTGGTGAGAAAAGCACCAAAGTGCTTAAAAAGTGTGAAGTGGCAGGTTTTTTACAGGTTGAAGAAGCTAGTGGGAGACACTGCAGGAATCTCAGCATGGCAGAAGGGGTGTAGTTACCATAACAGGCAGCAGAGCCAAAGTAATTCTCATAATGGTCTTATCTATAGAAATCATAGGTGGTGGCTAATTTATCATAGGATTCATAAGTGGATCATAGGATTTCACCAAGATTCTGTCTGGGGCATGTAACTCACCTGGTGAGCAGAGAACTGACTTGAGCTACAATAATAAATCTCCAAAGACTCTTAGTAAGTAGACAGTTACTGAGTCCTGGGACAGTTCTTAGACTCAAAACTCACAAATGAAGGGGAGGACCAGCCACTTTGAGAAAAAAGTCATAATAGCAGCATCAATAATATGTTTTATAATGTTCCCATTTTCCTTTCTCAAAAGGACATGTGCCTATTTGCTAAAGTAAGTATACATTGCGAGTAAAGGAAATGTCCAGACCTTTCTGACTGTTAGCTAACCCAGAATATAACCACCAGTTAGACTGAGCCTTTGGAGGCTGAGTGATAAATGGGATTTGGATTTGGGACCATCTTGTAGTAGAAACGTTAGGCCCATGTATTTATTCTATAGATATTTTTGAAGTTTAGTGTACATTAACAAAATAAATATACTCAGCTATGGGCAGAATCGGCATCAGCTACATGTGGCTCTGTGTATGTTTGTGTGTGTGTGTGTGTGTGTGTGTGTGTATATTCATTTAATTCACAACTTATAAAGCAGAGCCCACTGATTTCTCATTTTACAGATAAAGAAATTAAGACCCAGAATGAATAAGTAACTTGCTCCTAAGATCACAAGCCAAATTTGTGGCAGAGATGGTGATGCTCCTGGCAGCCTGTCTGGAGCAGCCACTGCAGGGATGCCAGCTGCAGCAGGGGAAGGGCATCCAGGATTGTGCTTTCTATGGGGCTGGTGGGAGGCAGGAACAGGTGGGAGCCATGCCCCCTACTGAGTTGGCAGGGCGGGAGCCCCATGCTTTTGGGTGCAGCTGCAGCCATGCAGCCATGGCCCCTGACCTGGACATCCTTGCACTCTTGGGGGCCTGGGAAGCCCCCCTTGCCCTCGCAGGATCAGAAGTGCCTGCTCCTGCTCCCTGACCTCTTCCTGCTTCCAATGCCCACTCCAATTTTAGAGGAAATTTGAGACCGAGCCTGGGTGCTGTCACAACCCAGCTGAGTGTGCATGCACTCATGGTGGTGCTGACATGCCAGCCCCCCCACTTCCTCAGTCTCCTTCTAACTACAGGCACTAATGACTGTGGGAGAGAGGCCAGGAGTGATGCTGAGGGCAGCTCAGCATGGGCCTGCAGGCACCCCTTGGCATGAACAGCTTGGGCACCATGGACAACATGTTGATGGCAGGAGGCAGACGGGTTCCTGGGCAGAAAGGGGTGGGTCCCTGGTCTTTTCAAGCCAGGGATGGCCTGAAGCCTGGAGGCTGCGCTGTCAGTTCCAGGTAGAGTCCACAGCCCAGAATGAGAACTTATGATGCCTTCTCTGGGCCTGCCCGTGGCCACCCATTGACCAATCAGCATGCACTTCCTCTCTTCTGAGCCCATAAAAACCCTGGACTCAGTCAGACTCACACAGACATTGAGACTACTGGCTGCAGGAAGGAGCTACCCATTTTGGGTCTCCCCAACTTTTTGGGATGACTTGCCTACAGAAAGGAGCTACCCATTCTGGGTCCCCTCACCTCTGAGAGCTGGACACTCATTGGATGACCTGCCTGTGGAAAGGAGCTACCCATTCTGGGTCTCCCTCCCTCCACTGAGAGCTGGACACTTGGGACTATCTGCCTGCAGAAAGGAGATACTCACTATGGGTATCCTCTCTGCTGAGAGCTGGATGCTTACTGGGATGACCTGCCTGTGGAAAGGAACTACCCACTTCAGGTCTCCTGAGAGCTGTTCTGTCATTCAATGAGGCTTCTCTCCACCTTTCTCACCCTCCAGTTGTCCACATACCTCATTCCTCCTGAACGCAGGACAAGAACTCAGGACCTGCCAAATGGTGGGACTGAAAGAGCTGTAACATAAACAGGGCTGAAATACACTCCCTGCTTGCCATGTTGCAGGTGATGAGAAGAAGAGAAGAGAGAAGAAGAGAAGAAATGCAGCCCTTTGGTGACCCCAGACCGAGGAACTCCCTGAGCCAGGGCTATGACTCCCTCTTTGGGGCTCTGCAGTTCCTTGCAACTCCAAATTTCTGGGTGCCACCACATTCCCTGGTGCCTGCAGTGGTAGCCACTTGTGGTATGCCTGGTCCAGCTGCAGCCTTGCAGGGAGCCAGCACATGTTCCAGTGCCTGCAGCTGCCCACCCCACTGCAGCTGGCATGCCTGGCTGTGCACAGTGGCCGGACCCCATGCTCGCTCACACACTGCTTGCCACTCTGCGCCTGGCTCACCCTTAGCAGTTATGGGATCTGGGCTGGTAGCATGAGTTGAGTGCAGCCTGCCAGGCCAAATGGGCAGAATGAGCCCAGCAGGCCTCAGCGAAAACTTGGGCAAAGGCACCACTGGCCACAGAGGTTTCTGGCTGGAAAACCAACACCCTAAACATCCCGAGACAATGGGATTCAAATTCAGGCAGGCAAGTTCCTAAATTTGTATTTTAATCATTGTACTATATTGCAGAGTATAGAGCACACCCATTTCTCCCGCATCTCCCAAAATACACACACACACACACACACACACACACACTTTAGGAAAATACACAAGAGGCAAATGACATTGGTTATTTGGAGAAGAGTGACATGGAGGAGTGAGAGGAAAGCTTTTAGTTTTTTATTTTATAGATTTTTGTGCTGCTTTAGTTTTCTAGCCATGTGGATAATTTATTTCTGCCTTAATATGAACAGAAATGCAATTTTAAAATGTGTACAAAGGCCTTGAGGTGAGAAAGAGCATTCTTTGAGAAACAAAAGGAAGTTTTCATGATTGATGCATAGAGCCAGATGCAGAAGAGAAATAATAATTGCTTGGAAAGGAAGGTAAGTCTTTGTGGGCCATTTTAAATATTTTGAATCTTGTCCTAAAAGTAATGGGAAATTATTTAGAGTTTTAAGCATGAGAGCAACATGATCAAATGAATGTTTATTTAATAGATCACTGGGTAAACATGTGAATAATAGATTGGAGATGAGCAAAAATAGATGCTAGGGACTATTTACTAGTGAATTAGAGTAGTGCAAAAAATAAGATAATGGTGACTGAGACTATGGTCGTGGTAATAGAGATAAAAATAAGGAATGATTACACAGCTATCAAGTAGGCAAGGTCAATGTGATTTGGTGATTGATAGGATGATGAAGGACAGGAACCCAGTGTTTTGGCTTGTATATCTCATGAGTAATGGTGACATTCACTGAAAAGAAAGCAAAAACCGGGGAGGAAAACCTATGTTCAGTTTGGAATATGCTGAGTCAGAGGTAGCAATAGAAATCCATGATATAAAGCAAACAAATGGATATACGGTTTTGGAGCTCAGAAGAGAGGTCCCTGTTCAGCACAACATGGCTTCATGGGAGTAAACAAGAGAGACATATGGGAGAAAGTGGCTGGTGAGCAGGCAGACTGAGACAGCCAGCTCCCAGGAAGGACCCAGCAAGTAATTGTTAAATGAATGAACGTATGGAGCAGCCAAGGAGACTGCGGAAGTTTTCCACGAAGCAAGTGAAGGAAAGGATAAGCATTATTTAAAAAAAGGAAAAAAGGAGTGATTAGTTTAGACAAATAAAGCTATGGAGCAGATTGCACTAATATAGATTGATAAAGGTATTTATTTATTTATTTATTTATTTAGAGGAAGGATTTCACTCACTGTATCCTGGACCTTCCGAGCTCAAGCAATTCTCCCACCCCAGCCTCCCAAGTAGCTAGAACTACAGGCAGGCACCATCATGTCCAGCTAATTTTTAAAAAGTTTTTGTACAGACAGGTTCTCGCTATGCTGCCCAGGCTAGTCTCAAACTCCTAGCCTCAAGTGATCCTTCTGCCTCAGCCTCTCAAGTTTCTGGGGTAACAGGTGTGAGACACCATGCCAAGCCAAGGTATTTATTTTTAAATAATTCCAGGGTTAGTAGAGATCTGACCTAAAATCCAAAACCTTCTTCAAATATTGTATAAGTGACAAATGTATCATATAAGTGACAAAATTATGGTGTTGCTGGGATAGTATAAGTTGCAGAATCAAAGAAAAATTTTATTTTGGCCAATATGCTCTGTTGGAAAATATAGACTAGCATATGATTCTGGAAATCATCCACTTATTTAAAAAATTAAAATAATCAGTTCATCCAATTTTCAAAACAGATAATTAAACAAAAGGTTTTTAAATTGAACCTCAATATAATGGGTATAATTTTTAAAAAGTAACATGGTTTCAAGTAGGTAAAAAATGTGATTTATAAATGTGTTAGAGTAGAATTTTTCCAGGTATCTCAGAAATAATAACTCATATGATTGATTGAGTTTGTGGTATTTCCATTCTTAACTTCATTTTCATGGTATTTCTAGAGTGATTATCATTGACCAGACAATGTTGTTGTATGAGGGATCTCAAGATAATTTAATTTAGCTCTTGTTCTCAGGAGCTTGCATTTGAGTGGAGAAGATAAAAACATAAGCATTTGTTTGCAAAGATACAAATATGCACAAATTATTGAGGAAGTTCAACACCTATTAGAGAGATCTCCTGGGCGATTTATATAAGAACTGAACATTAAAGACTGAATAGGAGTTGGGCAGAGAGAGTAAGGAATCAGTCATAGCAGAAAGACAGAAGGGCAACCTAATCTGAGAAGCAGAAACAAAGGAAAAATTAATTGTGTTCCGTACAAACAAAACCTATTGATATTAATACAGGGTAAAATATTGGACCTGAAATGAAAGCTCTTCTTCAGATTGAATTGCTAAGTATGAGTCTAGGCTTCTTGGAGGAAGAAGAAATATGCTCTTTAACCAGGAAGTGAATGGAGCCATTGGAAGAGTTTTGTATAGATGGGTAATGATTTCACACACACAAATCTTATTTATTCATTTATATGAAATCAGATTTCATATATTTCTGTGTTATATATTCAGATTTCATATATATCTGTGTTAATATATTTAGAGAGGAAGACTTGGACTCAGGCAGTTAAGAAAGTTCTAATGGTACTTTAGTTGTGAAAAGAAAGACAAGAGAAGCATAAGGTTAGAGAGGGAGAAATCAATTTGTAGTGGACGTGTAGGATTTTCTGTGCAGCACCTCTTTCTCTGATTGTTCTGATAACACCAACTTCTCCATTTAGGGATTAAATACTTGCCCTCCACCATGCCAGCTATGTGGATGGATCAAATCTGTCAGTTCCTTCTATCCTCTTATCCTCCAGCCCACCACACTAACTGGGGCCAAGCAGGGGAGACATAACACTAGATGGGTCAATAAAAATCAGTTCTAGGATTGGCATTAAAAGAAGAAGGATCCTTTCATCTCCACATGAAGCTGTAACTCTGCAATTTCCAGGAAGGATATACAGCCAACACACAGAGAAAGGCAGAAAACAGTGTGGGGTAATATGAGAGAGACTGAGAAATTAAGAGACACCTGATAGCATTAATTCCCTTCTCTCCCAATTATATTTCCCCCAATCAAGGTGATATAAGCCTATAATTTCCCTTTTGCCTAAGAGAAATTGAAGCTGAGTTTTGTTTCAGTTACTTAGAACCTAAAGTGTCATCATTTATACAAGACTTGGGTAATATTTAGGAAATAAAATAAGAAGGTCTTGAAAACTAATGCCATGTGGGGATGGGAAAGTGAGAAAATGAAAATAATACTAATATTCTAGCTAATGAAGGATGGAGCATGGTACTATTAACCGAGATAAAGTACACAGAAGAATAAGCAAGTTTTGGGAAAAAGCTAATGAGTTGAGCTTTACACATGTTAAATTTAAGGTGCTTATCAGCCATTCAGAACACACACAGTTGACAGGTGGATATAAAAGTCTGAATAGACTTATGTCCAGTTTTGGAAAGTACAGGCTGAAGAATTATCACATAAAGGTGATAGACAAAAACTTCAAAAATGATGAGGTTAGACTTGGAAAATGTGCAAAGTGAGAAAAATGGTGGAATGAGAATGAAAATCTGGAGAATATCAATATTAAGGGTCCCACGTGGAAGAAAGTATTAAGCAGATAGAGAAAGAAGTATTATAAAAATACAAAAAGAAACAAGTGTGCTCAGCAATATAGAAACTAAATGGTAGAGAATATCTTGAAAGAAGTTACTGTTTTAAAAGCTACAAAGAGCTCCAATAGTTCAATGTCTTAAAAGTCTTCATGGCATCTGGAAGGCTGTTGGTGGTCTCATAGAGAACTATGTTAATACAACGTGAGAAATAAATAAAGTTTCCAGTGGGCTGGAATAAACATGTGAGGTAAGAAAATTAGCTATAGCCAGTGCAGTTCTCCAATTTTTGTAAACAGATAATGAGAAGTTGGGCCATAGTTGGAGGGGAACACAGGCAAGGTTTCACTAGATTAGGAAAGACGCCAACGGGGAAACTACACAAACACACACACACTGAGTTATATATACAAATATATATTAAATACACACACACACACACGTACACACTTACTTATTAGGCTAGTGCAAAAGTAATTGCGGTTTCAGACCGTGAATTTTAAATCATTACAGCTAGGCTCAAACACATCTTTATTAATCAAAATAGGAACCATTATAATCAACAAATTTTTGCCAGTGAGAAATAAGTTTGTTTATTCCTGTAGCATACCAATCTATGGTTCAGGATTAAATGAACACTTGGAAAGCATTTTCTGCATCCTGCTGGTTGTGGAAGCATTTTCCCTGCAAAAAGTTGTGTTGTCAAGATGCTTGAAGAAGTGCTGATCAGTTGGTGAGAGGTCAGGCAAATATGGCAGATGAGGCAAAACTTTGTTCAACTTTTGAAGCATTAGCTTTGCAACATGCGGTTGGGAGAAGAATTGGACCCTTTCTGTTGACCAATGCCAGCTGCAGGCATTGCAGTTTTCAGTGTAGCTCATCTATTTGCTGAGCATACTTCTCAGATGTAATGGTTTTGCCAGGATTCAGAAAGCTGTAGTGGATAGGAGTGGCAGCAGACCACCCAAGAGTGACCATGACCTTTTTTTGTGGTGCAAATTTGGCTTTTGGAAGTGCTTTGGAGTGTCTTCTCAGTCCAACCACTGAGCTGGCCATCGCCCACTGTCATATGAAATCCACTTTTCATCGTACTTCACAATCCAATCATGAGATAGTTCACTGTTGTGAAGAACAAGAGAAGACAAAACTTCAAAATGACGATTTTTTTATTCTCACTCAACTCATGCGGCACCCATGTATGGAGCTTTTTCACCTTTCCAATTTGCTTCAAACGCCGAACAACTGGGTTCTTTGGCAACTTCTCGTGTAGTTGTAAAAGGATCATCTTCAAATATTGCTCTCAATTAGTCGTTGTCAACTTCTGATGGCCGGCCACTATGCTCCTTATCTTCACGGCTATTGTTTCCTTTGCAAAACTTCTTGAACCACCATTGAACTAAGAGTTGGTTAGCAGTTCCCAGGCCAAATGCATTGTTATGTTGCCAGTTGTCCCCGCTGCTTTAAGACCCATTTTGAGCTCAAATAAGAAAATCGCTCAAATTTGCTTTTTCTCCAACATCATTTCCATAGTCTAAAATAAATATAAAATAAGCAGCAAAAAAAAAAATAAAGGAGAAATGCCCATTAAAATGATGTATAACATAACCACATTTATTTATGAATGGATTCCAATATCAAACGGCAAATTCCAACAATGCAAAACCCAGAATTACTTTTGTACCAACCTAATATCTTCTTGGGCCAGTACTCCTGGGCTTAAGTCTTATTAGTTTTTTGTGCCAGGACAATCTGTATAACTTCTCTGTGCCTCCTTTATTCTGTCTGTAAAATATGGATAATGGAATAATAATGGAAATTACTTATTGGAATTGTTGTAAGGATTAAATGAGTTAATGGGTGGAAAGAACATAGAACAGATACTGGTACACAATAAGCAATAAGTAAATGTTAGCTATCATTACAGCAAAAATAATCCATCTTAAAGAGCTTTTACAATTCACTTAGAAACCTCTTCTTTCAAGGCTGCTCAAGTGTGTAGGTGGAGAAGGATGCCAGCACTCACACAAATACGTCATTACCTCTATTCCTTAATAATGGACAGTACTCTTGATGCCAAAAATACTTTGGACAGGCCGGCAGAGCATTAAGCATTGATTTTCTGGCTTTCCTGTAGGTCTTTTTCCTCAGAAGTTATTTCTTTTCCTCACAACTCTAGGTCCTCAGGTGTCTTTGTAATATAATTAGTCTGACATGCATTCTCTCTGACTCCTGGAAGTGTTACTTCTCAGTGGCATGGTGGGTATGACATCATTATCACAGAGGTACACGTGCTTCATTCTGGAGCTGGCCATTATTGATGGCACCTGCCCAGGACTCAATCTTTCCGCAATACATCTAAACTCATTTCTCATAAATGTTGGATACCTACTCTATAGAATATGAAGAAATTTAAAAACGTTAGAAGAATTATTAAGGATAAAATGCATGAAAGATGTTGTAGTAAGAATCAGAAAGCAAAAATTCATCCACACTATAATTTCAACTCTGAAAATGTATGCATGTACATATTCATGTTCTGCTTAAAAACACAGACTGGAAGGAAAAACACTGACAACTTAAACTTGTATATATCTGAATGGTATGGTTTAATTTTCTCTATTCTTTTTCAAATATTTACAGAGGTCTTTTGTTACTTTACAATTAAAGAAAAAGTTTTGTTTTGTGGGCTGGATATTCAGAAACGTTACTGACATTCAAAACCATCTCCTTTGTATTGTTCCCAAGCAACACTGTAGCCAACTTCCATGCTCTCAGAGCAAAGCTTTTGTGAAAGCCCATTCTGAAAAGTTCCCATGGCAATCCAATTCCTAAGCCATTTAAAAAGAAAAGTATTACCCGTTTCTTCTGGTCCTACTTAAAGTGACTATATTTTTTGGTTTTGACATTCTTTCATACAACAAATATTTATGCGCCTATGATGTGCCAGACTTTATTCCCTGCAAATAAAGCAGGGAACAATACAGGCATTAATTCCTGTCTTCACAGAGCATTGCACCACAGGATATATTTAACTCTTAATTTTCTTATGATAGAATATTTGTCATTTAAGGATGGACACTGTGATATAGAGGAACACTCCTTCATCTCTGTCACCTAGTACATACACCTCACAGTCCTGTCTATGCTACCATCATTCTCCCTCTAGTTGACCCTGTCATTTCTGTGCGATGACCACCTGTCCCTGGGGTTGTCTGTCAGGGTTTCTGTTGACTCTTATTGCACAACTGGTTGTTCTAGTGATCAAGAAAGAAAAAGATAAAATAACTATCAAATGTCAAGCTTATTATTTTATGTAATCCTTACAGTTTCATGGAACAGGCGATATTAACTGCCTCTTATAGATGAGGAAACTGGTTTAGTGAGCTGAACATTTAGTGAGCTCTTTCCATCCTTCATTTATTTATTTTTCTATTAATTGACTCAACACATATTTGTAGAGTACCTAGGTGCTAGGGATAAAATGAGGAGTGAAAATAGATCATAAGCTCAAACATGGGAAGATAGGGTAAAGAATTTTGTGAAGAGACTAGAGAGGGCAACTTTTAGACAAGTTCTGCCTGAGGAGTCTGAGGGGCCCTCCAGGGAACCCTACCTATGGGGCAGAGAGAGAAAGAACAAGAGGCTCATAGGGCTCAGAAAAGGGAAATTTCCAGGATATTCTTTGCCTCCTCATTTTTTTCTCAGGATCCTGCCTCTAAAGTTAGTCACCATCCTAACTCTGATTTTTATTTTTAAACAATTTTTTTGGCATAATTTTATTTAGCTACAATAAAATTCATTCATTTTAATTAATGAATGAGTTTTAATGGATGAGTTTTGGCAAATGTATATATCCATGTAACCAAGCCCCCAGTCAAAATATAGAACATTTCCATCAGCCTAGAAAGTTTTTTACTGCCGTTGATATTCCTCAGCCCCTAAACACTCACTGACCTAACGTCTATCACTCTAGATAGATTTTGCAAGGCTTTCAGCCAGCCCCCAGGTGGATACCTATCCATGGTGACTGTACTGTCTCATTGGCTGTGACTTTGCCCAGATTCTTGGCCACTCACTCAGTTTCATGGAAAAAGTACAGTCATTAAAATCAATGGCACTATTTCTGGCATTGTAAAGCTACAGAAGTCACTTTCCACAAGTACCTACAGAACCCATTATCCTACAGGTCAAGACTTCTTAGAGGCTGAGCCAAGACCGAGCCTGGCTCCACAACCCTAGCTTCTGGGAATGTGGCTGAGCTGATTAAGGAAGGAGGTCTTCTCCCTTTTGTTTCTAGGAATGATAGTCACAGTCGTCCAAATAAGAACTCTCATATGTTTGAAATTATGTTGAATGCTGAGTGCTGAGGTTGTTTAACTTTCTTGTAAGAATTATAATAAAAAATTTATGAGTGTTTTAGTATTCTAAAAATTGATCTACTCAATGATTTTCTGTCCTGGAGTATCACTCACAGTCCTAGAGGTCTTAATATATTGGTAATTGTTACAGAAGAAACATCTGCTAATTAATAGGCAAGTGTGTATGTTTACCTACTGAGACATAACAGTAGAGATATCAGATATTCTTACCATAAGGTCCTCTGCTAGGAAATACTTAAAATTCATACACCTGCCTTCTCTAATATTTTCTTTATGGGAAGTACATGAGATACCCTTGTATCTTCTGAGACAAAGAAGGCGGAATTGTTAGAATTCACCAGATTACCTTACTTCTATTCAGTCTCCAAACCTATACTCCTTTATGGAATTAACACTTATAAGGAACACAAGCTAAAAAGAAAAAGAAATCTGGAGATTTTTTTTTTTGTTTTTTCAGTTAGTAATGCTGATAATATAAAATTTTATCAGTTCCAGGAAGCAGTTCTTTCCCTTATTGTTTTTTCAATCTGTATAAGAGTAGATCCTTTCTACTAAGCTTTAGAGCTGTAATATTTATTCTTCTGGTATAGAAAACTGCAATGAATCCTTATGCTTCAAAAATGCTTAGAGCTTCAAGAATTGTCAAATCCCAGGAAATCTTTGTAAGCCTGTGTTCTGAGCTCAAAATTGAAATGAGCAGAGAGTTAGGATGTTAGCACCAGGTATCTAGTAGATTTACAAGAAGACCAAAGCCCTCTATTTCCAGCCCAACCTTAAAAAAAAAAAGAAAAAGAAAAAAACACCCTATTTCTCTCTAAGAGTATTACAAGTACATCTGGAAAAAGAAAAATGAGACAAAAGAGGAGGAGACAGAAACGCAAGCAAAGAAATCTCCAGTATTCTGGATTCCACATGCCTCTTCTAAACCAGTCCTCAAGTCTATGGGATATTAAGAGTTTTGTTATTCCAGGCAAAAGGCAGCATTCCTTGACTGCTCCAGGTAAATTCCTAAGGCTTCCCATTTGAAATTTAGTTCTATTTCTTTTTCCTCCCATAATACTCTTTACTCTTTATTTACTATGACAATGAATATGGAATTGCCAACATGTTCTAATTAATTACATGTTTCCAATGGGAGCCCAGTTACCTCTTTGCTTCTCTCTGGAATTCTGATTCTTGCTTTACTCTTTCTTAGGCCACAGATAAGATGGATTTGGAAAGGCAAGTGGGGGAAAACAAATTGTAAATCACATTTGAATACACTGCTAAGCCTTTGCAATTTGTCAGGATATAAGGAGCCAAACACTTTGAAGCAATGAAGTAACATCCTCATTTACTGTTCTGATCATCTTTAAGAAAGATCACATAGGGAAGCATAAAGACCACAGAGAAAGATACATGAGACCCTGTTTTATCCTTTGAGTATGTATTATTTATATTTATTTTCCTGTCTTTACTTTTTTTTCTTTTTATAATCCACCTCAGATAGATGGAGAGACAGAGAGCAAGAGAGAGAGAGAAAGGTTGGGTGGGGGGGTGGAGAGAGAGAGAGATAAGATGACATCTTATTAGGGAAGACTGGAGGATCTTTTTAGGAAGAATGTATTTGTTTGCTCAGCCTGCCATAACAAAATACCATAGTCTGGGTGGCTTAAACAACAGAAATTTATTTTGTTACTCTTCTGGAGGCTACAAGTCCAAGATCAAGATGTTGACAAGGTTGGTTTCTTCTGAGTCCTGTCTTCTTGGCATGCAGATGGCCAGCTTCTCACTGTAGCCTCACATGGTCTTTCTTCTGTATGCGTGTATCTCTTGTGTTTCTTTGTGTGTCCAAATTTTCTTTTTTTATAAGGACATCAGTCAGATTAGATTCAGGCCCCCCCATTGGCCTCTTTAAAGGCCCTATTTTCAAGTACAGTTACATGTTGAAGTATTGGGAGTTGGGACTTCACATATTAATTTTAAGGAGGACACAATTCAGTCCATAGCAAAAGGTATAATGCTTTTGTTAGAGAAGACAAGAATATGCAGTGATGGTGATAGGAAAAAAATGGATTACAGATAATTTTCTAATGTAGAATTAAGATAATTTAATGATTGATCTGACATGGAAGGTGAGGTACAGGAAGAGTTGAGAATGCCTCCAAGTTTTCTAGCTTAGGCAGCTAGATATACAGCTGTAAAATTAACTAAAATTTAAAAAATACTGGACAAAAGACAGGTTTGGGAGTAAACCAGGATATTTATTAATTTACCACATATGTAGCAAGTTTTGACTACATCTCTAGCACTTCTCTAGAAAAAAATCTTTCCCGAACATCATCAAGTTTATACTCAAGAGTTCTCCGAACATGTAACACTTGTATCTAATAGATGCATGTAACACAGTATCTGTTAGATACTGAAAAGATTGGAAACAGTAGAGATGTTCAGTAAGCAGTTAAATATATAAACCTGAAACTCAGGAATTGGGTCAGCGATGCAGATATTAATTTGGCAGTAAGAGTATATCTACCACTAAAGCCATAAGTCTGAGTGAGTTCACCTGAGAAGCACGAATAGTGAGAACTAGTCTCTGAATCAGGCAAATGCATATGGGTTATAAAGAAGAGGAAAGACTAGTAAAGGAGATGGAAAAATAAATCAACCAGCAAAGCAGGAGGAAAACAAATGATTTCAGTTTTGACTATGTCCAGCTGAGATTGCCTGTAGAATTGTCATATATATAAAAATTACATTCTGTAATGCTAATTTGAAGGTGTATACATATATATATATATAGTCAGATTAGATTCTGACTATATATATATTTGAAAGTGTATGTATATATATTTATATATATTTATATACCTTGAAATTAGCATTACAGAATGTAATTATTACATGCACACTTTATATGTTCAGGTCTTACCAGTAACTCTAATGAGTCTAAACTTAGAAGTTCCAAGGAAAGGACTTTATGCATTATCTACACCAATCTATAAGCAACAGGAAGCAGCACAAGTCCTTCAGGAGCCTGTTCTCTTTCCCAGACCTCTTTCCCAGATGTTTCTCTGCCTCTGGCAACCTTGTTTAAAGTACTCATTTGCTAAGCACAGACTGTGCAAGAGTAAACTGGAGCTGACCAGCCCTCGTGGGCACCGACCTTAAACACCTTGTGCAGTATTGACATAACTCCCACTGACTTTTGCTTGTCCATCTAAATTTCCCTTGTTTCCCATTAATCTCACTGAGACTCCCCACACTGCACTAAGAATCTCTTTCTTCCACATTTAAAGCCTTTAATTACTCCCCCAGACATCCCTTCCCAGTTTGGCAGTGCAAAAGCAGACTTTAGGGAAAGATTTCCTAGAATTAAACAAATAGATTACATCACTGTTTCCTGTTCTTTTCAGAATTAGGGCAAAATTATGTCTTTGTCATGTTAGTCCATGTGAGGTCAGGCCAAAGAGGAGGCTGGCAATTATTCCTTGGGGGGATTGCTAAGTGGTCCTTCATCAGCAGTCACAGCTGATAATGATAATTTTCAGAAAAACAAAAATGAAATCTCTGTGGCTTCTATGATAAGACCTTCATTTCCTTTCAGATATTGTTCTCCTTTCACCATTACCACATTCATGCCGCTAGTGAAGTGCAGCTCTAATGTGTCCTTGTCAGTTTTCTCCCCAGTCGTTCCCATTTTTAAGGTCGTCGTTCTCATTTTGTTTTTAAGCACGATCTACCTTTTGATGAGTAATCCTCTTTTCCAAATTCCTCCCAAATTTTGCTTTTCTCAAACCACACACAAAAAAATGAGTTTCTTTAAAAATACGCACATAAGTGTAATTTTGGCTTTTTTAAAACTTCCTCTAATGATAAGGCTATCACACACTCTCCACTTCCTAATGAGGCCAAAATTTGGAGGGGGGCTCACATTTTTGAAGCCTATTCTAAATGAATGGCACACTATAAATTAAATACAGACAAAGTCAACATAAATTTAGTCAGACAGATGAGGGAGAAAAGCCAAAACTCTGATTTACTTCTCTACCATTTTCTCTTAATTCCCTGGTTGTTTCATTTTGCTTGTTTGGTTGATTGTTTGGTTCCCCACCCCTTTCTTTTTTTCTCTCAAGCATCTCACCTCAACTTGGGTACAGACTGAAGACAAACCGCAGCCCTCACCCATGGAGCAGGCCCAAGTCCAGAATGCACAAAATAGTCCTGGTCTCTCTTAATGTGGTAAGGTAGGGGCAGTGGGCTATGCAAAACAAAG
The DNA here is from genome assembly GCF_028885625.2 of Pongo pygmaeus. Classification (NCBI taxonomy): domain Eukaryota; kingdom Metazoa; phylum Chordata; class Mammalia; order Primates; family Hominidae; genus Pongo; species Pongo pygmaeus. Next base: position 161,565,942 of record NC_085930.1, on the reverse strand, counting down.
CCAGGGGTGGATACTCAAGGTCCCATTGAGTCAGGGAAATAAGGTACCTGGGAGAGCGCATCATTCAGGAAGAACATATTCTGATGTCTCCAGGGCCAAGAATGTGGCATAAATGAGCAAAGCCTAACAAAAAATGAGTGTGGGTCACTGCAGAGAATATACCCCATGTGGACAGAGCTGACAGTACATATCTGCAGCCAAATATTGCCATTTAGAACGATGGGGTTAGTGCTGTCTGATTTCTAATTATTATTTTGAGAGAACCAAAAACAAGAATTTTTTGTACGTGTGTAAAATCACCCAGTTTTGTAGTCAATTTTTCTTTAACATCATCATCTTAGAGACCACCAGTTTGAAACCTCTAGTTTTGCATTAAGAAAACAGCATTCCAGATGTCTGCCCATTAGCAATAAGCTGATTAGCAGGCAGAGCTCAGATCAATGTATAAACACTATTTCTCTTGAATATTCTTTAACTGTTATTGGAATGAGTTTCCCAATTTATCAAATTTTGGAAAAGAAGATACAGAAAGCAATAATGCTTTTTAAAAAGGGAGATTAAAAAGGAAAAATAACAGTATTTTCCCTCCTTCACATATTGTTTTGATATATGCTTCTTGGTTTTTTCTTTCTATGTCTTTTCAGAAAATAAAGAGATACACTCCTAGAGAGATAATTAAACCATTCTGAGGGCCTGCCATGTGCCAATCAACTTCTTCAGGACTTTTGGTAGGTTTTGCCTTTTAATCTTATTTAAGAAATTGGAGAGTAAAGTAGATAAACAGTAAATAAAATGAGATCAAAAATGTAATGTAAAACTTTACACAAAAATTTGAAAATAATTAAAGAATAACTTAAAAAATGATGTGTGACTTTAATTTCTTAAATATGTTGTAGGGTAAATATTGGGAGGTAGGACAACTCTAAACTTGCATAGGATTATTTTAAAGTTATCTCTGATGATAAAGGTAAGAATTTCCAGCTTTACTTGAGGAACACAAGGCACTTCTCAAGACATATAAGATTAAGATTTTTTAAATTGCATATTTGAATACAGCTCTACTTAGAAACAGGCTGAGACTGAATGAATACAGATAACTAAAGGCTAAATTTTCTGTGTTAAAATGAGCACACTAGGAGAAAAGTAGAGTGTCTTGCCAGCCCAGAGCTAGTATATCTGGTACTTGTCATTTACTCCTTTTTGCCTTCATTCATTCAACACATATTTATTATATTCAAGCACAGTTCAAAATACAGAGTGATATAGCAAATATTGAAAAAGCCACAGAAGATCCTTGCCTTCATGGAGTTTATATTCCATCAAGAAGAGACAGACAAGAAAAAAACAGATAAATAAATGGTGTAATTTCCAATAATGCTAAGCACTAAGAAGAAAATAAAGCAGAGTATTAAGAAAGAGAGTAGTAATGGGGGGAGGGAGATGTTTTAGATCATTTACGTCAGAATCAGTAAAATCGAGAAGAGGAGACATGAGAAAAGAGAAATACAGAACTGGAAGTGCAAAGTACTGAAATTAGAATGAGCTTAATTAAGTTCAAGGGACAGAAAGAAGGTCTATGAGGCTGGAGGGTATAGCTCACTGCAACCTCTGCCTCCTGGGTTCAAGCGATTCTCCTGCCAGTAACACATTACAGACTCCCAGAAACCTTCAAGGGAAGAGTCTGACTTCAGTTGTTTTGTGCAAAGAAATGAGTTTGACTATATAAATGCTGGCCAGAGCTGGAAGAATACCCAAATCTTACTTGTAAAATAGTACTCAGCCCATTAAACAACCAATCTGAACATGGACCTAAAGACATGGTTGGACCTGAACAGAGACAGTCCTCACCAAAGACAGCAATTATCACTGTGGATAACTGTAAGACTGTGCACTGCCGTCATTTATCTGTTCATCTTACTTTCCAGTCTTTGGTTGATTTTTGCCCTTTAATATAACCTCTTTAGTGTTTGTACACATTGTTGGTGGGAGTTTGTAGACATATGCATCAAGAATGATAAAACAATTTTACTTCTATGAATTTATCTTAAGGAAGTAATCAGAGGTGCTATAATAAGATAAACAGATAAAGAAAGGATAAATGCCCACCAATAGTATATGGGTTAGGTGCATTACGAACACTCTTACAGTCATTCAATATCATGTTCTGAGAAAATACTTAAAAACAGCAAAAAATTCCACAACATAATTTTAAGTAAAAACACAGGCTACAAAATACTATGTACAATATGAGCCTGGTTTTGAAAGTATGTACATTTATATGTACATATTTTATTTCAATTACATATTTTAATATATTAAAGTGCTAATAGTGGTTCTCTCTTGATTATAAGTTGAACTGTCAATTTTTCTTTCTCCTTGATTATTTTATGAAGCTTTGATAATGCACATAATTTAGTTTTATACATTTAAAATAACTCTATCAAATGTATTAATACTTCCCTTGAAAGCTTTGCATCTTCTAGCTTACCCAGCAGGGTTCTGGGAGGCCACCATGCCCAAGAGAACAGTGAGAGTTCTGAAGTATAATCCAGACCCTCCAAAGGCTATGTTACAAAAGGGTCGCAAATACAATGTTCCCATGGCTCATGTACCTGAGGAAAAAAGAAGAAAAATCAGCTGCAACCCATTCCTACTTTGTAATTCCAACCATTTCATTTTACTTTTTTTTTAAATTTTCTTAATTTTTAAAACTTTTTGTGCATTTGGCAAAGATATGTTTTTCCCACTAGAATGTAAGCTCCACAGAGCAGACAAAAGTCTGTTTTGTTCATGCTGTATCCCAGTGTCTGGCATATACTAAAAACTGGGTAACTATTTGCTGAATAAATACATTAAAGAAAAATGCATTAATATGAATCTAAGTCCTATCAGTGGAGACTCAGAGAAAAACATGGCACAACAGCATAACAGGCGTGGGTGCATTCAGGTCAATGTTCAGTAAAAATGAATGTATAATGTTTAGGAGAACTGAATTAAACTTTTTTGTAAGGGCGTACTGTCCTACAGATGTAGCTAGAAAGTGCCTTTTTGCTCCAACAGTATTTTAGGAGCTACTCATTTCTCATATGAGTGGCTTTAGACAGAGGTATCTTCTCAGCCACAAGCAAAAAAAGATGAAGGCCTATGGGAAAAAATTGATATTCATAGACTAGTATTGCTGCTGTTATCCTTGAAGGCATAGAATGAAAAGGGAGCACCTCATAGAGAAGAAAGAGAAGAAAATAAATGACACTGCAAATTGCAAAAATTCTGTAATTATTTCTTCTATGCTATTCAAATTCAAAAATTATAAATTCAGGGAACATGCCACAAAGCCCTGTGGTATTTTATACAAACTAAATAAGTATCAATGATCTTAAAAATGTTAATATCTTTTGATGTAGTGATTCCACTTCAAGGATATAAACTAAGGAAAAGTAATTAATGCAGACAAGGATTTGTGTACAAAGTTGAACCCTAATTTGAAAAATAAATTTTATTTTATACATAAATCATAGGCAAATAGTGCTAAACTGGGCCTTAGATTATTTTCTCCAGAGAAAAATAATCAATAAGATGGAGAAAGGAGGGAGGGAGAGAGAGAGAGAGAGAGAAGAGAGAGAGAGAAGAGAGACAGAGAGGAGAGAGAGAGAGAGAGAGGAGAGAGAGATTATTTAAGGAACTGGCTAATGCAACTGTGGAGGCTAAATCCATATTCTTCAGGGTAGACCAGCAGTCTGGAGACCCAGAGATGAGTTGACATTGCCGCTTGAGACCAAAGACAGACTGCAGGAGCCAAGCATGGTGGCTCACACCTGTAATCCTAGCACTTTAGGAGTCCGAGGCAGGCAAATTGCTTGAGCCCAGGAGTTTGAGACCAGCCTGGGCAACATAGCAAGACCCCATATCTTAAAAAAAAAAAAAAAAGAAAGAAAGAATAAAAAGACAGACTGCAGGTAGAATTCGCTCTTCTAGGGAAGTCAGTCTTTATTTATTTATTTTTTTCTAGTAAGGCCTTCAACTGATTGAATGAGTTGAATGAGGCCTACCTATATTATGGAGGGTTATCTGCTTTACTCAAAGTCAACTGACTTATATAATCTCATCCAAAAGACACCTTCAAAGCAACATTCAGGATGTGTTTGGCAAAATATATGGGTCCCCTGGCCTAGCCAAGTTGATAGATAAAATTAATCATCACATCAGCCAATATGCACATTTGGAAAGACTCTGAGAGAAGTGAATTTCCCAAGCTGGATAACAAATAAACCATTGACATCTTTCCTTAGTGTTAATATAAAGTTTTTCCTGAAGTTTATAAAAGGTCCTTCAGAGTCATGAAGCCAGAAAATATCAGACAATACCTTCTCTTCCTTTATTTTAAAATATAGAAAGCTTTGTTCTGAAAGTAGGTAATTCATATAGATAATCTTATTCACTTTGCATCCCAGAAGCTCTTAGCACAATGCTTTCCGTATTGTAGGCATCCACCACCTCCTGGAGCAATTAAAATCAACCTTGTTCTTTTTTTTTTTTTTTTTTTTCCTTTTGATGTTGTAACCATAGGAAAGCAAGAGCCTTGTTCTTAATGAGCTCAATCAGAAAGAGGTCATGTTGCACAACCTAATTTATCTTCATTCTCCTAAAATATAACAGGATTTACAAATTATCTCTAAGATCATGTAAATGACAACTACACTAAGAACACAGGAGTTCAGAGGAGAGAGAAGGCAAGGAAGGCTCTTCATGAAGTAAGTGAGATTTGAAGGAGGAGTAGGATGCATATAGTCAGAGAGGAATGTGGAGTATTACAGTGAAAGTAAATAGTACGTAAAATGGAAGAGGTGGATATGTGCTCAGCAGGCAGTGGATTGAGCAGAAAGTTTTTAAGGGAAGCTATGAGACATGTGACTGGAGAAGTACCCGATAAACTTGAAAACAATATAAATAGTTTGCTTTTTAAAAGGACTGGGGAATTATTGAGAGTTCTGATTTGGGGTATAACACGATTAAAGTGGGATTTTATGGACAGGAAAAAAATATTCTTGCCATACTAATATATCCTCTTTAAACTAATCAATTTAATTTTTTCTTATGTCTCCCATGCCCCTGACTGTTTTTGCAATCACAGACAGAATAACCCAATTTCATGTACAAATTATACAATACTAAGCTGCAAATCTATGCACTACCAAAAACTAATTTAGAAGTAATTTTACCATACAAATTATTTCAATGTAGTTGTCACAACTAATTATCTGTTATTGCATTTATAAACGATCACTTGTCAGAGGAAAGATTTCAACAGGAAAACGTGGGCTGCAGAGAACCACATTAAAATGAACTATATAGATCTAGGGTAAAGGGAAGAGCATGATTTCAAAATTAAGAAAAAAGAGACACAAGCTGTACCCAGCTGTCAAATAAAATCTTCCAGGAAGGAAGGATTGGTGGCTTGCAACTTATCTCAAGCAGTAAAGAATTGACTTTTTCAGTGTATCAGACTGTGTGGTTGGTATTTGGGAAAGACAGAGTGTTGTGGGAATAATAGGAGTTGCTTTGAAGTCTGAGTCTTGTCTCTGTTACTATCTAGCTTGCTGACTGAGTGAATATTCCCATCACTAAGCTCTAGTGTCTCTATGTATAAATAGGCATAACACTATGCCCACAGTTAATAGTCCTAGTGTATTGGGTAAATGTGCTTAGCACATTAGCTCACATATAATAGCCCTCCTTAAGGACACCATTTACCCTCTGATCACCTTCTCTATTCTGACCATTGTCATCTTTAGCTGTAAAGTTGTAGCCAACACCATCAACCTCACAGTACCACTGTGAGAAAGGAAAAGAAATAAACCACTCTGAGTAACACCCATGAGGCTCTCATTGTACCAGGCCCCACATCATTATAACACAAGTTTGTAGACAAAATTATTTCTGTTTTACCTTACTGCTCTGTCCATTGAAAGAAAACAGCCTATATTTTTCTACCTGGTTAGAATCAGATGTATCTACCTTTTTCTTCACAGACTTCTAAAGTGAGCAAAAGAATACAAGGATTAAATAATTTCTGACGGAGTTCTTGTACACAAAAGATCTCAGAAAACTCTTCATCTTAGTAAAGAAATATAGCAACAATAATTTATGTTTATTGAGTTCTTATTATCTGCTAGGCATTCTTCAAAGTGGCTTACATGTGTTGATTGATTTAATGTCCACAACATTTTGGTGGGGCCTATACCTTTATTATTGTCATTTTAAGGGTAGGAAAAATTATATAGAATTTATGAAGCATGCTTGAGGTCACCCTGCTTGTTAGTAACAGAGCTTGGATTAAGAAACACATATTCCTATGTACTTGTTGGTACATGAAGCATAAAGCAAATCATATTCATAATTGTGGCTTTCATTCTTTAAGTGAAAATAAATTTGAAAGCAAGTGAAGTATTAGACTTCTGATGTGTTTCAAATGTCTATACTTTCAAAAGAGTAAATTACATATCATGCAGTGAGAAAAACAAACAGCAAATTTAGTGTATCATCTTTAATCAGAAGTGTTTGGTTTTGGTTTTAACTAAATTTTATTTAAAAATTACTTTGGGAGGGCTGGGCGTGGTGGCTCATGCCTGTAATCCTAGCACTTTGGGAGGCCGAGGAGAGTGGATCACGAGGTCAGGAGATAGAGACCATCCCGGCTAACACGGTGAAACCCCATCTCCAGTAAAAATACAAAAAATTAGCCAGGCATGGTGGCGGGCGCCTGTAGTCCCAGCTACTCGGGAGGCTGAGGCAGGAGAATGGCATGAACCCAGGAGGCGGAGCTTGCAGTGAGCGAGATTGCGCCACTGCACTCCAGCCTGGGTGACCGAGCAAGACTCCGTCTCAAAAAAATAAATAAATAAAATAAAATAAAATAAAAACTACTTTGGGAGGCCAAAGCGGGCGGATCATGAAGTCAGGAGTTTGAGACCATCTGGGCCAACACGGTGAAACCCTGTCTCTACTGAAAATACAAAAATTAGCTGGGCATTGTGGCGTGAGCCTGTAGTCCCAGCTACTCAAGAGGCTGAGGCAGGAGAATCACTTGAACCTGGGAGGCAGAGGTTGCAGTGAGCTGAGATCGTGCCACTGTACTCCAGCCAGGGCGACACAGTGAGACCCCATCTCAAAAAAAAAAAAAAAAAAAAATACTTTGTAGGGCCAGGCACAAGGACTCATGCCAGTATTCCCAGCACTTTGGGAGGCTAAAGTGTGAGGATCAATTGAGATCATGTGTAAGAGACTAGCCTGGGCATCACAGGGAGACCCTAACTCTACAAAAACAAATGTTTTAAAAATAAGCTGGTCATGGTGGCTACTCGAAAAGCTGAAGTGGGAGAATTGCTTGAGCCCAGGAGCTCAAGGCTGCAATGAGCTATGATGGTGCTGGATATAGTTTGAATATGTGTCCCCACCCAAATCTCATGTTGAAATATAATCCCCAGTGTTGGAAGTGGAGCCTGGTGGGAAGTGATTGTATCATGGGGATGGATTTCTCATGAATGGCTTAGTACCATCCCCTTGGTACTGTCTTCGTGATAGTAAGTGACCTCTCACAAGATCTGATCATTTAAAAGTGTGGAACCTCCCCACTTGCTCTGTTGCTCCTGCTCTGGTCATGTGATGTGGCTGTTTCCCCTTTGCCTTCTGCCATGATTGTACGTTTTCTGAGGCCTCCCCAGAAGCTGAGCAGATGCCAGCATCATGCTTCCTGTACAGCCTGCAGAATCGTGAGCCAATTAAACCTCTTTTCTTTAAAAATTACCCAGCCTCAGATATTTCCTTACAGCAAAATGAGAATGGACTAATACAGTGCCACTGCACTCGAGTCTGGGAGACAGAGCAAGACCCTACCTCCAAAAAAAAAGAGAAAACTTTATGAAGAATTTGTGTACTATAGAGAGAAAGAATCTGTAGAATAATTTCCAGTTTCCAGCACTGCTGAGTCTTTTTCCCTCACAATACATCTGTGTTAAAGCTATGAGCATCTTTGGTATTGCGAAAGTTGAGAATACATATTGGGTTATTCTCATCACACCCGACTAAAACAGAGTTGAAAAGCCAGCGGGGAAAAGCACTCAGGGCACATAACATTGTTCCAAAAATGTAATTTGTCTGTAAGCCTGGCTGCTGAACCTACCAACTGTAACCTGATGCCAGTTTTATCTAAAGACTACTGAAACAACCTGCTGCAATTTTAAGATGAGTTTTACCCAGTTCAGTCACTCACCAGTCAGAGCTTACCAGCTCCCCCAAACTTCACTATTGCCAATGACCTTTCTTAAAGAGCAATACATAACGTTTCTACTTTTAATAATATCTCTTACCTTCTCTTTGTTCTGCCATACTCAAGACCAGCCAGTCTGCATACATGCCCCAAATTGCAATTCTTTCTTCCCAGAAAAAAACATTTTAATTTCAGACATTCATCTCTATATTTTATTTTACTTCAACAGTATATAAATAGCAGCTGAATTTATAATTCTTGGATATACTTTATTACTTTTAAAGAGATTTATTGAGATATTTAAATACTATAAAATTCACTGTTTTAAGTTTGCAATTCAGTGATTTTTTTAGTGTATTTACAGAGTTGCACAGCTATCACAACAATCTAATTTTGAAATATTTCCATCACCCTGAGAAGAAATATTTTCCTTATTTGTAATTATTCCCTATTCCTATTCCTACTCCTCCCCCTTCCCCACCACCCACCCTTTCCATCCCAAACTCTTGGCCTTAAGCAATCACTAATTTACTTTTTGTTCTATAGATTGGCTTGTTCCAGACATTTCATATAAATAAAATTATAAGATGTGTTGTTTTGTTTTGGGCTTCCTCAACTTAGCATAATATTTTTGAGGTTCCTCCATAGTATAGTATGTATGGGTACCTTGTTCTTTTTTATTGCTGTATAATATTCCATTATATGGGTATAAGGCATGCTTTTTCATGTCTTTTATCCAGTTGATTGACATTTGAATAGTTTCCACATTTTGATTATTATGAAAAATGTTGCTGTGTAAATTTGTCTTTGAGTGAACATACGTTTTCATTTCTCCTAGGTAGGTAACAAGTAGTGGAATTGCTGGGTCATATAGCAAGTCTATGCTTAATTTTTTTAAAGAAACTGCCAGATGTTTTTCCAAAGTGGCTACACCATTTTACATTTCCACAAGCAATGTATGAGAGTTCCAGTCTCTCCACATCTTTGCCAACACTTGTCGTTTTCTGGCTTTTTGATTATAGCTACCCTAGTGGGTGTAAAGTAGTAACTCATTTTGGTTTTGATTTGCATTTTCCTAACGATTAATGGTGCTGAACAAATTTTCACATGTTAATGTGTATACACTTTGAAAAATGTCTATTCAATTCCTTTGTCCATTTTTATTTCATTATTTATTTATAGGTATTCTTTCTAAATTCTGAATACAAGTCTCTTATGAGAGACATAATTTTCAAATACTTTTCTGCCAGTCAATGGATTGTATTTCATTTTCTTGACCATGTTTATTGAAGCACAATAGTTTTAAATTTTGCTAGGTACAATTTATCAAATTTTTAAATTGCTTATGCTTTTGGTGTTGTATCTAAGATATTATTGCCTAACCCAAGATCATGAAGATTTACTTTTATTTTGCCTGTATTATTTTTTAGGGTTTCATATATACATATACATACATGAAATCCTACATATGTGTGTGTATATATATATATGTATGTATGAAACCCTACAAAATATATATTTCTCATATATATAAACCCTATAATATACATATATTTCATACATATATACTACATATGTATGAAACCCTATAAAATAATAAATATGTAAGTAATTTAGGAATAAAGGTTCCCTGGAAATTAGGATGAAATGAAAGTCAAATTATTAAATGATATTGTATTAGTCTGTTCTCACACTGCTATAAAGAACTACCAGAGACTGGGTAATTTATAAAGAAAAGAGGTTTAATTGGCTCACAGTTCCACAGGCTGTACAGGAAGCATAGCTGGGAAGGCCTCAGGAAGCTTACAATCATGGCAGAAGGCAAAGGGGAAGCAAGCACTTCTTCACATGGCCAGTGGGAGAGAGAGCAAAGGGTGAATTGCTACATACTTTTAAACAACCAGGTCTCATGAGAACTCATTCACTATCACGGGGACAGCAATGGAGAAATTAGCCCCCATGATCCAACACTTCCCACCAGATCCCTCCTCCAACACTTGGGATCACAATTCAACATGAGATTTGTGTGGGGACACAGAGCCAAGCCATATGAGACACAAAAGAAAGGATGCAGACACAGCCACTCAATATTATGCACAGTGAAAAACTATGTCATCTATTTTTCTATGTTAAGGTGTATAGGAGGCAAAACACCCCCTTTACCATTACTTGTACACAGCATGATCAGAGTATAGTAAGACTGAATCAAGAGTACTGATGAAAGAAAAGCTAATCAACAAGGACTGTGCCATCAAAAAAGCAAGGACATATCCAGTTCTTACTCAGACTGTGGCTGAACAGTCAAACTGGAAAATACATAGACTAGTCAGCAAGAGGAGGTGATATGTTGACCAGGTAAAAGACACCATGCTCTGCCATGGATGACAATGGAAACAGTAAATTAGAAAGGTATTTAGAGGCACTGGAGTTTAAGGAAATTGATCTTAACCTATTTAAACCTTATGAATACTAAAGAATTAATTCATAATTCTCACCTTAATATGAAGTGTAATAGTGTTGCGTTCCTTGACCAACAGTAATAAATGTGTTTTAATGATCCGCAGAGCATTCGAAAAAGATGTCCCATTTGGAATATATTATCAATTTTCTTTATAAGGCTTTATAATTAAATCTACTATCATTAAAAAGTTGCACTATTATTTGCTTGAATGTTACTAATAACCTACCTGTTGCCAAATCTGTATGTCTTTTATTCTTTGAAAAGTAAGAAAAGGTTATTACTGAGTAGGAAAAGGTAACTTAAGGAATATGAGACAAATGTCTGTCAATTGAGAAAGCTGTTGAATTTTGAGGCATAACAATGAAAACTCTATTTATAGATATTAAGCTCTAGAATTTCACATTTTGAAGGAACATTAACAGCTTTTTTACAGCTGACGGGCTTGGAGAGATTGTTTAAAGGTTAGAACCCAATCTGGTAAATTACCTATGACAAGACTTCATATTCAAAACTTTATGACCCCGTGTTAGTCAAGGGTTATAATATATATGTTTCATCTCTTTAATAATATCAGAAGACTTTCAGGAAAAGCACTTTTTTTTTTTTTTTTCTGAGTCCTCAGCATCCAAAAGAGTGTTTGGCTCAAAAAGCATTTGTTGAGTAGCACATCTTAAGAGGTATTCACTTGAATTGTTATTCATTTTAGCTATTTATAAAAGCTTAATCCATTGTTTTCTTTGGAACTGAAACTTCTATATCACAAAATTTCACTGTTGTTTGCTTTTACATTTATCAGCTTTTGTTCTCTTTTATCTCACCATCTGATACCTATGTGTTGATGCCATCTGTTAATATCTTTTTACATTTTAGAGATAAGAAAGAATTCTAAAACTAATTAATTTAAAATAGTTTAAAAAATATATAGGTTGCACAGGAAGAAAAGTGATTATCTTTGGAAGAATCTCCAAACAAATTATCTAGTCAAAGGAAAACAAAAAATAGTAATCAAAAAATTTAATTCAACTAGCACTGATTGAACATTTCTTATGTTTCATGCATTGAAGATATAACAGCAATAAGACATAGGTCTTACTTCAAGGAACTCGTATATCAGTAGAAGATACGTACTGTATAATAATGTGATCCGTTAGTTATATTTTAAAGCAGTAATAACACTTCATACATATAAATATGAAGTATTTTATATGTATTAACACATTTAATGCTAACAACAATTTTGCACATGAGAAAATTGAGGCATAAAGAGGTTAAATAATCTGCCCCACTTATGTAACTAGTTTTTGGCAGAGCTAGTATTTGAACTAGGCAGTCTGTAGACTCAGAGCCTGCATTCTTATGCCACACCATACTGCCTCAGAACTCACTGCAACTTCTCAGTTTTTGTTTTTTCTTAAATTTTGTTCATGAGATGATTTATTTCTTTTTACACATATATCACCAAAATTAGAAAGTAAGATTTGCAGGTTATTTTACATCAGGACAATAAATCCATTTTTGACTTCTGAGAGATTTTTCATGCAGAAGTTTGAGGATTGTAAATGCCTTTACAAATATATGACATTATTAAAACATTTTTATTTTATGAATATGAAATATTTTAGAAGTAACGAGACAGCCAAATATAAAGGAGTCACCGGAGAACCCCCAACTGGCCTGTGTGCTGGGAGGAATGCACACTGGGGTGGAGCCTCGGGAAGTTCACTCTGTTTGCCCTGGGGAGGAGCCTGGCCCCTCCTCTTCCTGGGTGGAACCTGGAATTCAATCTGTGACGCGGGAAGCATATACTAGCAGGACTCTCACTCTGCTGAGGGTCCCTGTTCCCCCTTTTTCCCTTTTTGTCCAATAAATTCCATTTTTCTCACCCTTCAAAGCGTCTGCAGGCCTAATACTTCATAGCTGTGTGGCAAGGACCCCATCTTTAGCTGAACTAGGGAGAAAGTCCTACCACAGTACAAACATCTGATATAACATATACATGCATTTCTGAAAAGCTTCTGATATAACATATACACGCATTTCTGAAAAGCTTGCATTAAGCCACATTGCACACTTCAAGTTACAAAGTTAATGGGGGAAAAAAAATAGAATTAGCATAGACCACTCAAAACTTGTGCCACTTGATGACCAGAGCATTAACAACAATAACAAATCCTACTCAAGAACAATTTATCACAGTTTTTAAAAAATGTTAAAATCATAATAAAGAAAGCAATACTACAGTAACTAATAGGACTTTATTCTAAATACAAATGAAAGTAGGCTATCAGCATGAGGTAAAAGAAAGACTGCTGAATTACAGAAAAAAGCACAACATCATCAGAAGTTACAGGGGTAGCATTTTACATAATAAGCAGATGCAAGTTTCACACATACCATAGCAAAGATATGGCTGGTGATTTTGGATCAATATCTTGTCATTGTTTCTTTTGCACATGATCAACCTCTTGGGAAGACAGGATGAACGGACATCGTGTACAGTACTGTATTCTTCTATGGTTTGCTGTATGCAGCTTTGTTAGCATATTTTGCACTCTACTGCAGTGTAAATGCTGGCAGTGCAAAATGCAGGGGGAACATCCCTTAGGAGCCTTCTCACCACCCAAGTTATGTTCACATCATTCCCTCTTTAACAATCCTGTTTCCATTTACATTACAGAACGCGCTCTGTAGCAAAATAAACTATATTTGGAATGGATTACAATGAAGGAGAACATCAACAATTTTTATCACTAAATTATTTCTTATTTCAGGTTCCTTTCTCCTTTTCTGTCAAACACACTTAAAAGTTAAACATGCAAAATGCTTCTCTAGGTTAAGTTCAATTATAGTTAGTAGTATAGGTGTCACCGCATAGAAACTACTGCTTTCCAGACAGAGGTAGAAGGATCTCTTGAGCCCAGGCATTAGAGACCAGTCTGGGCAACATGGCAAGACTGTGTCTTTACAAAAAAATTTTTTTTTAATTAGCCAGGCATGAGGTGGCTTGAATCAGGGAGGTTGAGGCTTCAGTGAGCCCTGATCATACCACCACACTCCAGCCTGGGTGACAGAGCAAGGCCATGTCTCAAAAAACTAAAATAAAATAAAAATAAATAAACTATTGCTCCCATTCCCAGGCAACAAGTATCCAAGAGGTCATTCACACATGTTCCTTTGCAATTTCAGCATGAGTGCAAATATTTTTCTTCTTTCATCTCTATCAACATTAATACAAAATTTAAAATAATATGGGATAACTATTATAGTCCTCATTCGCAACAGCCATAATTTAGGACTGAGGGATTAACTAAAGTTCAGTAACATTTAAAAGAGGAAAACAAAAATAGAAAATAGCACTTTTCCTAGTCATAATAAAAAAAGTTTTTGTCCAATTTACAAAAAGTTCCTGCTAATTAAAACCTACTTACACAGTCACAGTTGATATACCATCAAAGTTGTTATTTGAGTAGTCAATTAACTTTCCCCAAAGCACCACAACCAGATAAAACGATTTATTTTCTTGTAGTGTTGTCCTAATTTGGTCTTAATGAGGAGTTGAGCTTGTCTTGTATGTTTGTTCCTTGAGTTGCTGAAGGCTTGATTTACTTGTCCTAGTAAAAGTCTCTGCTTGTTCCCCTCCTTCTCTGAACAAAGACTGATTTTCATATGAAAAGAGTTAGTGAATGTTTTCCCTTAGGCACTGGGGCTAGCTTTTCCCAGAGAAGTAGGCTGTTGCATTGCTTTTGTCATTTTTCATCGCAGAAATGTTTTCAAAGGGCAGCATAAACAATGATAGTCAAGTTGGTCTCTGCTTTCATGAAGAAGGTGATGGAAGTGAATTTTAAACAATTTTAGCAACAAATGTTTGCTGGCACATGAATCTGGATTTACAGCAATTAGAGATATCTGAATTTTCACAGAATAGTCTAGGCAAATTTTTCTTTGGTCTACCAAGACTTGACACTCATTGTTGCTTTGGTTTTCCCTGGTACAGCTGATAACATCAAACACTTAAAATTAGCACTGCAGAATGCAGCTCCAAGCAGCAGCTTCAGGTTGAGTGATTTTATCAATGGTTACAAGAGTAACAGAACTCCAGAGCCGGGATTCTGTCTTGGCTTGTAAAATATCTTTCAGTTCTACCTTTAATATGTTTTTAAGTAGAAAGTAACTTAGTATCATTATGTTACTAAAAACCAGAATCTTTTTTGGAAGGGAGCAAAGGATTTTGAAACACTGAAGGTATGGTGACAAAATGGAGACATGCAAAATTATATTCTTCTATTGACATTAACTGTAACTCTTCAGTGGTACATATATATTAACAACAAATTTCAGGCATTCTAAACAACTGTTGAGGATCTGTTTGTGAACATTTTCAATGTGAGAAAATTCTTTACTCCCCCTAATAAAGCCCTATCTCATGATTTATGCATCAGTTCTCACAGCCTGGCTGCACAAAACAGTTTAATTCCAGAGTGCCAGGAAGCTGAAATGAAGAAGTTGAAGAGACTGAGAGCTTTCTTGGGAGTGCCTAGATACTTCTTCCCTGAAGATCCATACCCAGAAGCCTTGAGAAATACAACTGATCCAGGAGAAAACGTGAACCTGCATCCTACGGCTCTAAATTCATTTCCAGACCCCCGCCCTCCAAACTCTGTTCCCAGCAAGTGACCTGACATTTTGCATCAGGCCCAAGAGCAGACAGCTGCTAGGGGGCTGGCTATGGGGCAGCCATACAGAAAATAAGCTAAAAAATAAATAAATAAACTTTGAGAATTCTTCTTTAAAATATAGCATTCTAGAACACTTTAGGTTTTCTCAAAAAAATGATTTACAAGTTAATGTTCAAATACATTAATCCAGAACTTTCAATTATAAGATGAGTAAGTCCTGGGGATCTAACACACAGCACGGTGAATATAGTTACTAGTACTGTATTGTTTACTTGAAGTTTGCTGAGAATAGAACTTTTGTCCTCATTCCTTCCCTGCCATGCATACAAAATGTTAACTATGTGAGGTGATGAATGTGTTAGTTAATCTCATAATTAACAGTAATTAGTTAATTGTAATTAATTGTAATTAGATACATTTCACAATGTATATGTGTATCAAACCATCACATTGTATACCTTGAATTTATACTGTTGGTGTTAACTTACCTCAATAAAGCCAGAAAAAAAGTTAAAATTTCCCCCCAAATTAATTCAAGAATGAAGATATTTGATTATATAACACTTGCATGAAATAGGAGTACCAGAAAGCATGATAATGGGAAAAGGCAGCAAATGTGAAAACCACCTTTTCCTGATGTAGTTCTGACTTTGCTCAGGGCTCATCCCAGGTGGTTACCTTGTGCATATGCTATATTCTAATTAAAACAGAAAAGAACATATTCAGAAAAAGAATGACTCATCTTAAAATTTTTCATTTAAATTTTATTCATTGAAATGTTTTCCTTTAAATTTCATTTTAAAATTTTACTGAATTAAGACAGAATTTGAAATCCCTAAAATAATTAACTATTACTAAGTATGTAGAAGGCCCTTAAATTCCATCTAACTTCTTTTGGTTCTGATATGAATTCCTGCATTTGTTTCATTTGCATTCCTTTCCCTTTGGATTTGAATAGGGAAATTGATTATTAAAATTATATTGCTATATATTAAAATATTGAAATGAAAATTAAAGTTTGAAAATAATATTTATCAGAAGTTAACCTTTTTGCATTAGGCCAGTTTACATTAGGCAAAGTGCTAAGAAAATTAATCTGTACAATATCAAAGGCATTATTATATTCCAAATCCCCAAAGTCTTTCTTGCCTCTTGTAGCAAGGTGCATTAGCTGACTAACAGTATTTCCAGGTAGAAAAATGGAAAGGAAAATGCTGAGCCTGTTATAGAGAAGAGCTTAATAGACTTGTGTGCATACATTAGCCTTCTGACTCTGGATTGATTTGCAGAGTGCCACTGCCAGCTCCATCTCAGGGAGTCCATCATTAACACTTCCACTGACCCCTCCAGCCCCACCACCCTGCCTCAAATTATTTTGCAAGTTTTCCAAATTGATACTTTAGCTTAATATTTCCTTAAAGATGAGAAAGTTTAAGCAGATTCAAGACTAGTAGAATTGATGTCTCATTTTCTTGGGCAATTTCAGCAAATATTAAGTCTAGGATTTTCTCTAGATTTGTATTTATAGTGTCTACATTTCTATTAACATAGAGAATCAACTAATACTGAGTTCATAAAGAGGTGAGAGGAAAACAAGAAAAAGAAACCCTTCTGCTGTCCTTAAGTAATGACAAATTCCTTTTAAATTTCTTAAGATTTTCATCAGTTTTTAAACAAACAAGTAACACAAGGCGAAAATATATCAAACACACAAAAATATAGAAACTGGTGATAAATGAGTTTTATTTAGCTATCAAAATTGCTCCTCCTCCTTTTGCTTTCTGCCATCTTTCAACATAAGAACCAGAGATCTGACTGGAAATAGGTTGTTTTCCTGTGCATGAATAGAAAGTGACTAGTTTTGGGGGCCGGGGACGATGGTTCACGCCTGTAATCCCAGCACTTTGGGAGGCCAAGACAGGCGGATCACTTGAGCTCAGGCATTCCAGACCAGCCTAGACAACATGGTGAAACACTGTCTGTACTAAAAATACAAAAATTAGCCAGGAATGGTGGAGCATGCCTGTAATCTCAGCTACTCAAGTGGCTGAGGCAGGAGAATCGCTTGAACCCAGGAAGTGGAGGCTGCAGTGAGCTGGGATCACACCACTGCACTCCAGCCTGGGAGACAGAGTGAGACTCTGTCTCCAAAAAAAAAAAAAAAAAAAAAAAAAAGTGACTAGCTTTTCTTTATCCCCAATCAAGTCCATAAATAAAATAGATTAAGATCTTGAAATTTGAACATTGAGATTTGTGTGGTGGTTTCACATTTCCCTTTTATATTTTCAAGAAGACTCTAAAGATATCACTTATAAGAATTATTTAAATGGGCTTTCTGCTATCATGTTTCTTGGGTTTGGATAGATGACTTGGATGGCTTCTAAGCAAAGCACGGACAGACAAAAACAATATTACCTACCCCCAAAGGAAAAAGAAATAATAAGATACACCTACAGACCATTACTGATTTATAAGCTCACCATATTCTAATGCTATTTCAGATTTAGCTGGAAGAGGAGTCTGTTTAAAATAGTTTATATTAGGATAAAAAGTAGTATTTAATAATGTATTCATTTTAATATTTCCAGGGTTCAGACACAGAGGGAGTTTTCCAGTTTAATCAGCAATGTCCTATGTGTGCTCACCTTGCCTTTAGATGAAATTTGACCGAGGATGTTTCATCACCACCGTTTTTTGTCCTAGAGAAGCCTCATTACTTTGTACTCTTGCTTGTTTCACCAGCTCACAACCCCAACCAGGCTCGACTGCTTTTATATTCAGATAGACAGCCCTCTTTCTCCTTTATCACTTTATCCAGTTCTGTTAGCATTTCTGTTTCCCTCATATCCTTTGTCCTTTCCTAAACCTATCTATTTTACCTACCTAGCCCTAATCTTTTTTTATTGTTAAAAATTTATCTATTTTTTTGTAGAGACAGGTTCTTGCTATGTTGCCAAGGCTGGTCTCAAACTCCTGGACTCTACAGATCCTCCTGCCTTGGGCTCCCAAAGTGCTGTGATTACCAACGTGAGCTATCACACTTGGCCCCAGCCCTAATCCTTAACCACTCCATTATCTTAGGTTCTTGAATTCTGGTGGGGAAACCACACCACCTTTTGGATAGGTGCTGCTCCAAATTTACACTCACAGTTGGCCTGCAGACTATCTGGCCAACCATGTTTATGCTCAAAGAATGCAGTTTTTGTCATCTCTCACAATGACAAGTCAAAGCCATCCACGTGCAAACTATTCAGTTGTCCTTCACCTTCCTTGCTGCTCCTTCACCCTAATCCCTTTCCCTAGCAGCACCCTTCTCTCTTACTTCACAGAGACATTCAAACCTGCCACCAGGTTTTTACCATCTGATTTCCAAGACTCGTGCATCTGTCTCTCCTTTAGATGGTCTTGCCTACTTCTCTAGGGTCTGTTAAGAAATATTTACCAGCGTCTCATCCCTCTCCTGTGTTTTCAGTTTCTTTCTCCTGTCTCCACATTCTCCCTGCCTTTAACAGACTATTATCTCATTTCTGTCTGCACTCTGCTAAAGTTTTCTGGCAAAGTTGGCCTGTAACTATCTAATATTGCAATGCAAAATACTGTTTTCATCTATATTAGCTGATTACCTGATTACACAGGTAATCATCTCATTCTTATTGAAATTCTCTCCTCTCTTCCCTCTGGGCACACACACTTTTATGGTTTTCCTCTTGTATTTCAGACCTTTCCATTCTAATCTTTCCCCCCAAAAGCTTGTGTGATTTATTTCCTGGAGCGAGGGGGAGGGCTGAAGTGGTAGAGCCAAGATTCTGAACCAGATAGTAGAACTCAGAACAGAGCTACACAGGTTCCATAATGCATAACAGCTTCAGAATTAAGATTTTTTTAAAAAGAAAGAAAAAAGAAAAGGAAGTTGAAATCCCAGCTTCACCAGTTACTGGATGGATACTCTAGGGCAAGTTAGTTTTGTTGAGCACTGCTTTTCTCATCTACAGAATGTAGCTAATAATACCGTTCAGATAAAGTTGTTCTAAGGAACAGCTCTGGTAATAAATGCAAAGAATCTGTAAACTGTAGCTTTCTAATAAATGACATTATTGAGTTTATGTTTCCTCAAATATATATCTTTGTTTTCAGTGTCAAGCATGAGACAAAACAGGGAGGTAGGGAGTCATTTAGGGCAGTGTTATGTTAGGGAAGGAGAGAGAAGCATTCTTGCCATAATACAGTCGAACCAATTTAACAATTACCTGAGTTTAAGAGACTTCCATTCTTTTGAGAGGCATGTTGATCTGAATTCCTTGCCAGCACTGTTAGCCAACCATTCTTCACAGCTTCCTTCTTCTTATTCTAGATTCCTCATGGACCAGTGACTCCAGATTCGCAGTTCCCGAAGCACATTCTCGTATTATCTCATTACTTTTACGACCTTTGTTCAACACCAAAGACAGAAACATTTAACAGGAGTTGACTAA
The DNA here is from genome assembly GCF_028885625.2 of Pongo pygmaeus. Taxonomy (NCBI): domain Eukaryota; kingdom Metazoa; phylum Chordata; class Mammalia; order Primates; family Hominidae; genus Pongo; species Pongo pygmaeus. The sequence continues at coordinate 161,546,067 of NC_085930.1, read as the reverse complement.
GCAAATCAGAACACTTCTAATTTTGTGGAGAACTTTTTTACTTATAGGTTTATAATTGAAAGAAAAAACAAAGCATCTATAAATTGTTTAAAGCTCTTGATGAAGGATTTTTTATTGTAAAACTGTTACTACCATAAAAATAGAAAGCAAACTTTGTCAAATATTTTATTTAATTCATTAATTAATGAGAATACCAGTAAGATGTTATAATCACGTCAAAGGAGAATCTTTAGAGCACACATATACAACAGACACCCCCAGAAATTTGGAAGTGAATATACATGTAGATGTGATACTGTCAATACCCACCTAATAATAACTAATTAAGTTCTACCACACACAATTCATTTGCATTTCCATGGATACCTATTATTAGTTTTCTTTTCCTTTTTTAAGTAGAGTCTCTCTCTGCCACCCAGGCTGGAGTGCAGAGGTGCTATCTTGGCTCACTGCAACCTCTACCTCCTGAGTTCAAGCGATTCTCCTGCCCCAGCCTCCCAAGTAACTGGGATTACAGGCGTGTGCTACCACACCCAGCTAATTTTTTTGTATTTTTAGTAGAGATGGGTTTTCACCATGTTGGCCAGGCTGATCTTAACTCTTGACCTCAGGTGATCCGCCCAACTTGGCCTCCCAAAATGCTAGGATTACAGGCATGAGCCACTGCATCTGGCCCCATTATTAGTTTTTTTACAACATACAGAGTTGTGAAATAGTTCAAAGACAAGGAAAAGAGATAACTCTAACAGAACATTCAGTAATGATTTTGTCCATTGAAACGTTTTTCACATTTTTTTCTAACAGTTTAACTCTTAAAGTTAGGAAAGATACCAACTGTACATTTTTCTATGTCTTGATACTGTACTCAGATCATTTCTACTCAACCAATAATGAGACAGATTTAGAATGTATATAAGGGTTTCTAAAATAATATATAGGAATCAGATCCTGAATGGATTACAGAACCCCTGATTTCCACTTCTAGAGTCAAAACTTTGAACACTGTGTGTCCTGATTTCCTTAAATGTAAAATGACATTTACATTTTCTCTATTCTAATATTTCTATTTTAGAGTAGATGACAGAAATTACAGAAGCAGGAAAAATAAGATTCATCATTTGGGGATGCAACAGGTTAGTACAGCAACTGTTTCAACTTACATTTTCTCCTAATTCTTTTTCTTTCCCCCACCCTTCTGGGCTGCATGATAAAGCTTGATCGGGATCTCACTGGGAAGGGAAGGAGTGGTGCTGGTGCAGCGTACGAGGAACGTGATAGAGAATCATCATGGCATTTCCAGAACAAGTTCACAATGGAATCATTGTCAGAGTTCCCTTTGCTTTGACCCTGATGCTGAGCATGAGCTCAGGGCAAATGCCCCATAGTTCACCCAGCTGGAGCCCTGTGAGAACAAGGAAGGTGATGTCAGCTTTGGCACTCTGTTTAAGTACAATGAAGCCTGTGCCTAGTGAATTTCATGAAGATGGATCACCACCCTCAGCTCTGTGTTTACAAAGACATCAGGAATAAACACACATACCTTAAGTGAAAGAAAACCACAGCTACTCTTATCACCCTGAAAAATGAATCGATTTTTTTAAAAATGCATGAGTTATTTAGAAAATATCATAAATATACCATGAGACCCCTCTTTGCTAGTTAGTCAATATCATCAGAGCATTGGGAAAACTGTTTTGCTTTTATTTTCCATGAGCCACAGCTCCTTGTCACTTACAGTTACTGCTCTAAACATCAGTTATTATGTCAGCCTTTACAATATTTTATCACTTTCACTTTAATGTTACACAGAAAAGAACAAATATTTTAGATCCAGAAGTAATTTGGGTCAGGCTTTCTTAAAATTCCTATAAAGCTCCTGGCACTTCTGAAGAGACTTCATTCTTTCTCCAAGAACAAAATTTTATTTGATTTCACCACCCCTAAATAACAATAGCAGTGATTAAACAATTGTTTTCATTCCCTTTACAAATAACTTTTTATTCTAATCTCCTCCTTCAAAGAAATAACTAATTACTGTTGCTTTTACAATCATACCAATTAGGCATGGATTTAAAAAATAAAGTTAATATGTCTAAGTGTATCATTGGAAAAGACTCTAAGGTAAAGAGGAAGAAAACAGAAGACTTACAGAGGTTGAGACCTGGGGGAGCTTAAGCTGGTTCAAACATCTGTAAACTAAACCTCCTTCTTTCCATGGGAAAAAAAAAAAAAAAAGCAACTATCATTTGTCCACGAGTATTGCCATTAGTGTGTGTGCGTGTGTGTGTGTGTGTGTGTGTGTGTGTGTTTACTGCTTGTTTCTTTAAAAGATAAATGTTTAAGTATGTAATTGAGGAGAAAGAAATGCTTGTAAATATATTGTTTCCCTAAGCACACACACATAGGAAAAAAAAAAGACTCAGTGAGAAAGGAACTTGCATATTTTCATTGAATTTTGACAGATAAAAAAATGAGAAAGAGATATAGCTGTTGATGGTAAACAAAGGTAGAAGCATTTAGCTTTTAATCACCACAGAACTAAGTCAAAACCTGCCCTTTGTTTCAGTTCCAGAATCACAAAGGCAATTTTGAGATTTTTCTCACTAATTCTTGTCATTCACAACAGATAACATGTGACGAATGTTCATTACATGCCAGGTTGAGCTAAGTCTTTCACGTGCATTAACTATTTCTAACCCTTATAACAATTTTATAAGGCGAGTATTATTATTATCAATCTATCAACTATTATTATCCAACCCTTCATGTGAATAAGGAAATTAAGGATCTGAGAGGTTGAAATTGCCTAAAGTCACAGAGCCATAGGGATCCATGGCTCTGTTATCTTTCCTATGTTTTGTTTACAATGGCTTAGAAACTCCGCAGTTTTAGCACAGAGATTCTGAGACACAAGTAACCTAAACCTGGAAATGCTTCTCAGGCTCTGCAGCAATGTTTTCCAAATCCTTTGCACTTCTTAACATTCTAACATACACAGTACCTTAATTTATTTGTATTGCTTAGAGGTTTCTTTTCTCACTCTCTTTAGCTTAAAAATTCAATAAATTTTGCCTGCAAAGGCCCTTTCTCAGGTCCTTGTGCTTTTTCTATTCCTCCAACTACATTAAATTTTTATACAAATTTAAAAATCAATTTTTAAACCCAAGGCCTGCCTTGGAGTGCCCTACATACCCCTGCTCCTCCCCAATTCCTTGCCCCTGGCACATGTCCTTTTGCCCTTTACTTACCTTACTTATCTGTTTGTCCTTTGCTTACAGGAAGTTGTTTTGTCACCCTTTTGGTGCGATTTGGTGAGATTCAGCAGGAACCCAATCATATGACAAAGTAATAAGTAATGGGCTCCAGAGATTGTGTTAAGTAAAGGTATTGATTTGCCAGAATATTTTACACTTGTTACTGACATAATATTTTAATTGTTTACAATTTTAGATAATAGGAAAGAAAAGAATTGTTGTCCCAAACTGAAAAATAATGAAATTTGTATCTCAAAAAAGCCAAACCCTCTTCACTTTCTCCCCTGTGCTTTTTATGTCTTGGGTAGGGAATGAAGGCAATAGAGTTTTCCCTCTCCCATAAGCTCCTCAAATATTAGTTTTGTTTTCAAGATATGTGGAACTTCTATTAAACTGCAAGAAAGGAGGACCGATGCTTTATCATTAACATATTAATTATCCTGACTTCTTTCTCTGATTAGGTAACAACAACCTTCAGGACAAAAATAGCCCTTAGCTTCTAGCATAAGGGAGAGGGAAGCTTCCACTACTCTACGGTTGTTAGATTACACACGTTTCTTAATATCAGAGGTTATGGTCTCTGCTAAAGCAACACACACACATATCCATCCATGATTTTTACTTCTTATTCTTCTGTATTTCACTATCTTAAGTCTTCTGCTATTTAACACACAATTTTTGAGGATTCATTATTTTGTTCTCTTTGAAAGCTGAGATTACGTCTTAATTAAAAAGATAGTCTACGCTTAAGGAGCATACAGTTTAATGGAGGAAGGTGAAACTGACTAGGAACTTCTAAATACAATGCAATGTGCATAATATTATTTTAGGGAATTGAGTAATCTAGGAGCTGCTAGAATTCAGTTGACCTAGTGCAGAGTGAGAAGAAATCATCCTGTTTCTCCCACTCTAGGCCCCTTCCTGGACCACAGTAAGTGCAACTAATTTCCTCTCTGGGCCTGCTAAATAATTTGTGGGGCCCAGTATAAAATGAAAATGTGCCTTTAAAGGTATTAAGATATAAAACAATTTCCTTTCTTCTGTGGTCCTTGTCTCCTGACCTATCACAGTATTTTATACTTACTATTTGATGTCATATTCCCCCAGCATAGCGATGCAAGAGCCAACCTTCATAGGCACCCCAATGGTCCACCCCATGACTTGGAGCATACACATTGACTTAGCCCTCCAGCTGCTGGGTTCTCTTCCCACCAGCCGCTGCACCTCTGCCATTTGGAATAAGTAATGCATGGTGCTTTCACCAGCAACAGGAAAGCTGAGCCAGGCATCATCTTCCCTTCCTACAGGGCCTCCTCCCAAGCTATAGTAACCTCCATGAGGGTAGCAAATGCGATGTAGCAATGATGGGACTTACTTGGTACCTGGATTGGAGCTAAGTGAGAGGCCCACATGGGCTGAATTGCCTGCTGAATATGTCATTGTGCTGCTAACTAGGGGCAGTGACAGCCCCTGCCTTGTCTGGCCCCAAGATGTCCTGGAGCATTTGTGCCTGCCTCTGCTAATCCCCACTTCCTTGCCCATGGCACTGGGATGAAGGTGGAAAAAAATGGCAGTGCCAGCTGAGGTGGGAAATGTGTGCTGCTCAAGGGAAGTGGCAGGAGGAGGATGCATGTAAGCTGAGGTTCCAAGCCCCTGCGCAGGCTTTATTGTTGAAAGTTAAAATTATCATTTAGAATACCAAGACGGCAACCTCAGAGCATTAAATCCCTTCTAGTAGACCCTTCTGAGCACATTGAGCTGGGCCCTATGCGATTCCACTGGCTTTATGTCCACATGGCCAGTCCTGTTCATTCCTACCAATCTCCCGCTCTATCATCTTTTACTGTTGTCGATTACTACTTTAGGAAAAAAATTTACTCTGCAGTTTTCTTAATTTTGATTTACCAGCTATTACTCTAGGATAAAGTAAAAGTGTCTTAACCTAGCAAAAATTAGGCTTCAAAATTTTGCATCACCTTCAGCTGCAGCCTTATCTCTTCCCACTGCTTTCCACTGTGCCTATCTCCTGCAGCTCTTGGGCTTTTTGCTAATAGCTAATGAACTCCCCCAAATGTGCTTGTGCTTCCACGTTTTTGCATTACTGTCTCCCTTTCTGAAAAATTCTCTAAACTTCTTTTCCACTAGTTCCATCTTAAGGCTTATATTGAAGGTTATGTCTTCCTAATTTCCCCAGTCAATCTCACTCCTCTCACCCAGCATCGCACCTTGCTCCTTATGCTCCTCTGCATGTTTCTTTATGCCTTGGCACAGTTCCTAGATGTCCTTCTGGTGATCAAAGTCCAGGAAATTCTGAGATAATGCCAATTCAAATATTTGATCCCGAATTAAAGTCCACCCCAAATTTGCTGATACTCCTTTCACAGAGCAAGTAGGGTGGAGGGTCATCAGAGAAAGTGAAGGACAATGGAACAGTTTGCCAGTGGGTGGTTTTTGACTTGCCAAAGTGAGGGATGGCAGAGACTACTTACAGTGAGCATATACATGGTTGGCCAAAGTGGACTGTAGGCCAGCACCGGTGGATAGGGGTGGTATGGTTTCCTCACCAGAACTGAAGGACTTAAGATATTAGATTGGTTTAAGATTAAGGCTAGGTAAGCTAAAGAGGTGAGGTGTAGAAAAGGACAAAGGACACAAGGAAAATGGCAAAGTTAGCAGAAGTGACTAAAGTGATCAAGGAGGAGGGGTGTTGTCTATCTGAATATAAATCAGGTAAGTCTGGTTGGAGTCATGAGCTGATGAAACAAGCAGAAAATAAAGTAATAAGGCTTCTGTAGGTCAAAAAGTGGGAATGAAAAGAAAGGTGTTAGAAAGTTTGAAGAAATTTGACTCATTCTGCATTCTACTGATAGCATAAAATAATACATAGTACAGTAGATCCCTTTAAGTGCAGTTTCAGTTACCTACAGTCAACCATGGTCTGAAAATACTAAGTGGAGAGTTCCAGGAATAAACAATTTGTAGGTTTTAAGTTTCACCCCGTTCTGAGTAGTGTGATAAAATCTCTTGCTGGCTCATTGCATCCCACCCAGGACATGCCTCTTCCCTTTGTCTAGCATATCCAGGCTGCATACCCTACCTGCTCAGTAGTCATCATCACCACCTGCTCCTGACATCCTGCCATTGACATTGTCATGGCTAGATGTTCCAAGGTCTCCTGAAACAGATGATCCTCTTTTTGGTGTATCATCAGTAGGTAAACAGCAGCCAAATGCTACATCACAATGCCTGCGCCATTTGCCTCACTTCATCTCATCATGTAGGCATTTTATCATCTCACATCATCACAAGAAGGGTGAATGCAGTACAGTAAGATATTTTGGGACAGAAACCACATTCACATAACTCTTATTACAGTATATTGTTATCATTGTTCTATTTTATTATTCATTATTGCTAGTCTCTTAGAGTACCTAATTTATGTTAGACTTTGTCATTGTTATATAAGAAAAAAACATAGTACTTTTATAATGCTTGGTACTATCTGCAGTGTCAGGCATCCACTTGAGGTCTTGAAACATATCCCTTGCAGAAGAGGGGAGGCTACGGTAATTTAGTTCAGATTGAAGAACTCTGTCTCTCTCTCTCTCTCTCTCTCTCTCTACATATATATATATATACACACTCACATATATATTGCTCTCTCTCTATATATATATACACACACAGACATATATATATATATATATATATATATATATAGCTTTTTGATACTGAGGGAATAAAAAGGCTAAAAGCTTAAAAGAGACCTCGATGTGAATCTGATTGGTCCAGTAAAGTGGTTGTACCCTTTTACATACTCAACGTCAGTGTATAAGAGTTCAGTTCACCCATAACCTTACCAATACTTTCTTTCTAATTTTAGAAAGAAAGTAGTCTTTGTTTCTAATTTTAGAAAGAGGGTAGTCTTTGTTTCTAATTTTAAAAAGAGGGTAGTCTTTCTTTCTAATTTTAGAAAGAAGGTAGTCTTTCTTTCTTTCTGATTTTAGAAAGAAGGTAGTCTTTCTTTCTGATTTTAGAAAGAAAGTAGTCTTTCTTTCTTTCTGATTTTAGAAAGAAGGTAGTCTTTCTTTCTTTCTAATTTTAGAAAGAAAGAAGTCAGTCTTTCTAATTTTAGCAATTTTTATGGGTGTTTAGTGGTATCTTATTGTGGCTTTTTTTTTTTTTTTTTGCATTTCCCTACCATCAAATGATGTTGAACATCTTGTCATGTACTTGTCAACCATATATATTCTTTGTAAAATGTCTTTTCAACTTTTTGTATCCTTTTAAACTTTGGTTTCTGGTTTTTATTATTGTTTTGAAAGTTCTGGATATATTCTGTATACAAATCCTTTATCCAACATATGCTTTGCAAATATTTTTGTGTGTGGCTCATCTTTTCATTCTCCTTACAGTATCTTTTGAATAGCAGACATTTTCCATTTTGATGAAGTACAATTAATCCATTTGTTTTCTTTTTTGGATGGTGCTTTTCATATCATAACTAGGGAATCACTGCCTAACCCAAAGTCACAAAATTTTTATAAAGTTTTATAGGTTTCAGTCTTATAGTTAGGTTTATTATCTACTTTAAGTTACTTGTTTATACATTAAACAAGATAGAAATAAACTTTTTTACATATCAATAATTGTTCTACCATTATTTGTTGAAAACGTTATACTTTCTTTATTGAACTGCCTTTAAGCTTTTGTCAAAAAATTACTGTTCATATGTTTGTGGTTCCATTTCTGCATTCTCCTCTTTTCCTTTGGTCTATTTGTCTATCTTGACACAAACGACACACTGTTACATGTTTATATATAGAGACGTTTATAATTAGTTTTGAAAACAGGTAGTTTTAGCCCTCCAACTTCTTTTTTTTAGCTATTCTACATCTTTGCATTTTTGTTTGAAATTTAGAATCAGCTTGGCAATTTCTACAAAAATGTTTATTGGTATTTTGATTGAGATTACAGTCACTTTATTCATCAATTTTGGGAAAATTGACATTGTAACGTTATTGAGTCTTGCAACGTATAAACAACAACAAAAACTCTCACTGCATCTCTACCTCAAAGAATTTTTCTTAGTGGATTTTCTTTCATTTCTTCAAGCAATGTAGTTTTAAATGTACAGATTTTTGTCTGATTTAGTCCTATTCTATATTTCTGATGCAACTTTAAATGGTCTTCCTTTTTAAATTTTAATTCCTAAGGAGACTACATATTTACATTAGGACATATAACTCATTTTAATTTTCTAAGAAACTATTGTCTACTTTTCATTAATTCAAAATTCTTGCTGAAATTTTCAAGACATTCTTTGGCCTCCTTTCTATCTCTCACTTAATCCATCAAAAAAAAAAGTCTTTTTTTTTTTTTTTTTATATAAGAGTTCCTGTTTTTCTGAAGTATTATATAATAAAAGTTTGGGAAAGGTACTTAGTAAGAAACTGAATGAGGTTATTTTGAAGGTAGCTTTAAGGGAAATTTCTTTTTATAAAATTCTGAGTGTGATTCATCCAACAATAATAGTCTAGATACTGGACTTCTTTCAAGGATAGAACAGAAAATTAGAATATTTTGGTTGTTTTCTTTGAGCTACAATGAATAAACACTCTAGAGTATGTGTGTTTATCTACCTATATTATATTAATTGCTAGGAGACCAGAGTACCATTTAGTAAGTTACTTTTTCCAGAGCAGTGGATGGTGTTTGGCTCTCTAATGGGATTAATTTAACTAAGACAGTTAATTGAATCAATTCATTCTCCCAGAGAAGCTTTTACTCACCCTCCCTTTTCCACTGAATTAAGGAGAGGCTGCATTTTCTTTCTTTTTTGTGTATTTGTATTTAGCATTATTCCTTTGGTAGCTTAACAGCATGTAAGTTACAAAATGAGTTAAGAAAATGATTGATTATGGACTTTGGCAGAGCTATAAAGCTGTCTGGTAGAAGCTTAGAATGTAATCTATTTCTGAAATCACAGTTGAGTGTGGTCTTTTCTTAAGACACACTGAATCATACTCCAGAATGTGGGTCTTGAAAAACAAGTGTCTATCCAAATTTAATAGATTTTTTTGGAAGTCATATGACTTAGGAGTTTGAAAATCGGGAGCCATTTTTTGTGTGAATATTAGTATATGGATCATCATATTCCTGGATTCCATCTCAGAGCCATTTTTACAGATTGGTAAACATAATTGGAAACTTTAAATGACATGCTACTCAGTCACATCATTAGCTACAGTACTGCTTGGAATAATATCTGTGATTCTCATAATATACATGCCCAGGGTTTACCGCTGTATGTATGAATCAACATAAGCACTAGACTGGGGTTTCTTAGATTTGGATTTCTGTCCTAGTTTCCCATGACTAACAGTGGCCAAGCAACTTTAGTATTAGTTTGTTACAGCTGCCCAACAAATTACCATGGACTAGGTGGCTTAAACAACAGAATTTATTTTCTCACAATTCTGGGGTCTGGAAGTCTGAGATCAAGGCGTCAGCAGGGCTGGTTTCTTCTGAGACCTCCATACTAGGTATGCATATGGCTGGCTTCACTCTGTGTGTTCACACAGTTGCCTCTCTGTGTATGTGTACTAATCTCTTCTTACAAAGACATCAATCACATGAGGTCTCAGCCTAACGACCCCATTTTACCTTGGTTATTTCTTTAAAGGCTCTATCTCCAAATACAGTCACATTCTGAAGTACTAGGGTTAGAACTTCAACATATGAATAAATTATTTTTTAATTTCTTATCACATTCATATGTCGAAGCCCTAATCCTAGTACTTTAGAATGTGATTGTATTTGGAGATAGGGTCACAATTCAACCCATAACACCCTTTAAGCTTTTGCTTCTTTATTCATAAAACGTGTGAATTGATTTGAGTATCACTAAAGACTGTTCAAGGTCTAAAGGGTTAGTATTATTTTGAAAAGATGATCATTATCTTTTCTACAAATAAATATTGTGATTTTTCAATGTTCTTGACTGCAAGCATCAGAAAATGACCCTGGATAACCTAAAGAAAATTTCTTGATTAACTGTGGGAGTTCTGAGTGTAAGAGGAGGCTAGAGTGTAAGGGAGGTCTCACACATGGGCTGTCCAGTGAGAGGCTGACACCAACTCCCACTAACACTACATACCATGTGAGGGTACAGGCGTTGCAGGAGACTCCTGAAAGGACAGGGAGGGGTCACAGAAAGATGCAGTGAATAGTCTAGAGCATCCCACTTCTATAAAATGACAGATAGCCACCAGAAACATATTATGGTATTTTATAACATTAAGCTAAATGTGTTTAGAAGAGCTGAAAAAACAATTAAGCAAACAATCTCCAGAAAGATAGTTAGACAGATGGATAGATAGATAGAAATGATGATAGATAGATAGATAGATACATAGATACATAGATACATAGATATAGATATAGTTATCTGATAGACCCCTAAAGTGTCTCCTGATTTTTTTAATGGCTCCTCACAATTATATTTTGATAATAAATTTTTAAATAAAATTCAAATTAGAGGTAGAAGTAAAAATTACTATATTAAAAAGCTGCACTAGCCTTTTTTCACTCAGAAATCTCTTTAGATTTTAATGATCTTGTCTGTAAAATGGGAACAAAGCTACTTAAATTGTTAAAAGCAAGACAGATGAATTTTGGGCTTACACATTTATGATTTACAAGCTCTACGATTAAGTATTGAAGATGTGATAGATTTTTTTCCCTTCATCCTCCATCAGTGCCCTATTGTTTATCTTTCACTATTTTTCTTGGAAAGGTTAAATTGATGTTTTAAAAATCGATTTCCATAACTTCAATTTTCTTATAGATATTTCCTTGTAATCAATTCTGCTTACATTTTTTTCCAACAGAGCTCTTAGAAATTACTCTTTACATTATACTAAGATGCTAGTAATCACATCGAATTATCTCCTTATTTTTCAGTTGCTTTACATCTTATCTTTTCCTCAACTCTGCTCTGAAATACAATTTTTTTGTTGTTGTTTGTAATTTTAACATATGTTACTATTTTTGGCCCAAATACTAGATACATAACAAAATCACTATTCAAAACTTCTCTTTAGATTTAAAGCTTTATTTTGGACATCTTAAGAATTTCAAGTTTTTGTTGAACTCAGTGTTATAACTTTCAGATTTCATGTTTAAATATTTTGAAAACTATACTGATTCATATTTTTGCTCGTTTTTAGTTGAATAAACTCTCTCTCTCTCTTTTGTTTTGTTTTTGAGACAGGGTCTTACTCTGCCACTCAGGCTGGAGTGCAGAGGCGCAAAAACAGCTCACTGCAGCCTTGAACTACGGGGTTCAAGGGATCCTCCTGCCTCAGCATCCCATGTAGCTGAGACCGCAGGAGTGCACTCACGGTTGGCTAATTTTTTTATTTTTTTGTAGAAACGGTATCCCATTTTTTTGCGCAGATTGGTCTCAAACTCCTGGGCTCAAACGATCCTCCTGCCTCAACTTCTTAGAGTGTTGAGATTACAAGTGTGAGACACTGCACTCAGCTTAAATAAACTAGCTCTAAAACCCTGATTGTTATGTATTTGGCTGTTTCTTTACATTCTCACTAGGAATTAATATCCACAAACTCTCATTCATTCAACAAATATGACTAACTACTATGTGTCAATTATTGTTCTTGACATATAGTAGATGTTCACTAATATTTCTTCATAGTCATGTTAATTGCAGTTTTTATTTGGCTTTTTTTTCTGTTACTGAAAATTTGTGGTGAAAACAAAAGGTATTTTGCTCTACTATTTTTATTTTCTGAGAAATAGTAATGGATACTCTTTCTCATCCATTTACTTCTTGCAAATAAACATCAGGGCATAGGAAATTCTTTGAAATTAGAAGAGATCATTAAATTACTTCTTTGGAAGATATCTCAGTTTTGGAAGTTTCCAAACTGTTAAATGTATTCTTTTTCAGGTAATATCATACATATTTAAAATACCCAAAATTGCTATTTTTCTAGTACAAAGGTATTATATATTATATATCCAAATTTTTAACTTTTTAAAATTTCAACATCACTGAATAAGAACAATGAGCCAGATTTAATAAACATAAGTAGAAAATTAGAGCGACATTATGAGTGACATTTACAATCATGTCAATCTCAACATCCCATTTACTTTTGTAATTGCTAAGATTACACACTTTCACAAAGATATATAGTTGTTGTGTATCTTTAACGTAATCTAGAAGCTGGAAAGAGGAGGTAGTTGGACACTTTTATTTCAAAGTTAAATCACTGACAACATCTACCATCTGCTCACATTCCCCTTCACAAAAATAAAATTCAGCCAAGAAGCTTCCAAAACCTTCAGATGAAACCTGTAAAAGATATTATCACAATTCTTCATCCTACCCACTCACTTACTATTGCACAACTACTGTTAGGCAGTGATGAACACGTGTACAGAATACCGGCATCTGAGCCCTAACATTTAATTGGACTTGGCGCAAGTGTGCGGTGACAGTGTACTCAGACGTTTTTATGTGAAAGAACAAGCACAGACCTGAATTTTAAAAAGAAACAGAAAACAAGTCTTTCTAAACTGTGCACATTTGCAAGGAGCTCAAATATGTACTAATAGATATTAGGTCTTTTTTCCAAGAACTTCCCTCAAGCAAGTTAACCTAGAAGAACTATTTAATGGGCTAAGTGGTTTTCAAAAACACAGTCTGAAATGCCCCATTTCTCTGCAACTACTTCCCTTCATGGGTGAGACACTGAGACCAGTGGAAGTCAAACAAAACACACAGTTTCTTCTCCATCCTTCGTGCTGTTTCCTTAACTTGGATTTCATACCCCTTCAATCCTACCTGGCAGGATATTACTCATTTTTAATAACCTTTCTTAGATACCAGGAAGCTTTGTTCTTCCTCAGACACGTATTCTTTCTCTCCCTGTCTCCCCATCCCCAACATTTGAAATGCACTTAACATATTTTCATATTTCATCCTGTATCAGAACAGAGGAACCTCCTGTTCTCACTTTATTGTAATTCTTACTACACTGTACAGCAGGCCATATACGTTATAGGCACTAATTAAACAATAACTTCATTGAGTTGTTTACCACAAAGATCTATAATCCTCAATAGATCATTTACATTAAAATGGCTTATATTTTGCCGAATTTAATGAAAGTGTTTTTCTGTAATCCTTTTCACATTCTTAGAATTTTGTGTATTTCTTCCAAGGTTTCTATATAGCAATATTTTTTCAGCTGCCTTAGTTCCTTTTAATCCAATTCCCCTAGAAACATTGTTGTTTAAGTTGGCAATTTTTGTAGTAAAAGAGAAGGCGTTACCACAAAGCTAGAAAGGCGTCAACAGTGTGGGATTTGCCTGTGGGCTTTGACTGAGGAGCTGATGAAAAATTAAACAACAGACATGCAATTTTTAGCCCAATTGCACTAAATAAATCTTTTTTTGTGTTTGCTAATATCTTCGTGCTGAATTGTATATGAGTGTGTTTTTCAGAATTTCCTCAAACACAAGATAGTATATGTCTAAATCTGTGTCATTTTATCTTTTGTTGAAGGCCTAGTTGTCTAGAAGCAAAGACTGAGACAAAGTCTGGTAAAGATAGGGGCTTACTATTATTATTAGGAGTTGACATCTTTGGAAGTGAAGGTCAGGAAGCAGGATGGCAGAGAGAGAACTCCCCATAGAGAGTGCAGGAATGCATATAGCCCATCAGACATGACTCACATTGGGCTGAGATGGCTGGGCCTCTATACCTCTGCCTTAATCAGGTACTCTGCCTGAAAAAAAAAGTGAGTGCTAGGCAATGTGGCTCTCTGCAGATGGGTCAAACCCTAACAAAGTTGACAACTGGAGGCTGTCTGCTGGGGCAGAAAGTTCCTTCTTTAGGGGTGATCTGGGTAGCACAACTTTATGTCCATCACACCTCTGAATGGAAACCCGCTCCACAAAATGGGGACAGAGACTACTTTTCAATTTTTTTGAGATTGAAAAACAGAGACAAATAGCTAATTGCCATCAAGGGTTCTGTAGTCAGGTAGGCTTTCAGTTAAGAAGCCTCATGACTCCTTTGGCAGATATTGGAGAGTTTATTTTTCTATAATCTCAGTATTGTGATTTCACAGCATTGATTATGTTCTGGCTTCATGGTTCCACACAGTGAATCCTGGCACAACATGACATTAGTTACACTGAAATTCCCAAACTCCAAATGCCAAGAAGCATCAGATTTTCTTAAGATTTCATTTTCTCAGATAAGTGGAACTGGCTAATTAACAGACCTCAAGAGGATTTAATTTCTCTGAGTATATCCACCATTTTTAGAACCTGGAGATTCAAATCACTTTTCTTTGAAATGTGGCAGTTATGACAATGTGATATGAATGATGAAAAATTAAGATTATAGACTGCTTTGAAGGAATTAGAAATCAATCTGGTTTGTAATGAGTCAATCTCTACTAGCAGAGAATCTGTTTCCTGAGACCTACTATGCAACTGTGCTTAGTGTCAGATGCCAAAGCCCAAATAAGGAAATGCCATCATATTGTAATAATTCAAATATGATAATAATTCTAAAATATTAATTGGTAGCTGGAAAATCCAGTTTCAAAGGTCTGCTTTAACATTGTGTTCATGACATTGAACAATTTCTATCTTTGGCCTTAATCTATGTTTACATTTTAAAATCTTAAGGACAAATCCTTTACAAAGAAGTTGTTTGTGGGGGTAGGGGATGTTTAACTCTTACAAAAATGATTCCATTAATCAAAGCTTTTGGTTCTTCTTTTGTAATTTTCTGTAAAATATTACTTTGAGAATTCTCAATAAGATAGTGGCTGGATTGAGAACAAGTGATTAAAGACATCTCTGGAATGGTCAGTGAGGTGATGCAGCAAGAAAGTGCCCAAAGGCTTGATGATAATCTTCGGTGTCTTGACTGCATAGCCCTTCTTTTGAAAGGAAACTGGAATAAGTTATAGGTAAGTTGATGCCTGGTTATTTTTTCAGTCATAGACATTTTCTTATTCTGAACTCTATGTTGCTCTCCTATCAACAGAACTTTTTTTTGTATTCTAAAGAGTACATCTTTAAATATGTATTGAAAATATGTATCGCACATTCTCAAAGTCTTGGATCTTAATAAGTAGCCTTCCAATTGGTTTCAGTAATTCATAGATCATTCTTAGTCTCTTATCAGTGTTTAATTATTTTTAAAACAAATACATTTATGAATGAATAATCATTGGTCCTGGTTATCATGGGATCTGCGATAAAGTTATAGACCTAAAACTATTTTCATTGAAACACAGCATGGTCTTCAAAGAAATTGAAACTCATTCTGCATTCTGATTCATGGGATAATGCTCTGGTGATTACTGTTGCTTCATCCACAGTGTTCTTCAACTTGAAAATGTGAAAACACTGGTTTATTTTTTTTTAATATGAAAAGGTATTTCAAAGAATAATAGTCAGAGTTTCTAAGTTAAAATATTTCACTTACTACTGCTATTATTTCATCCATGTACACCTAATAAAGCTATTGTCAAAATGACAGACTTACATGCTCACTTAAAATAATTCATATTCCCTGAAAAAAAAAACTTTACA
The DNA here is from genome assembly GCF_028885625.2 of Pongo pygmaeus. Classification (NCBI taxonomy): domain Eukaryota; kingdom Metazoa; phylum Chordata; class Mammalia; order Primates; family Hominidae; genus Pongo; species Pongo pygmaeus. The sequence goes on along the minus strand of NC_085930.1, from coordinate 161,530,165 downwards.
GCATTGTATGTAGCATAATGGTGGCCATCACTTTTTTCCTCACTTCTTAATTACACACTAGCATCAAGCTTCTTGATCAGGGCAGACTTGTGAGGTGCCAGCACAGTGTACAATTCTACAGACTCCTCTGTTTCTGCAGTCCAAATGGATGGTAATCCCCAGGAGTGATACAGTGTACAGCCATGCAACTGTGGCACTGGCAAATAAAATAAAGAAAGACCCTGGTGAGGGCCCAGGACAGAACAGAAAGACAACATATAAATTGAATGCAGTTATCTGTTCAAATTCTATGTCTCTTTGTGGTTTCCTTCTTTAGGGGTGATCTGGGTAGCACAACTTCATGTCCATCACACCTGCTCCAGACACAGATTAAAGAAGAGACCGAGGAGACAAAAAAGTGCTTACAACTGGTCTGAAAAGTCCAGGAGGATCTTTTCACTGTGGGCAGGAGTTATCAAAGACAGACAGCTCCTTAGCATCAACAGCATCAATTACTAGAGACTTTAGAACTTATATAATCTGGGAACTGAAAATATATTAGATAAGGTTCACAATCTGAGAGTCTATGTTGAAAGATGGGAATGCTGCCAACTTCAGACAGGGCAGAGAGGACAAATACCAGGAAGCAGTTGGAAAAGAACTGTGCTCCTGAGAAAGTTAGGTGGGAGGTTCTTGTTGCTTGTTTCTTTTCTTTTCTTTCTTTTTAATTTTATGTTTTTGTGACAGAGTCTCTCTCTGTCACCCAGGCTGGAGTGTAGTGGCACAATCACGGCTCCCTGCAGCCTCAACTGATCTTCCCACCTCAGCCTCCCAAGTAGCTGGGACCACAGGCATGCACCACCATGCCTGGCTAATTTTATTTTTTGTAGAGACAGGGTCTCGCTATGTTGCCCCAGCTGATCTGAAGCTCCTGGGCTCATGTAATTCTCCTGCCTCAGCCTGCCAAAGTGCTGAGATTATAGGTGTAAGCCACCATGCCCAGCCAGGCTCTTGTTTCTAATGGCCCTTGGCTCTCACAATTTCCATCTTCTTTTCCAGGAATCTTCCACAGGATGCTTCTGTACACTAAAGCATGGAATATGAAGGACTTAATATGTACATTTGAATTAACTTAAAAATTCCTCTCACTATTTTAATTTCTGCCTTTACAGGCTTGGAACCACAATGTCATAGGTATTTTTATAGACAAGTATTACTTTTACTTTTAATATGGTTGTGAATATATATTTTTGCCCAGGAGAATAGTTTTGTATATGTGTGTGTGTTTGTTTTGCTTTAATAAGAAAAAGAAATGTAAGAAAATTCTAAAGAATATGTAGACTCACTGAATTGCAAGAAGCCCTCAAAAGAAAACTTGTGACTTTTTAAGAAAAAATACAGCAATGTGGAAAGGCCTATTTAAGGCATTGAGGAATGCTGAAGGCCAGGTAGGTGTACCTGTTCTCTATGAACTGCACAGAAGAGATGAAGTAAGCCTGTGAGGCCACATGGTCAGAGTAAGAGCACAATGTAAGCATGAGACAGCCTTCGTACAACTCCTTGGTGTAACGTGTCTTCCCTCTTCACTGATGTGACTTGAGCAAGTTATTGAGACTTACTAAATGCCAGTGTTCCCTTTTGTAAAATGAAGATGATAATATGGGATTAGAGTGAAGGTTTAATAAGATAATGCATGTGAAATTATTAACATGGAGTCTGGAACAGGGTGAGCAATAATAAATATAAGTGATATTATTATCAAATGCCATTTTGAAAGATCAGCATCAGGCTGGGTGCAGTGGCTCACACTTGTAATCCCAGCACGTTGGGAGGCCAAGGTGGGTGGATCACAATGTCAGGAATTTGAGACTAGCCTGACCAACATGGTGAAACCCCGTCTCTACTAAAAATACAAAAATTAGCCCATTGTGGTGGGTATGCGCCTGTAATCTCAGCTACTCAGGAGGCTGAGGCAGGAGGATCACTTGAACCCAGGAGGCAGAGGTTGCAGTGAGCTGAGATCGCGCCATTGCGCTCCAGCCTGGGCGACAGGGAGAGACTCCATCTCAAAAAAAAAAAAAAAAAAAAAAGAAAGAAAGAAAGATCAGCATCAAAGTAAAGATAGAACAGTGAAAAGGAATGAAAGGGTGAGAACACTCAGGCAGTCGAAAATTTTTAAGAACAGATGGCCATCAGTGGATTCATGGATTCTGAGTAACAATGTTTGAGGGTAGTAGCAGGAGTCTGAGAAACAACTTTGAAAAAAAAACTAAGACAGGAAGGATAAACACTGGTAGAAAACATGTTTGCTTAGAAGCCCAGGTGTAGTTAACAGAGTACAAACAATATTTAAATTTGTCCATTGAATTTGATGATGCAGAGATGGTCAATGGCCTTTGCTAAAGCAGTATCAAAGGAGAGAAACCAGGAGGTTTAGAGAATTTGGGAATTGCTAAGTTTTAGAGAATTTGAAAAGCTGGGAAGGAAAGTGACTAGTACATTTTCAATAAGTTGGATAAGAGTTTCCAACATTTTCAATAAGTTGGATAAGAGTTAAAATAAGAGACGGGGGCACTTAAAGGAAAATGAAAAAGAAAAATTGGAGAGAACAGAAGATATTTATACGATGAAGGAAAGAGAGAATAGACAGGATACTAGGTGGAACAGGGTCCCGGAGCAATGAAATGAGATGACCTCATGAACTAAGGTACAGCATTTGGCCTGAAATGAGAAAATTGAGCACATTCTGTAAATAAAGGTAGAAATAGGGAAATATTGGTTTAGGTACTATAATATTAATAATAATTATTGAAAGAGACTCAGGAGGTTTGTGGTAGACTAAGCACATGCATGCTTTCCCTCCCTTTTGGAATCCTATAAAAGATGGCGCAGAAGTTCAAAATACAAAATATAGATGAATCTACAACAGTGGAAATAATCTATGTTGAGTCATCAAAAAAGTTTCAATAATTTCTTAAAGAGTGAAAAAAAAAGGAGTATTTTGAAGAATAAAATAAAGCAAGGCAAACAGTGCAGAATACATACTGAGGGGGCTTTTCACCAGAACCAGAAAGAGCAGAAATGCCACCGAAAACAAATCAGAGGGATGAGTTAAAGGTCCACACAAGGAACAACCTCACTAGCCAGCACCTCCCCTCCCTTCTTCTGCTCCCATCTGAGTGAGCAGAAGCACTCATGTTTTCCTCCAGGCAGAAAAAAGAAGCCTCTGATCTAAAGATAAGCAAAGTCAAACTTCTGTGAGTGTTAGTGTCTCAAATGAAATTCCCTCTCATTAGAATGGTGAAAACCTTCCCTGTCACTTTACAGCAAACTCTGCCAGTGACATGACTGGCCCCAGTAATACCCAGACTCTCCAGTGACTTTCTACTCCAAGGGACCCATGGGGAACATACCTTTTTATGCAATGCAGCAAACAGCCACATGAACCCACCTAGACCAATCAGCCCATGATTTCAGACTTAAATATAAATAGGCAATGAGGGTCAACAGGCATGTAAAAAGAGCCACACACACACAAAAGACCACACACACACAAAAGACCAAAATAAAGACAAAAACATTGCCCTAAGATAATTTAGAGAACACAAAAGAATAGCAGCCAAGATTTGGAAATAACCTAAATGCCCATCAACAGATGAATGGATAAAGAAAATGTGGTACACTACTGAAAATAATGATATTTCTCTGAAAATGGAATACTATTCAGCCTTAAACAAGAAGGAAATCTGCCATTTTTGACAACATGGATGAACCTTGAGGACATTCTGCTAAATGAAATAAGCCAGTTGCAAAAAGACAAATACTGCACGATTTCACTCATGTGAGTTATCAAAAATAGTCAAATTCATAGCATCAAAGAACACAAGGATAATTGCCACAGGCTGTGGGAATGAGGAAATGGAAAGTTACTAATGAATTAGCATAAAGTATCAGTTAAGCTATGGAAATCTGCTGTGCAGCATTGCACCTGTGGTCAACAATAATGGATTGTATTGTACATTAAAAAATGTATTAAGATGGTAGATCTCATGTTAAGTGCTCTTATTCCAATTAAAATAAAGTTTTTTAAAAACCTCCATCAAGTATTATAGAGATTCAAGATAACTTGTTTTAAATAAAAATAGAACAAAAAGAGTATAGACGAAAAATATAATTACTGAGATAGACGCATGCATACACACATTCATACATGGCAAAAGAAAACCAAATGGAATAAGATATAAGAATTACAAAATCTGGCAAACCAAATTCAGTAGCACATCAAAAGCTTATCCACCACAATCAAGTAGGCTTCATTTCTGGGATGCAAGGTTGGTTCAACAAACACAAATCAATAAATGTAATTCATCACATAATCAGATCTAAATACAAAAACCACATGATTATTTCAATAGAAGCAGAAAAGGCCTTTGAAAAATTCAACATCCCTTCATGTTAAAAATGCTCAATAAACTAGGTATTGAAGGAACATACCTCAAAATAATAAGCATCATATATGACAAACCCACAGCCAATATCATACTGAACTGGCAGAAGCTGGAAGCATTCCCTTTCGAAACCAGCCTCTCTCATCACTCCTATTCAACATAATATTGGAAGTTCTGGCCAGAACAATCAGGAAAGAAAAAGAAATAAAGTGTATTCAAATAAGAAGACAGGAGTCAAACTCTGTTTGCAGATGACATGATCCTATATCTAGAAAACCCCATTAACTAAGCCCTAAAGCTTCTTAAGCTGATAAGCAACTTTAGTAAACTCTCAGGATGCAAAATAAATGTGCAAAAAATTACTAGCGTTCCTATACACCACCAACAGGCAAGCCAAGAGCCACACCATGAATGAACTCCCATTCATAATTACCACAAAAATAATAAAATACCTAGAAAAACACCTAACAAGGGAAGAAAAGAACCTCTTCAAAGAGAACTAAAACCACTGCTCAAGGAAATCAGAGAGGACACAAATGGGAAAATATTCCATACTCATGGATAGGAAGAATCAATATCATGAATATGACCATACTACCCAAAGCAATTTATAGATTCAATGTTATTTCCATTACCACCATTGACATTCATCACAGAATTAGAAAAAAATATTTTAAAATTCATATGGAACCATAAAAGAGCCCAAATACCCAAGATGATCCTAAGCAAAAAGAGCAAAGCTGGAGGCACCATGTGACCCAACTTCCAACTATATTACAAAGTTACTGAACCAAAACAGCATAGTACTTGTACAAGAACAGACACATAGACCAATGGAACAGAATAGAGAACCCAGAAATAAGACCACATACCTACAACCATCTGATCTTCAACAAACCTGACAAAAATAAGCAATGAAGAAATGATTCCCTATTTAATAAATGGTGCTGGGAGAAGTGGCCAGCCATATGCAGAAAATCGAAACTGGACCCCTTTCTAACACTATATGCAAAGATCAACTTAAGATGGATTAAAGACTTAGATGTAAAACTCAACACTATAAAATCCTAGAAGAAAATCTAGGCAATACCATTCAGGACATAGGCATGGGCAAAGATTCCATGACAAAAACACCAAAAGCAATTGCAATAATAACAAAAATTGACAAATGCGATCTAATTAAACTAAAGAGCTTCTGCACAGCAAAAGCAACTATCATCAGAGTGAACAGACAACCTACACAATGGGAAAAAATTTTTGCAATCTACCCATCTAACAAAGTCTAATATACAACATCTATAAGCAACTTAAACAAATCTCCAAGAAAAAAACAAACAACCCCACTAAAAAGTGGACAAAGTACATGAACAGATACTTCTCAAAAGAAGACATACATGCAGCCAACAAACATGAAAAAAAGCTCAACATCACTTATCACGAGAGAAATGCAAATCAAAACTACAATGAGATGCCATCTCACACCACTCAGAATGGCTATTATTAAAAAGTCAAAAAACGACAGATGCTGGCGAGGTTGTGGAGAAAAAGGAATGCTTTTACGCTGTTGGTAGAAGTGTAAATTAATCTAACCATCATGGAAGACACTATGGCGATTCCTCAAAGACCTGGAGGCAGAAATACCATTGGACCCAGCAATCCTATTACTGGGTGTATACACAAAGAGATATTAATCATTCTATTATAAAGATACAATGAACATGCATGTTCATTGCATCACTATTCACAATAGCAAAGACACGGAATCAACTAAATGCCCATCAGTGATAGACTCGATAAAGGAAATGTGGTACCTATACACCATGGAATACTATGCAGCCATAAAAAGGAGTGAGACCCTGTCCTTTGCAGGGACATAGATAGAGCTGGAGGCCTTTATCCTCAGCAAACTATTACAAGGACAGAAAACCAAACACCGCATGTTCCACTTGTAAGTGGGAGCTGAACGATGAGAACACACTGACACATGGGAAGGAACAACACACACTGAGGCTTGTTGGAGGATTTGGAGTTGGGGGACAAGGGAGAGCATCAGTAAGAATAGCTAATGGATGCTGGGCATATATCGAGCTGATAGGATGATCTGTGGAGCAAACTACCATGGCACATGTTTACCTGTGTAACAAATCTGCACATCCTGCACACGTACCCCTGAACTTAAAATAAAATATAAATAAATAAACACTTGGAATAGTACCTGGGAAAAAAGATTTAGAGAATCTATGAGAATCTATTATACAAACTATGAGAGGCATGAGTGTTAAGTATTAAACAATTTAAAATGTAATATAAAAAATGTAATAATAGCCAGTAAAATATGAAAAGCCTAGGAAAATGTATATTTTCCCACATGTAAAGTATTTATAAAAGAAATAAAAAATAGTACTTCAGGCTACCGAAGAATAACTTCAAAATGGAGAGATATAACATGTTTTTAGAATTCATGATGCCATTCGTACAAACCTTAAAGCATATAAAGCAATGGTATAGGTTCTTTAGGAATACAGACATATGTAGCAAAAGTGTTCAGAAAAATATACGTTTACATGTGAGAATTGATAGTGTAGAAGATGGAAAAGGGGAAAGGGTTGATGGATGTGGTCAAGACAGGGTTAAGCAGTTGTCTCTAGCAGATTTGCATATGCTTCTTCCTTAATTTGATTCATGTATATATCCATGAATGTTATATTATTCCTGTACCTTTGTAATTGTTTTATATATTTTGTAATTTTGAAATATTCCTGGGAACTATGTGTTTCTTTCATATCTTAAAAAAATGCAAGCAAAATATGTAAGTTATTGAAATGTTTAAAAGTCTGACAGGTTTATTATACCTTGTTCCTGCAAAGCACATTCAAGGCTTAAATCTATTATACTTTCAGGTACAACAATACAAACCATTTTATTTATTTCAAAGGCATTGATTCCTTGACTAATAACTATGTATTTAGAAGGGAAAAACAACTTCATTTCTTTTCGGTCACAATAATCTCGGTGTGCCAAAGTTTCTCTTCATTTGGCAGCTGTCATAGCAGCTGAGGCTATCATTTTTATCTCAAAGGGAAAATGGGAACCTGCTGTAAATTATTCAAATCCTGAATTTACTGAAGCATTAATTACAAGCTACAAATCTAATTGATGCCACAAAACAGTCACTAACTTGCATCATTAGAGTCTAAATGCTAAAAATCTACATTTTCCCATTTAAAAATTCTAAGAGAAATATTAAGAAATCCTGGAAATTATCAAACATAATCAAAAGTGGGATTCTGCCCCCATTTTGTTTTGTTTTGCTTTCTTTTGTTTGTTATAACATATGGAACAGAATAGAATTACCTCACTTGAACAGCAATTTGTATAAGCAAATCCCTAGTTTCCTAACTATACAAAAAGGAGTGTTACAACATAATTTAAATAGTAATTTCCTGTGTTGATTTTAAAATATTTGATTTAATAATAAATTTCATATCTCACATATATTTAGAACAAAGTTGCTTCTAAATTAGTTTGACCCTTTCTAAAATCACAAATCTGATTTTAAAAATTTAGTAATCATATCATTACCCAAATGAAGCTCAGATTTTCTCCATGTAACCCACCCTTAAAGAAAGACCTATTCTGTGCAATCTGCTGTGCCCCGAGAGATCAGAAACATGTGTTGCCCTACCATTGGAAAGTTCTGAAAATACAGAAAATTGATAAGTTTTTATAAAATACAATAGCTGGTTGATTTCACATATCAAAAATTTGAACTGGGATGCATACTCTCCATAGTATTCTTGCTCAGAATATTGATATCCTGTCAGCATTTTTCACTCTGGCACTTGATTTTTTTGGCTCTATTTTGCAGCATTTAAATTACACTATCTTATTTTCTTGTGGTTGTATGTGTTTAAATCTTATATTCCAGAGATAATAATGGTGGCTAATATTTATTGGGAACTTGCTTTGCCAGAGCTTATGCTTGGCCTTTTCTGTGAATTGGTTTACTTAATCTCCACAATAACTGAGGTAAATACTGTTACTACCTCCATTTCATAGATGAAGAGATTGAGTGATAATGAGGTTAACTAACTTGCCAATGACACCAACTAAGCAGTAGAGCAAGAACTTGACCTCAGACAGGTTGTCATCGGACCTGTAGATTTTAATCACCTCACCAAAAATTAAACATCAGATATTTATGTCTTTGTGTCACTTCAGAATGTATAAGACAGTGCATAATTGTTATTTTTACACAATCATGTCTTTCACATATGAAGAAATTAGACTCAGATTATAATTGGCATTCCTCACATCACATAGCTAGTAGGTGTCAGAGCTGGGACTAAACTTAGGTGTGTTTAACACCAGGTCTAATGATTTTTCCACTGTATCATAGCTTTCTAGAAAACATGACCATTTTAGGTGGTACTTCAAAGTCTTATTTCTAATTTTTTCCAATTGGAAATTGAGACACTGGTTCATGGAAAGCAAATTATAGTTTAATGCTAAAAGCTGTGAAGGAAATAATTTGGGAAGAAAAATTTTTATCAACTCATACAGAACATTTTATTGCGGTTCTAAATTAGGAAACGACCTGAGCTGCTTAAAGATACATAATAGGTTTTATATAAAGAATAATAAAAATAATAAATAAATAAAGTGAAGCATTAGAACATCAATTGATAACATCAACTAAAATCTTGTCCAGGTATTACAGTCATTGACACAGTTTTTCTTCCCTGTAGTTGCTTCCAATAGAAGATAATATATTAGTTCTTGAAATAACTATAATTATAGCAAACATTATTTAACATTTACTATGTGCCAGGCATTGTTGTGATTCTAAGTTAGGAAACTACCTGAACTGCTTAAAGGTACATAATAGGTTTCAAATAAAGAATAATAAAAATAATAAATAAATAAAGTGAAGCATTAGACCACCAATTGATAACATCAACTAAAATCTTGTCTAGGTATTATGGTAATTGACATAGTTTTTCTTATCTGTAGTTGCTTCCAATCCAAGATAATATATTAGTCCTTTGAAATAACTATAATTATAGCAAACATTATTTAACATTTACTATGTGCCAGGCATTGTTGTAAGCAATTTGCATGAGTTGACTATTATCTTTAAAATTCTTGCAAGAGCTCTATGAGGCAGTTACTGTGGTTATCACCATTTTTAGATGAGGAAAAGGAAGCATAGAGAAGTTTAATAATTTGCCCAAGCTTAGATACCTGGTCTGTCTCCAGAGTCAGTGTTTTTTACTCTCGTTGCATAATAATGTGAGTGTCTACTATATGCCATGGGCTCTAAATATATTATTGCTAATCCTCTCCAGACACCAACATTACAAAGTAGATATGCTTAGGCTTGCTTCACAGACTGAAACATGAAGTTCAGCAGAGTTAAGTAATTTGCCCGAAGTCACTCACCAACTGTGTGCTTAAACCAAGACTCGCATCTGTCAAGCGCAGTGGCTCACGCCTGTAAATCCCAGCACTTTGGGAGGCCAAGGCAGGCAGATAGCTTGAGCCCAGGAGTTCAAAACTATCCTGGGCAAGATGGCAAGATCCTATCTCTACAAAATATACAAAAATTAGCCGGGTGTGGTGGCACACACCTGTAGTCCCAGCTACTCAGGAGGCTGAAGCATGAGAACTGCTTGAGCTAGGAGGTCGAGGCTGAAGTGAACTGTGATCACATCATTACTCTCCAGCCTTGGCAACAGAGCAAGACCCTGTCTCAAAAAAAAAAAAAAAAAAAAAAAAAAAAAGAAGGATTCAAACCCAGGTTCACCTTACTTGGAAAATCATGTTTTTCAACTTTACAATTTGACTTTCCACTCTATAAATAAATCCATCATGAAAAAAATAGTGTTAGCTGGTCACATTTGGCTATTACATCCATTAGCCTGTTTTATATACTCACATCAACTGCATTAACGTAGACATCACTGAAATATAAATTGCCTTTTCTTTGTAAAACAGCAGGACCCTAAATAGCCTATTTATGTTTTAAATTGTGCAGGATTTGATGTTTCTTGGAGAAAATATTTTATGGTCACAGTAGCCAAAAAGCAAAATGTTTCAAAGACAAAATGAATTTTGGTTTTCGAGATTGCCAAGTGTATGACAAAGTCACAAATCCCAGACAGTATAAACAGCCATGTCACATTATTTTCCTAGTAATGCAAGACAGGAAACTTCTGATTCTCTGAATCTGAGCTGACCCTTCAGGATGTATCAATGACATCTGATAAAAAATGAATCCAAACTACCTGAACATTAGGCTTTAACATTATTAGATGTTTGCTGCTAATTGCTCATTTGATTTTACTAAAGATAAGCAATAGCGTTAAATAATTTGGGATACAAAATATTACTAATAGAGTTGGATTTCATTGCCATAGGCTGAGTTAGAAGTCTGACCAAAAGTGCTCAATGGCACTGTACACTTTAAAAGTAAAGAAAAATGATGTGTCAATGTAGTTTCATCTATTGCAACAAATGTACCACTCTGATTCTGAATATTGATAGTGGGAAAGTCTGTGCATGTGTGGGGGCAGGGTATATGGAGACTCCCTACTTTCTGCTCAATTTTGCTGTGAACCTAAAACTGTTCTAAATAAAGCCTATTTAAAAACTTAAGAAAGTGGCTGGGAGCAGTGACCCATGCCTGTAATCCCAGCACTTTGAGAAGCCAAAGAGGGAGGATCTCTTGAGCCCAGGAGTTTGAGACCAACCTGGGCAACATAGTGACACTCCATCTCTACGGGAAAAAAAAAAAATTAAAAAATTAGCCAGGCATGGTGGCACATGCCTGTAGTCCCAGCTACTCCAGAGGCTGAGGTCGGGGGATCACTTGAGCCTAGGAGTTCGAGGCTGCAGTGAGCTATGATCATGCCCCTGTACTCCAGCTGGGGCAACACAGTGAGACCTTGTCTCAAAAAAAAAATCATAATTTTAAAAAATTAATAAAGTAAAATATAAAATTTATAGACAGTTGACTTGCCATTTACACAGTAGACATGTGTAGAAGTGAAAGAATTATCTTCTATAAGTAAATGAAGATGTGAGGCTGCAATATTTGCCATTTGCCTACAAATGAAGAACATTATTATGGAACTTGTATGTACAAGATGTTGGCTATGACTATTTTCACAGGTAGACTTTCAGGGATGAAGTGAGACAGCTGTTCCTTAGTATGCATGGGAGATTGGTTTCAGGACCTCCCCAGGTACCAAAATCCACAGATGCTCAAGTCCCATATAGAAAAAGATATAGTATTTTCATATAACTTATGCACATCCTCTTGCATACTGTAAGTCATCTCTAATTACTTGTAATGCTGAACACAATGTAAATGTTATGTGACTGGCTGTTATATTGTTTATGGAATAATGACAAGAAAAGAAAAGTCTGTACGTGTCAGTACAGATCCAATTTTGTTTTTTCCCGAATATTTTTTATTGGTTAAATCCGTGGATATAGAACTCACAGATACAAAGGGCTGACTATATACATTCTTTACCTCATCCCAGAGTCATGTTTAGAGACAGCCTCATCATTTCTTAATTTTTGTCATTGAAAATAGAGTTAAAAATGAATGGAGAGTTTGAAACACTAGGGAAAAGGAAGAAAAGGGAACTGGAACTTTTTTTGTTCAGAAGGAGCTGTCATCAGAAGTGGTGGCCAGACTGCTTGGAAACAGCAAATTTTCCTGTTGAAGGAAAGCCCTAAAGGAGACACTGATCTAATGTATCTTGACCCTTCTGAAAGCAATCTTAGCTCCTCTTTAATTGTATTTTTGAATCAAAAACATTCAAATAATGTTTCTATGCTACTGTTTATTTGGACTCTGAGGGAAGTCGGTTGAATGAAACAATTTTTGTAACATCTCTATGCACAGTTACAGAAGTCTGTAATTTAGGGAAGATCAAAATTATCTTTCTGATGGTGTTTTTTATACTTTATTTTCTCTCTCAAAGTACAAAAGATTTCCTTAATGCTTTACTCTACTTTACAGATTTGTTCTCTTGGCTGTTGCCCAACCCTCAACTTTTATGCTCAGCAAATTTGAAATGAAATTTTCTCTCTCTTGTTCTAATTCTAGTTTGTAGGCACTTCTGTTTTCTTAACAAAATAAGTCGGTGGCTAACAAAAGATGAACATCAGGGCTTATTGGTTCTGTCCCTGAAACCACAGGAAACTGGAGATGCTGGCCAAACATTCAATTTTTAGTGCTTCGTGCATAAACTTGGTCAATCTTTTGATTATTTCCTCAATCCTTTGCAGTCATCTTAAACTTTTTTATCTTACAATTTCCTGAAATAATCAATGCAATGTGGTATCCATGTCATACACACAATGGCTTTGAGCTATTCTTACAGATGTCAAAGCTCTCTGGAAGTTTTTAAATTGTGGTTTTTATTTTAGTGGTCCCGTACCTCAGAGACAATGAAAATGAACCAACTGTCATCACCAAAGGGCTGCTTAAAGTTTGAGCAACTGCCGTAGAAAATCTTCATCTTACCCGTCCTCTCTACTACTTTGGTTTTTATTCCCAGAGTCCCTATCTTTACTCGTGAAAAGACAACCTCTTTTATAAATATAAACTGTGTTTATTTTTAATTACTTTTCATGTTGTATTTATTTCATTTATGAATTGTTACCACTTTGTATAATTTTCCATCATTTTGATTCCTAGGTTATTTTCTAGGTAGTTGAATGCTATTCTTTATGTCTGTACCACTTGGGTCGTACAGTTTCCATGGCAATAAGAATAGAGTGGACAGACATATCCTAAAGGAGAGATGACTTGTGGAGGCAATGCAATTTGTTCAGATAGCATGGTCCTAGAATAATCAAGAGGGCTTAACCCTACTCTCTCTAGTCCCAAAGGATACATATTAAACCAATGAGGGAAAGTTGTATGTTTGCTCTGAAGAATGAACTTTCTAATAATTAGATTTATTCAATATGTGCTGAGAAAAGGAGATTGTGTGCATGAGTTTCCAAGCACTGGAGATGTAATAGCCAAGACCAAGGAGGGGTGTAGTTTAATGGGATCTGAGATCCCTCCCAACCCTGAGATTCCACAGCTGTCTATTTCATCATGGGATGGGCACCATATACAGAATATGTGTTCATTTACTATTCATAGAAATCATGGGAAAAACTCAGAGAGCTGAGTTTCTTCGATTCCTACTAGAACTACAACTTCATGTGCTGGTTTTCCAGCCCTGACTCTGTCTTGACTTGCAGTATGGGGATTTGGGGTGAGGGATTTAATGCTTCAGTGCATGTTATGCATTTGTAAATGAAAAGGTGGGACCATAGTGTCACAATGACTAGAACAGTGAGATCTGGGTTCCAGTCTTGGCTTTGTCACAAATTAGATTATCAAATCTCTGAGGTTCTTCCTGCTTTAATATTCTTTGAATAAGAACATAGCTCAGAGTAACTGATTAAAGCAACCAGTGAATATGATGGCACTTGGACTTATGAAGTACAAAGCCACTATTTTTTAGTCAATCATTCTCTTATAGTAATAAAACAAGAGATATCACTCTCTTTCCTGTCTGGTCTCAGGAAATAGTTTAAGTGTCAGTAGGCAAGCAGGAAAAAAATGTTATTCCAGATTGATAACATCTGTTAAGGTTAACTGTCAACTTGCTCTTACTAGCAGGAGAGTTTTCAAACATTCGGTCACTCAGCAACTATTTATTGAACGTCTACAAATTTTCAAACACTGGGATGCCAGGTGCTGGGGATAAAATGGTAGGTCACAGACAAGGAAACACACATTCCTTTACTTGAGAAGTTCTCTTTCTAGTGGAAAAGACAAATGTATAGTAGGCAGTAATAAGTTGGCCTACTGCAGCATAAACTAAGATTCAGGACTAAATAGAGGGCAAGTGCTTGGAAAATGTACATGACTTGTTCTGGGCACTCAAAAAAAAAAAAAAAAAGCTGGATGCTGAGTTCTTCGTCTCTCAGTTGCTAGGCACAAGGCTCAGCACAGTGAGTCACCAGGGCTTAAAATTCAATGGCAATAATACCTCCATTCGTGTGGTGCAGAGAGAGCAGTTAGCCGTCACAACTTGTTCCAGAAACAGATCAATGCTTGATGAGGTTAATCCACTTCGAACATGATAAGGCACGAAGAGGTTGACACACAGCACTTCCCTCAGCTCCATTTAAATTCAGCCTAGCGCCCCACAGCCAGCCAATGTATGTGCTGTTTGAATAAGACATATTTCTGCTCATGATTAATATTAACTTTAGAGTTTAGTTTGGAGAATCAGATCAGCAGGCATCAGTTTTCTGCTTTCCCTTTCTCCTGTCTTCTGTCCCAGTTCACTCTTCCAGACAGTAAATGGTCTCTGTTCTTTTTGCGAGTAGGTTAAGGAGTTTTAGACAAACATTGAAAGCCTCCCTTATTTGAAGATTTCAGCTTGGTACTGATGCTTTTGGTCTGTTGGAGAGCACTTGGATAGTGAATTACCTCATTGTTTTTAGATGAGAGCGATTCAGTGAGACGTGTGGGTGTCTGACTGAAAGACGACAGTTCTTCAGAACCAGCCTGGTAGTGATGCTGGTCCCAAGAAACAGGGTTGGTTTGTAATCTAATTCAAAAAGGCTGTTACAAATGCAAAAACAAAGCAGGCATTTCACATGTGCAAAAGGCCACTTGCAAAAAGCCTCCATGGAATTCACATTAATTTAGATTTGATAATTTTTTGATTGGGACACCAGCATTCTAAGCTATTTATCTAAAATACAAAAGTTAGGTACTAGAAGACTATTTAAAAATTGTTTCCTACACTGTTTTCATCATAACATAGTCTAAGCAGCTCTGAACTGTCTGTATTGAAGAATGCATTTATTTATTGTATTTATACCAACTTTGTTTCAAGAATTATTTTCAGTGGTCAGGTTATCAGTATGATCTGTACATTAATTACAAACTCAAAGCAGGCTTGGTTTCTACTTGGGGAGCCTATCTTACTGAAAATTTTATTCCTTTTCCTGAAAATGACAACGATATGAAAGCTCCAGGCCGTGCCAGAAGGACTGCTATTCAGTTCACAAAAGAGCAGGACTTAACTAGATATCTCAGTTGGAGCAACACTAGCAGCAGCCAGCTCCAACTCAGGCTGGCAAATACTCTTGGCACAAAGCTTAAGCAACAACAGTGCAGTAGGTGCCACAGCAGTGCCCTCGCAGGCCTGCTGACTGCTCAGGCAGGAAAGCAGAAAAGAAAGACAAACCTAGTATTTACTCAGATTTTTCTTGGCTATCCTCAAAAATATGGTCTCTACTGCAGCACTCTCAATCATGAGCCTTATTGAACTATCTTTAAAATGATATCTTTTATAAAAGCTTGGATTCTTTTATCCAGGGGAGGCATTTCAATCCACTTGAAGAAATATAAATTCCAGACAGGACTTTTTGAATAAGTAGATACACTCAGAGTGCATTTGCCCACCTTCTTCTATGCTAGATCCATTCCTTCACTTTGTTCCAATCCTAAGGTCTTCCGGCCCTAGAAAGTCACTGAAATTTTTCTCATCAAATTTGTGAATGACCACTTTCAAAAGTTATGTTACTTGGCTTCTCAGCAACATTGACCAATTTTGACCACTTCTTCCTTCTTGAAATGCTGTCTTTCCTTGTCCTCTCTGATACTTCTACCTGTTTCGGCCTTTCCTTCTCAAAGTTTCATTTCCTTTGCCTTTTCTTCAACACCATGTTTCCTTGGGTCCTGATTTGCATCCTCTTCTAGTTTTATATTGTCTTCCTAGGCTGTCACATATGTTCTCAGTGCTTTAGCTGCCAAGTGTATCGAGTGATTTCAACAAGCACTTCCAATTCCAATGAACTCTAGTCCTATTTTGTCAATTGTCTCCTAACCACATACAGGCCCAACAGACTCTTCGAACTAAATATATGCAAAAGGGAGCTCTCTTGCATGTCTGCAACCTGCTTCCCTTCTTTGTTGTCCCATATGCCCTCAACTGGCACAGCATCTACCAGAAGGACAAATGCGGAGTCATCACTGACTCTTCCCTTTGATCACTCCCATACTTAATCCATCAGCAGGTCTTGTTGAATTTACTTTTTTAATAGCTCCTGAATCTGCCCATCTTCTTTTTGTCCTTTGCTGCCAGCTGTCAACCTAAATTTTTGACCTCACATACCCACTTGGGGCCTACAACAATATTATACATTTTCCAACCAGGCTGGTTGTTTTAATAAGTATCTAACTTAAAACCAGTAAATGTCTTTCCATTGTCCTTGGGATAAATTCCAAGGTTGTAAATATGCCCCTTAAGTTTCAGAGTTGGCTTTTCTCCAGCATCATTTTGGGCCACAACTATTTGCTAGTTGTGATGAGGTTCCACTGGCTTCTCTTAAAGTATGGCCATCCCAGTCTCAAGGCATCTCACATGCTGTTCTCTGTACGGCATAGAGAGGTTTACTCTTATGTGTTCTTCCAATTTCAAACTCAATCTCCATTGCCTTGCCAAATGCTCTGTCAGCCCCATATATTTCCCCTATCGTAACAGTCACTAATTTTTATTTTCATAGCTTTTTTGACAACTGTTTTTTGCCAATACACTGTAAACTCCATAAGGACAGGGTCTAATTTGTCATTATTTCCCCCAAGTAACTGGGGACATGGACCCTTAATGAATATTTTTGAGGGTATAGAATAATGGATTTTATATGCATTTTTGTGTAATGATAAGTATAAACTATAAACATTTTTAAATGCTTTACAGAACTTTTAGTTATGAGATAAAATGTGTCTTCGCATTTATTCATAGGATGAAATACTGGCATTTGTGTGCTGGTTGATATTTGAAGGAGATAATAATGAAGTAATATTTCTATCATTCCCTTAATATAGAAGGCATCTATTCTCTGTAAACCTCTTCTTTATTTTTAGCAGAAAACTAAACACAAATGAGTTGTGGCAAAATGCAATTGGGAAATTTTATGTCAATTTTTTTCCCTTTCCCCAAATTATTTATGTTGCTCTGCCTCTCTCCTCTACTAGCTGGAGATGATAAGAAGATACTGATGTAAAAACCAAGGCCTAGAGCTACAGCAGAGGCCAGAGAAGACAAAAGGACAATAGGCAGAGTATTCCTTCCCTCTGCCCTACTCCTGTGAATCTTCTCTCCTCACCCAAGTGTCAATCCGAGGAAAAGAAAGGGCAGGCCCTCGTGAGGAAAACAGCTCTTCCTGGGAGCTTGAACTTTAACTGATTGTTGGAATCCTGTATTACTGAACAATTACCTGAAAGGCACTGCTGTCAACAAACGTTGAGTTACCCACAAGTGTGAATATTGGTTGTCATTACACAGCAGACATAAAGACTTGTGAATTAGGTTCAATTTTTTGGAAAATCAAAGAACGTTAAATTTCTGTTCATCAGAGCCATAGTGCAAAGGTTTAAATCTAATGTGGAGTGAAGTCCAATCCTTAGTCTTCCTCAATCTAATATTTAGGAGACTGCCTGACATTTGAGTATAACAGCTAGGTCTCATCCACCTAATTGACTCAAGAAAGAAAAGTTTCAGTTTCAGATGTGAAATATTACCCTTTCCAAACTATCATTTTACTTAAAATATGAATAAGAGCTATCTAGGGTCACAAAGAAGCCCAATCCAACACTCATAGGAAAAGGACCAAATCTTTTCCCTTACTCTTGATATGAGGCAACGTTGTCTCCTCCATCTCTCCTCTTTTCAACACCACTGAAATCTTCTCTCTTTACCTCCTGTCTCTCACAGCCTCTATTTTTACCTATCTCACATTTAAAAAAATGAATACAAATTAAAAATGATTAAAAAATGAGTTTCAGTTTTTTGAAACTCTTCTAGCCTGAAGTGAACTATCTTTAAAAATGTTGACCAGGCATATAAATCAAGAGTTGATAAAGAAAAGGATTAAGATAAAATATGAATGATTATATATAAAGTGTAATGAGTGATAATTTTCTCCTTGCCCCTATAGAGCTGACTGATATAATTTTCTCTTGTCAGTTTTTAATATAAACTTAATTAGATCTATTGGTAATAAAATAATTGCAAAATTTTGACAAATATTTATCTGGAAAACTAAAATAATAGAAACCAAAGCTCCTGTAACTGGTACTCTTGATTAACATTTCTCAGTAAGGCGGCTGGGCGCAGTGGCTCACACCTGTAATCCCAGCGCTTTGGGAGGCCGAGGTGGGCAGATCACGAGGTCAGGAGATCGAGACCATCCTGGCTAACACAGTGAAACCCCGTCTCTACTAAAAATACAAAAAATTGACCAGGCGTGGTGGCGGGCGCCTGTAGTCCCAGCTACTCAGGAGGCTGAGGCAGGAGAATGTCATGAATCTGGGAGGCGGAGCGTGCAGTGAGCCGAGATTATGCCACTGCACTCCAGCCCAGGCAACAAAGTGAGACTCTGTCTCAAAAAAAAAAAAAAAAAAAAAAATTCTCGGTAAGGCAACTTTACCACATGATTAGTAAAGGAGAATTCTCTCTTCACCCTCACAAATGTACCAGAATTTCCAAAGCAGCCTGTGGCCTTAGTATTGTGAAAAGTTCTTATAGAATTTCCTAACAACTTCTTAGAGGATCAATAAACAATATCACATTGATACACATATACACATACATTACAAAAATTACATGTAACTCTGATTGCTTCATCTAGGAAAGATACACATAGTTATATAGCATCATTCTCATTGCTGTGTTCCTTTCCATTGTATGACTGTGCCAGAATTTAATTAATTCCCTGTTGTTGAATGTTTCCACTGTTAATGTGTTTTTTTAAAAAGACCCAAACTAACATTCTCTCTGATAAAGTACCTTTGGAGCATTTATTTTACAGGGAGTTAAAACATGTATTTTCCTTCAGGAACCATACAATAACATATTACATGTCATCCAATGATGATGTGAGAAAGAAAATGTACAATTTGAGAATATTCCTTAAAACAAATAATAACTTGGCTGGGGGAAAAAGTTAATATAAGGTTTTGGCTTTTTAAAAAATGTCGATGTTATGCTAAAACAGAAAAGGAGAAATTATATTTCTTAAGCATTTAAAATACAAAGTTTATCTGGTTTTTTTTTGAGACGGAATCTTGCTCTGTCACCAGACTGGAGTGCAGTGGTGCGATCTCAGCTCACTGCAACCTCCGCCTCCCAGGTTCAAATGATTCCCCTGCCTCAACCTCCCAAGTAGCTACGATTACAGGCATGTGCCACCACGCTGGGCTAATTTTTTGTATTTTAGTAGAGATGGGGTTTCACCATGTTGGCCAAGATGGTCTCCATCTCCTGACCTCGTGATCCACCCACCTCAGCCTCCCAAAGTTCTGGGATTACAGGCGTGAGCCACCACACCTGGCCAAGTTTACCTTTTTTTAACCTGATCCATACTCCAAAATATTATCTTCTAGAAACAATTTCCAGGACAATAAATAGTGAAACACCAGTGTCCAAGGAAACACTTAGAAAATTATTTGAGAATGAAAAGCCACCTATTATTGAGTGTATTGGCCACCGCTCAACAGATGATAGGTTTAGTTTAATTTTTAAAGTAATTTGTCAGGTTTACCTTTGTTAATAAATCCGCTGAAAAGGGTTTTCAAAAAAAAAAAAAAAAAAGAAAGGCGACTTCACTCCAGTGAGCAGTTTGTAAACTGGCGAGATGCAGCCTTTGGGATGTTAAAAGAAAAACCTTAGACAAATTAAATTTAACGGAATTTAACGAGCAAAGAGTGATTCACGAATCGGGCAGCCTCTTGAGCCAGAGTATGCTCAGAGAGACTCCAGTGCAGCCACGTGGTGAAGGAAGTTTTATGGACAGAAAAGGAAAGTGGCCTACAGGAAACAGAAGTGAGGTACAGAAACAGCCGGATTGGTTACAGCTGGGCGTTTGTCTTATTTGAACACTATTTGAACAGTTGGCCCCCTTTGGCCAAAACTCGGCTACTGGCACGAGAGTAGGTTACAGTCTGTTTCCATCTCCATTTAGGATATAGTTCACTTATGTACAGAGAAACCTTTACGCCAAACATAAGATATGTAAGGAGGCAGTTTTAGCCTAAACTCGATTTACACGTGCAAAAAACAAAAACAAAAACAGGTGTAATCTGAGAAAATAAGGAAGGGTTGCCCTTTGTAGAGAAAGTTCCTGCCCAGGTTTCCATTCTGGTCCACTATGCAAATGAGGGATGCAAATTTGTTTAGTTCTGATTGGTTGATACAGCTCACAGTCTATTGGTTAGGCCTAAGGGGTGAAATGGGATTTTCTAGCAGCCATTGATTCAGATGGCATGAACAAGAACAGACAGCTATGAAAGTCCCAAAGTTATGCTATTATCTTTTCTGCCAATGCAGAATACACATGTGACCTCTTTAGTCAGCAAATGACTTGGCTCTGTTTTGAATTAAGGCACAGTTAGCCACTCGGAATCTACCTTGAAGGACTGGCTCCTTCAGGATTCACACCTTTTATCTTACAGGCAGATTTTTGAAAAGTATGGGTTTTAATCTTTAACATATAATATTCATTGGATGCACATAACTATTCCACTTTCTTAAAACATCATGGCAACTATCTCTTTGATAACTCCAGTAGATTATTGGAGAGAAATGATTCTGCATATTTTATGCACATTTATTTTACAATGGACATGCTAGAGAATTCATAGTAACTGTATATAAACGGCATAATCATGGTTACTTCACTTTCAGTCCATAACATCGTTATATGAGATGGCAAATATAGTCTAGATACTTGCATAGTGGTGGTGACATGTATAGTATATAATCATGTAACTGTGAACAAAATTATAAGACTACATTCTTTTTTTTTTGAGACGGAGTCTCGCTCTGTCGCCCCCAGGCTGGAATGCAGTGGGGAGATCTCGGCGGCTCACTGCAAGCTCCGCCTCTTGGGTTCATGCCATTCTCCTGCCTCAGCCTCCCAGGACTGTGTAAGTTCAGCCTGAGATCTAAGCATGTTTAAAGCTCCTCAGCATCTCACTGAGTACCATGTACATACTGGGCCTGTAGGAAGGGAAATTCGAAAGTAACAAAAGAAAACATGGGCCTCTTGTTTCATCAGGCATGTTATACCAACAACTGTGAGTAGCTCCTTCAGGATTCAGCCATGCAGCCCCACCTGGTGATATATGTAGCTGATCTCCATGAAGAGGGATCATGGAGATCGATGATCACAAATGAAGCTGGAGTATTGAGAGTAAGTAAGTATTAAGTGTATTGAAAGTCCTAGTTTTTAAAAATATAACATGTCATTGCCTGTAAGGGTAAAGACAGAAGTTATGATTCAAGGAAGTTCATACTTCCTGAAAATCAACTAATAATGGCAAAGAAAAGTAGGACTTTGCAATTGATCCTCTCTATACTGATATATGTTTAATGCAGGACTCTAAAGCTTTAGGCTCCTGCCTAGGAAGGATAGGAGAATTAATACTTTGCTTGCCACAACTTCCAAATAATTTTTTTTTTTTTTTCTGCAAAGCCAGATTTGGAAGGCTTACAAAAGAGCAGCTTCCTTGGTTTGCTTCCAGAACCTCCACTTCCGGCAGAACCCAGAAACACAACAGCAGAAGCCCATCTTGTGATACTTTGGCTCCTCTACTCTGACCACCAGCCAGAAGCTGGGGGTGGAAAAAGGAATCAACAGCAATAGAAACGTTTCTAATTTTTAGAAAATACAAGATTGAAGCTAACCAAAAATATGGGGATGAGGTGAGGGGTCAGAAGTAAATGCTACAAATTATATCATATTTTGGCAACAAAATCACTTAGACATTAAGTTCCATGAAAGCAATGACAATGCCTGTGGTTACTTGTCCTTTTTCTCCAAAACCTAATATTGGGGTTGTGCACTTAATAGCTGCTCAGTAAATATTTGTGGAATGAATATAAAGAAAGACTAAATTATTTGTAGTCTGCTTGAAGGATAGAGACTTTAGTCAACTAAAGGTCATCTTCCTGTTTATTTTTCTTCAGGTGAAAAACATTACATGCTGGGCTTCTTCAAAATAAGAGGCTTAAAACAATTATTCTGACCAAGCAGCATCACAACTACATGTTATATGTTTTTAGAGGTGCATAGGAAGCAAAAGCAGAGGAGTTTTTAAGTCATCAATATTTGTACCCATAGAGCTTGACCAGCATTTCTACTGCCCATCACCTTGAGGAAGATGCTTTCTCCAGGTTCAGCAACATCACTGACTTTGCTTTTGGAGGTAAAAAGCTTTGAAACATCACCTACAACCCTCATAGTGAAAGAGGATGGGGATGTATGTATGAAAGATTCCCTCAGATTGGTTGCAGGGTAAAGAGGTTGAGAGTTGAAGCAAGGATTGAACAGCTTCATCCATTATCCATAGACACTTGCCATTTTTGAGTACTGCTTTGTGAAAGTAGAGGTTGCAAAGACACACAGACACCAGCCCTTATCCTTCTAGGTCTTACACTCTGGCAACCCCTTCACCAGCTGTATCTTCTTATAATTTCTTCTGCTCAAACTATAATTAATTTTATTTTTTGAAAATTAATAATTAATTTAGGTTTATATATTTATATATTGTTCTAAAATCTATGTTGCATTTATCTATATTTTCATAATTACCATTTATATTATTAGGCCCCTTTTCTTCCCTAAATTCTGCTTATATTACTATTTTTACACTCAAATATTTTAAGATATATTACAGATATGAAATTCTGCCCCTAAAGACACCTGCATTTTTTAAAAAGAATTAATAAACATCTTTAAAAGACTATTTCTGATCAGGTGCAGTGGATCACGCCTGTAATCCCAGCACTTTGGGAGGCTGAGGTGAGCAGATCACTTGAGGCCAGGAGTTCGAGACCAGCCTGGCCAACATGGTGAAACCCCTTCTCTACTAAAAGTACAAAAATTAGCCTGGCATGGTGGTGGGCACCTGTAATCCCAGCTATGCAGGAGGCTGAGGCACAAGAATTACGTGAACCTGGGAGGTGGAGGTTGCAGCGAGCTGAGATCATGCCACTGCACTCCAGCCTGGGCAACAGAGTGAAACCCTGTCTTAAAAAAAAAAAAAAAAAGACTATTTCTACATGTTCAAAATAACATTACCACACTTAACAAATGTAACAATAATTTTCTAATATTAACTAATATGAAAATTCATATTCAATTTTTCCCATTTGACATCAAAATGTTTTTTACAACCAAGTGTCTTTTTAATTACACACCTTAAGACTCTCATCCACATCCACAGTTCCCATCACATGCACATACACACACATACACACACACTTACATTCACACACACACTAGCATACTCCAATAGATCATTTAGTCCCTGTCTTTCTTCATGTTTACGGTATGGTGATACTATGCCTGTCCTTCCCTTGTCATCCTCCCCTGGGTCATTCTCTCTTCCTGTCAACCCTAACATTTCCTACTCAGCCTCCCCAGGACAGCATAAAAGATGCAGGTGGTCAGTCTTATAATTAAAAACACATTTCTGAACACACTGTTCCAGGGAAGCCCTTTTCTGCTCCAAACACAGGCTTAGGATTTGGACTGCTCTAGCTATTATAACAACTCTCAAAGAAGCACTTGTACAATTCGGAAGAAAACTTCCCTTACTGTTTGGCAGAATTTTCATGCTCACAGAAGCACAGAAGAACAACCAGCCTCACTAGCACTGGCACAGAAGACCAGAAGCTGGACAAGTGTCCCCAAAAATCCCTGGCCTGCTTTTATTCCCAACTTTCTGTAATCCCTCCCCTTCAGATTCTAGTTTCAAGAGAATGCCACAGATAAAGTTAGCTTGCACAAATATTTCATGCCTTTGAGAGTATTTATGTGAAAGCTGAAGCATAACAATGACATTCACACACACACTCAGTCTTTCTAAGGCACATGTGCACCCTAGTTGTGAACCCTGGGACTTTTATTGACATGCTGGAGAATGAAAAATTAGATTCGGATCAGGTGTGGTGGCTTAACACCTGTAATCCCAATATTCTGGGCTGCCGAGGTAGGAGGATCACTTGAGCCCAGGAGTTCGAGACCAGCCTGGGCAACATAGTGGGACCCCATCTCTGTAATAAATACATAATAAAAAATTAGCCAGGCATGATGGCACATGCCTGTAGTCCCAGCTACAGGTGGGAGGCTGAGGTGGGAGTTTGGGTCCAAGAGGTCGAGCTGCAGTAAGCCATGATGGCACCACTGCACTCCAGCCTGGGTGACAGTTAGACCTCATCTCAAAAAAAGAAAAAAAAAATTAGATTTGTGGCAGGGAGGGAGGGGTATTTTCTCATTTTCTTTTGGCAATTTCCAGAAAATGTAGAATGATTTTAATCATAAAAGTCAGTCTTTACATTTTAAAATTACCCATTAGTAATAGAGACATTCACAGGATTCACCCTGCAACCTTTTTATCCTTTGGAGTGTAATTCAGAATGCACTTCTTCAGGAACTCATCCAATTAAAGATAGGCCCTACTATGTGAGGTAGTGTTGATGGACATGGAGAGGAAATAAAGATGGTTGCAATGAAGCGGTATTGTTTGTCGGAGGTAATACCCCAGGTTCATCGCCTCACACCAAGGAAATTGAGGCTGTGGACACACACAAGGAGTGCGTTTAAGAGCGGAGGTTTAATAGACGAAAGAAAGAGAAAAGAGAAAAGCTCTCTCTCTTGCAGAGAGAGAAGGGCTCCTGAGTGGGTCTCTGGTTCCATGGTGAAATGCATGAGGTTTTATAGACAGGCTTGAAGAGGCGGTGGTCTGATTTACATAGGGCATGAGAGATTGGTGGGCCGGGTATGCCATTTGCATAGAGCATGAAGAAGCTGGCCATCCGATCCTAATCTTTTATTATACAGATGGGGTCTCTACCTGCCCGGCACCATGTTGCCTGTTTTTTCACTGCACATGCGGTGACAAAGAAAAGGGAAGAGGGGAACCTCCATGTTAAACATACCTAGCTTCCAGGTATCCCTTTTCTATTGGCACAGCTGCCAGCGTTTACCTATGCAAGCTTTTAGCTTGCTTATCTATGCTTGCAGCTTGATTTTTCAGGCTGCTTTTTGTTTGAAAAGAAGTGATTTGGGGGCTGCTTTTTATTAAAAGGAAACCTTACCAAGGACTCTCTTACCCTCACTATCTGCCTAAATAATTTCTTTCTAGTTCCTGTATCAGTAATGCACAGAACAGAATCTTTTGCTGACCCAGGGCTGTATGTGATCAGTAGATTATTGTCCCTTGGAGATATATTCCAGACTTTCTATGTTTTCAAGTCATTCAGTTTTCTAAACATTTCCTCCTGAAGCAACACAATTTTTTCAGAACTCTCTTTTCTTCTAGGTATGCACTTCCATGTCAAAGTCAGCTACATTCTTTAAGGTAGTATGTTTTTATGGTGTTTTAGAGGATATTAGAAGACTTTCACTACTGAAGAACTACCTCTAGCCTATAGGGCACTATTGTGTAAATTAAAAAGAGGACCTCCCTGGAGAAGATGAATAAGAAAAAGTGACCCCTCTACGCATATGCAGCCACTCCCAGGAAATGGGAAGTCAACAGAAGCACCTTTTTGCAAAGAAAAAAAGCTTGTCTTCTACCCAGGGGAAGTACTCCGCTTCAGGGGACAAGATGAGCAAAACAGAGCTCTGAATGGGCTGAGGGTTCCACATAGACTGCACAGCCTTGCCTGGCTAACCTGCCCTCAAATTCCTAACTGACCAAATCCCTGAGTGCTGGCTTGTTGTATAAACTTCCATGTGTTTTGTTGCTTTTTTTTTTTTTTTTTTTTTTTGACAGGGTCTCACTGTTGTCCAGGCTAGAGTAAGGTCACATGACTCACTGCAGCCTCAAATTCTTGGGCTCAAGCAATCCTCCCACGTCATCCTTTCAAGTAGCTGGTACTACAAGGTGTGCACTGCCACATCCAGCTAATTTTTTAATTTTTTATAGAAACAGGGTTTCACCATGTTGCTCAGGCTAGTCTCAAACTCCTGGACTCAAGCAATCCTCTTGCCTCAGCCTCCTAAAGTGTTGGGATTACAGGCATGAACCACCGCTCCCAGCCTGAACTTTTATTTTAATAAGAGATATGACTCTGTCTTGGTACTTTTGTACCAAAACAAATGTGATAATATTTCCATTCATAGCTTAATCTGTAGTACGCTTCAAAAGTAGCGCTAACCTAAAGGGAAGATGCTGAAGCACAAAATACAATTTTAAGAGTTGACTTCAGCCAAAGTGAGGACAGCTTTCCAGAAGACTCAGAGCCAAGTAACCCTGGATATGAGCTCCTTTCGGCCTTTATTACAAGCATGTTTTTAAAGGCAAATATTGGGACAGAGAGTGGACTATACAAAGTATTTTGTCAGGAATTCTCATTGGTTTACACAAATAGCATTGATTAGTGATTGGCTAAACATTATTAAGTTAGAGGGTGTGGGTCATAGTGACTGCTGCAGCACTATTTCATTTATAGCTACTTGTGGCAATAGCAAGCAGTTTCAAAAGACAAATACATAGCTCAAAAGCGGGGAAGGAGGGCATGATTGCTGTCTCATTTTAATGCCTTTCTGGGCCTGATAATTTGAAAGAGCTCACATTCCTTAGATAAAAGCTCTTTTCTTTCCTCATTATTCACCAAAACAAGAAAAATGGAAAGAAAATGAGACCACAGGTGCTTAAGCAAGATGGCTGGGCAGCACTCTCAAAGAAGAAAAAGGAGCCCTCTGCACTCCTTATGGAGAAAACAGAGAGCATTCTCTCCACTCATCTGGCTGACTACCATGAGACAAAAGATATGTCATATATACAATTCACTGCAGAAACAGAACTCTGTGCTAGTGCATGTCATTCTGAGATGAACAGCAACATTACACAATGCACTGTTGAAGACAGCACTAACTAAAGTCTGCTTGTAAGCACTGCACAGGCCTAGCCTCATATCCACAGATGTCCCTTTCACATGATGAACAGTTATGTAAAGCATGTATTCTCTATCTTTCATATAAATGCATTGCTTATTCATGGCTATGCATGTTATTCATGTTAACCTACTGCGATTTTCAGCAACGGATGTTTGTGTCTTTTAGTCTTTCATTATTCTACTTTTTTTTTTTTTGGCAGGGGGAGAGGGGGACTGAGTCTCACTCTGTCATCCAGGCTGGAGTGCAGTGGTGCGATCTCGGCTCACTGCAACCTCCGCCTCCCAGGTTCAAGTGATTCTCCTACCTCAGCCTCCCAAGTAGCTGGGATTACAGGTACAGGCCACCACGCCCTGCTAATTTTTTATATTTTTAGAAGAGACGGGGTTTCACTGTGTTAGCCAGGATAGTCTCGATCTCCTGACCTCGTGATCCACCCGCCTCAGCCTCCCAAAGTGCTGGGATTAAAGGCGTGAGCCACCGTACCCGGCTCATTATTCTAATTCTAAAAGATTCCTTTTACCTCCCGACATCTCACTGTCTGATGAGTGGAGCCAACATAAACATTACTTTAGGCTGGGCACAGTGGCTCACGTCTGTAATCCCAGCATTTTGGGAGGCTGAGGCGGGCGGATCACCTGATGTCAGGAGTTTGAGACTAGCCTGGCCAATATGGGGAAACCCCGTCTCTACTAAAAATACAAAAATAAGCCAAGTGTGGTGGCGCACGCCTGCAGTCCCAGCTATTCGAAGGGCTGAGGCAGGAGAATCGCCTGAACCTGGGAGGTGGAGGTTGCAGTGAGCCAAGATCATGCCACTCCACTCCAACCTGGGCGACAGAGCAAGACTCTGTCAAAAACAAAAACAAAAACAACCTTACTTTTATAACATATTTTTTCTGCTATATTTTAATGGAGAAAATTTTATTTGTCAAAGACAAGACTACAACAAATTTAGTTTAAAGATCTCAATTACCTTTATTTGCAATTCTAGAATCAGGCAACAGTTTTCTCCGTAAAATATAGTAAATGTTCCAATGAACTGGGCAGAAGAGAGAAGAGTTTGGCTTTATAGACAGACAAGGGTTGAAGAAAGCAGAAGCAAAGAACAAAAAGTGTATTAGTTACTTTTAGACAACAACAGAAAAATAACTGATTAGTTAATATCAGATTACTTCAGGCTACCTTTTTTGTGTAAAGATTAAAGCAGAAAGAACTTCATTATAATGTGGATTAAAGATTTAAACTGCCCTGTTTGGGAAACTGGCAGTTATCTCTCTTTTCTAATTTCTTGGAAGTTCAGATAACAACTTAGTTTAGGTTTGGTGACATGGAACTTTATTTAACATGAGTGACTCCATTTTGATTTTTATTCTGATCTGCTGGGGTCTATGCAGAAGCTAAGTCCAAAACAATAGCCTCCTATAATTTTTACTTAACACATAGTAATTATTTATATTCCAGGCCATATAATTATAACTAATATACTGTAGTCATTTCAACATGGCAAAAAATATTTAAAACTTCTGGACAATGGCATAGGACAAGGAAATAGATCTTTAATAGGACACGACATTTTAACAACTGAGATTGCATATAATTTTATACTTTTGGGAAGTTTTCAGAGAAGTTATAGAGGTAGGAAATTACTTTGACCAAATTGGCTGCCACCAAAACAACTAACTCCAAATCTTTGTTGATGTGGAAATGGTAAATTCTGTACCTTTATTTCATTTTCCTACCCCTTAAATCTAGTGCCCAGTGCAAATGTTAAGGGGGCAAATAGAAAGTTATTGAGTTAGGAAAACGTAAGTTTACTTCCTAAATATGAGTCAAGAATTTCACTGTTTGGGGCTTGTATTATTTGTACTCAGAAACCTCAAGTTCACTAAAATGTATTGTACATTGTTGTAATTTGGGATACAAGGGACTAAGAATAGCAAGAAGAAACTCAAAACCCATTCAAAGTCCCTGCGCACAGGATAAGACTTTTCCCTTGCCTAAGAAGATATTTTATACTACCCTGACAACTTATCTGATTGTAGTAATTCCAAAGAGCTCTGGGCGTTTAAGGATAAAATACAACCTCTGATAAACCTGGCCTCAGGATTTTAAAATCTCAAATGCCTGAAGGGACCAGATAGAAATATGAGTGAAGCAGGAGGAGGGTTTGCCTATTAAACACATAGGAATATTTTGTGTTTCCATGAAGAAATACACTCTTCATTGCTCTTGAAACATGTGGCTGTGTTGGCATCGCATGACATTTGTTACCCCACAATTGATAGAGACATGAGCAGCAGATAAATATTTCCAATACGAAAAGGAAAACAAGGAACTGGTTGTGCTGGTGTGATGATGATTGGCAACTGTTAGTCTCAATGTTAGAGAGACAAAGTGAGCGATCAAATTTGTGGCGTCCTAGAAAGCTCAAGTCCTGTCTAATGAGAACAGCTGCTTCTCAGCCAAGTGCATCATTATTGCACGGAAGTAGGTCAATCCATTGTTCCTCTATCTTTCAATTTTTCAAAGGAAGATGGAAACATAGATTTTTAGGTAAAATCTCCTGATTTTAAATTTTAGCTTAACTTCTTTAAAATTGATTGAATCAAGGAAAACACACATGTTGAAACCTCTGGTCAACACTATGCAGTATGAGATTAAAAGAACCCCTCACATTCCTGGAATTTCTATGTTTAGAACAGAAATCAGCAAGTGAGCAGCAACATGTATCTCAGTGTGGAAGAAGTTTGGTTTCGCATGTGATGCAAAGCAAATCTCTCAGCTATTTTTATTCACTGCAGAATTAAAGGGCGTGGGTCATCCCTCCCAGGTGTCTGTGATTTCCTGATTTACTGCTTGTAGCTTTTTTTCATCATTCAACATTTGTGTCATGTACTCAGGAATGACATACCCTATTTTGGCTGTGTGCTTGTATTCTGGATATGTATGTGTATCTACAGATCACTGGATGAGAAACTTCTTAGTGTTTTTCCATTGGATAAAAAATTCTGTCTGTGCTGGGAATAGTAGCTACATGAGTTCCTAGAAGATGGAGTAGATGCATTTAAAATAGGACCATGCAGGATCAAACGGGTTAATTACCTGTTAAAGATATGGGCAATGCCAAGAACCCAAACCTGTTGATCCACTATAGTCACGCTTGTGCTCTTTGTTCCAGTATATAAAATATTCCAGGCAACCTGGAGGACATCATGCACAGTGAAATAAGCCAGAAGGTAAAATGCAATATTCCAGGCAAACATACATAATTTTACTAGTTTGAGCATCAGTCACAAATCCATTCCTGGTCTCCTACTCTCAATAGCTGGCCTAGACATCTTGGGAAACTAAAGTCCCTTTAGCAGGAGGCCCAGACTCTAGAGGAGGCTGCCCCTAGCCCTCTTTGACCTCCATTTTTTATTCCAAGAAATAAATTTCTCTAGACCTTACCTAACCACCTCAGCTGTGTTAGAGCAAGGAGAAACAGATCACATTTCTATGTGAAACAGAGATCAAAGAAAAACTCTTCTTCTTTAATGGCTGGCTTGGTCCAAGGTGAACAATGAATTCTTCCTTCTTTTTAGGTACTCTTTTTGGTCCCACTTGAACATTCAAGGATGAGGGCATCTCTAAAATAGAGTATCTTGCAAATCACAATTTTGGAATAACTACAAGCTTCTCTCTCTCTCTGTCTCTCTCTCTTTCTCTCTTCCCTCCCCCTTTCTGGCCTTGTCCCATTTTTTCTAAGCGAAGGCACTCCCAAATGTCATCCCACAATTTCCCAGAATACAATGGTGAAATCACCTTTGCAAAATTATGACTAAGACAGTGAAAGAGATCTAACCTAACTGACTCCATCTTGCTTCTAACCTTTAAGCTGTCCTTGTTCATTCCTGGGTGTAGGCTGAACTAACTTTGGGAGAAACTTAGTTTGTAGTTTATAGTTTAAAACAAAGATGATAACAGTCTTTTACCAAAACAAGCCTCCTTCTTGCCTGGGGACTAGACTGCCTTTCTAGTACTAACAAATTAGCCACAAGATTAGAAATGATGGTTTAGGGGTCATGCAGCTGGAGGCTACAAGATTCTGATCCTCCCTAAACTGATCCTAAGATCAGTGCTTGAGATATTTTGCAGATCCTGCTCTTGATGAATCAGTTGGCACCTTGTGCCCCCCACCCAGGAACTTACTCAGCACAAGAAGACAGCTTCGACTCCCTATGATTTCATCTCTGACCAATCAGCACTCCTGGCTCACTGGCTTCCCCCAACCCACCAGATTGTCCTTAAAAACTCTGATCCCAGAATGCTCAGGAAGACTGATTTGAGTAATAAAACTCTGGTCTCCTGCACAGCCAGCTCTGTGTGAATTACTCTTTCTCTACTGCAATTCCCCTGTCTTGGTAAATTGGCTCTGTCTAGGCAGTGGGCAAGGTGAACCCACTGGGCGGTTGCAATGGCAGTAATTCTAATTTCACTTATTTATTCTAAGCAACACAGTAAGTTCCTGAGAGTAAACTAACACTCCTCAAGTTCTTCAGCATTAATTTCTTTCACCTTTAACCAGATTAATGACTTCCCTGGATTAGTCAAGGTAGTCATTTCCAAACAAGTAGCAATTTTTGAAACTTCAAATCAAGAAACAAAAATAACAACAGGAAATAAAGAAAAAAATCCAAAGTTTTTAATATATCCTTAAATTTAGACCAATGCCTCACATATGGAATAGTTTTTTTGTTGAAAACTCATCTCAGAGTTTCAACCTTTTAATCCACAAAGTGAATCCAGATGATCCAAATCTGATTGCTTTCTGTATGAGTGGCCTATTTCCCATTTTCTTTAAGAATTGATCTCCAAGTTCCAAAAAGAATTCTTAATTATACAGGCTAATCTTGGGGGAAAACAAACCAAATCTAACACAGAAATAAACCAATCTGTTACACCTTTATTAAACGGCTGGCATTTGCCAGCAATTTTACAAATACTGAGCCTTTGATAAATCTTTAAGAAATTCTTTAAAAACATGATTGTTTTGTAGGAAAGAGTGGGTAGACTGACTCATGGCCACTGTTTATATGCATGTCCAGAGATCTGTTAAGATTGTCAGGGCCGGGAGCAGTGGCTCACGCCTGTAATCCCAGCACTTTGGGAGGCTGAGGTGGGCAGATCACGAGGTCAGGAGATCAAGACCATCCTGGCTAACACGGTGAAACCCTGTCTCTACTAAAAATACAAAAAATTAGCCAGGGTGGTGGTGGGCACCTGTAGTCACAGCTACTTGGGAGGCTGAGGCAGCAGAATGGTGTGAACCTGGGAGGCAGAGCTTGCAGTGAGCCGAGATCATGCCACTGCACTCCAGCCTGGGCGACAGAGTGAGACTTCGTCTTAAAAAAAAAAAAAAGATTGTCAGGCAACCATACTGAACTCTATGCAGAAGCAGCAGTTCACATTCGTGTCTGAATGAGAACATCTATGATGGAGGCAGGAAAAAGCTAATCCATGGGTGCTGCCCAATCTATTGTTGGAGAGGAAGGGAAGGCAGGTGTGACAATAAAGCACCTACTTTCATGCGCGTCCCTGTGAAGAGACCACCAAACAGGCTTTGTGTGAGCAATACAGCTGTTTATTTCGCCTAGGTGCAGGTGGGCTGAGTCCAAAAAGAGAGTCAGCGAAGGGAGATAGGGGTGGGGCCGTTTTATAGGATTTGGGTAGGTAAAGGAAAATTACAGTCAAAGGGGTTGTTCTCTGGCAGGCAGAAGTGGGGGTCACAAGGTGCTCAGTAGGGGAGCTTTTGAGCCAGGATGAGCCAGGAGAAGGAATTTCACAAGACAATGTCATCAGTTGAGGCAGGAACAGGCCATTTTCACTTCTTTTGTGGCGGAATGTCATCAGTTAAGGCAGGAACTGGACTTCTGG
This sequence comes from Pongo pygmaeus, assembly GCF_028885625.2. Lineage (NCBI taxonomy): Eukaryota > Metazoa > Chordata > Mammalia > Primates > Hominidae > Pongo > Pongo pygmaeus. The sequence goes on along the minus strand of NC_085930.1, from coordinate 161,496,813 downwards.
ATGTGTATGTGCAGGTCACAGGGGATATGATGGCTTAGCTTGGGCTCAGAGGCCTGACATTCCTGTCTTCTTATATTAATAAGAAAAATAAAATGAAATAGTGGTAAAGTGTTAGGGCAGTGAAAATTTTTGGTGGTAGTATGGAGAGAGAATGGGCGATGTGTCTCAGGGCTGCTTCGAGCGGGATTAGGGGTGGTGTGGGAACTGAGTGGGAGGGATTAAGCTGAAGGAATATTTTGTGGTAAGGGGTGATATTGTGGGGTTGTTAGAAGAAACATTTGTCATGTAGGATTATTAGTGATGGCCTGGATATGGTTTTGTATGGATTGAAAAACTAAACGGAATAAGAGAAGGAGAAATACAGGTATTAAAGGACTAAGAATTGGGAGGACTTAGGACATCTAATTAGAGAATGCCTAAGGAGATTCAGCATAGTCCTGCCAGCAAAGATTATTTATTTACTTTAAGAGTTAAGAGTGGCAGTTTGGGGATAGCACCAGGAGGTATCAGCTGTGATGGCTTGGAGAAACAGTGTAAACCGGCAGTGTAAACAAGAGCAGGGCATGTATGAGTAGTTGAGAATGGTGAATAGGAGTATGACTAGACAGAAGATAGTAGGGATGACAAGTTTTTTGGGGCACAGTCCAAGTTGGTCTGGTGTCTGGAATGAGACTGGGGCCTAATAAAAAGGAGCATCTATACAGGAGCTCAAATGGGCTGTACCTTGTAGTATTCTGAGGACAGGCCTGACTTCTGAGAAGGGAAAGTGGTAAAAGTATTGTCCAGTCCTTTTTAAGTTGGTGGCTGAGCTTGGTGAGGTGTGTTTTTAAAAGACCTTTAGTCCATTCTACTTTTCCTGAAGACTGAGGACTGTAAGGGATATAAAGATTTCACTGAATACCAAGAGCCTGAAAAACTGCTTGGCTGATTTGACTAATAAAGGCTGGTCTGTTTTCAGACTGTATAGAGGTGGGAAGGCTAAACTGAGGAATTATGTCTGACAGAAGGGAAGAAATGACTGTGATGGCCTTCTCAGACCCTATAGGAAAGGCCTCTACCTATCCAGTGAAAGTGTCTACTTAGATTAAGACGTATTTTAGTTATCTGACTCGGGGCATGTTGAGTAAAGCTATTTTGCCAGGCCTGGGTGGGGGCAAATCCTCGAGCTTGATGTATAGGGAAGGGAGGAGGCCTGAATAATCCCTGAGAAGTAGTAGAATAGCAGATGGAACACTGAGAAGTTATTTCCTTGAGGATGGATTTCTACGATGGAAAGGAAATGAGAGGTTTTAAGAGGCGGGCTAGTGGCTTGTACTATAGCATAGCCTGCCTTTGCTGGTGTGTGGCGATTAGGCCTGGTGGAACTGCCATCAGTAAACTGTGATCAGGGTGAGGAACAGGAAAGAAGGAAATAAGGGGAAATGGGGTGAACGTCAGGTAGATCAGAGAGATTCAGTCATGAGGGTCAGGTGTGGTATCTGGAATAATGTGGGAGGCCGGATTGAAGTCCGTGCTAGGAACAATGGTAATTGTGGGAGACTTAACAAAGAGTGAGTACAGCTGAAGGAGCAGGAGAGCAGAAAGTATATGCATCAGGTGTGAGGAAGAAAATAGGTTTTGGAACTTATGAGAGCTGTAGAGAGTGAGTTGAGCATAGTTTTTGATTTTGAGGGCCTCTAAAATTATTAGGGAGGCAGCAGCTGCTGCACGGAGACATGATGGCCAGCCTAAAACAGTAAGGTCAAGTTGTTTGGACAAAAAGGCTACAGGGTGCAGTCCTGGCTCTTGTGTAAGAATTCTGACCACACTGACCATGCCTAGGAAGGAAAGGAGTTGTTTTGTAGAAGGTGTTGGGGTTTGAGAGATCAGCTGGACATGATCGGCAGGGAGAGCACGTGTGTTTTTATGAGAATTACACTGAGATAGGTAACAGATGAGGAAGAAATTTGGGCTTGACTGAAGTAATGGGGGCTGTCTGTGAAGACTTGCAGCAGTACAGCCCAGGTAATTTGCTGAGCTTGATGGGTGTCAGGGTCAGTCCAAGTGAAAGTGAACAGAGGCTGGGATGAAGGGTGCAAAGGAATAGTAAAGAAAGCATGTTTGAGATCCAGAACAGAATAATGGATTGTGGAGGGCGGTATTGAGGATAGGAGAGTATATGGGTTTGGCACCATGGGGTGGATAGGCAAAACAATTTGGTTGATAAGGCACAGATCTTGAACTAAACTGTAACGCTTGTCTGGTTCTAGGACAGGTAAAATGGGGGAATTGTGAGGAGAGTTTATAGGCTTTAGAAGGCCATGCTGTAGCAGGCGAGTGATAACAGGCTTTAATCCTTTCAAAGCATGCTGTGGGACGGGATCTTGGCATTGAGTGGGGTAAGGGTGATAGGTTATAATGAGATGGTAAGGGGTGCATGATCGGTCACCAAGGAGGGAGTAGAGGTATCTTATACTTGTGGGTTAAGTTGGGGGGATACAAGAGGAAGATGCAAAGGAGGCTTTGGATTGGGAAGAAGGGTGGCAATGAGATGTAGCTGTAGTCCAGGAATAGTCAGGGAAGCAGATAATTTAGTTAAAGTGTCTCAGCCTAATAAGGGAACCGGGCAGGTGGGGATAACTAAAAAGGAGTGCTTAAAAGAGTATTGTCTAAGTTGGAACTAGAGTTGGAGAATTTTAAGAGGTTTAGAAGCCTGGCTGTCAATACCTACAGCAGTTATGGAGGCAAGGGAAATAGGCCTTTGAAAAGAAGGTAATGAGGAGTGGGTAGCCTCCGTATTGATTAAGAAGGGGACGGACTTACCTTCCACTGTGAGAGTTACTTAAAGCTCGGCATCCGTGCTGGTCTACAGGGCTTCCGAGGGGAACGGGCAGCGTCAGTCTTCAGTCTCTAAGCTGAGAAGATCTGGGAAGGAGTCAGTCAAAGAGCCTTGGGCCAGAGTTCCAGGGGCTCTGGGAGTGGCTGCCAGGTAAGTTGAACAGTCCAATTTCCAGTGGGGTCCTGCACAGATGGGACACGGCTTAGGAGGAATCTCAGGCTGCAGGCATTCTTTGGCCTGGTGGCCAGGTTTTTGGCACTTGTAGCAAGCTCCTGGGGGAGGAGGTTCTGGAGGAATGCCTGGCCGCTGCAGTTCAGGCAGGCTGTGGGCATTCCTTGGCCTGGTGGCCAGATTTTTGGCACTTGTAGCAAGCTCCTGGTGGAGGAGGTTCTGAAGGAATGCCTGGCTGCTGCAGTTGAGGTGTTTGGAAGTTCTCATGTGCTGGAGATATGGCTGGGGTTTGTCTCACAGTGAAGGCAAGGAATTGCAACTTTTTTCTATTATTGTACACCTTGAAGGCAAGGTTAATTAAGTCCTGTTGTGGAGTTTGAGGGCCGGAATTTAATTTTTGGAGTTTTTTCCTAATGTCAGGAGTGGATTGGGTGATAAAATGCATATTAAGAATAAGGCGGCCTTCTGGCCTTTCTGGGTCTAGGGCGGTATAGTGTCTAAGGGTTGCTGCTAAGCAGGCCATGAACTAGGCTGGATTTTCGTCTTTACCTTGGGTAGTTTCTTTAAGCTTGTCATAATTAACAGCTTTGTAAGCTGCCTTTTAAGCCCTTCAACTAGGCAGGAAATCATGTAATCTTGCCTAGCTATACCTGGGGAATTTGCCTGGTAGTTCCATTGAGGATCCTCTCGGGGAACTGCTCTAATGCCTTCCTGGAGGTCTGGCTCATGAAGCCGGTGGTTATCAGCATGAGATTGGGCTAGAGAAAAAACTTTTCCGTTCATGTGGGGAGAGGGTAGAAGTCAGGATGACATTTAAGTCACTCCAGGTTAAATTGTAGGACAGAGTTAGATATTGGAATTCATGCATATATTTAGTGCGGTCTGATGAGAAAGAGCCTAAACGTTGACTGATCTGAGAGAGGTCTGATAGAGAAAAAGGTACATGTACCTTGACTACGCCTTCAGCTCCAGCCTCCTCTCTAAGAGAAAATTGTTGGGCAGATGGGGAAGAGCTAGTCAAGGAACTAAACTGTAAGCCAGACTGGGTGTGAGGAGGGGAGGTGGTAGAAGGATTATAGGGTGGAGGAGCGGAGGCTGAGGAAGAATTGGGACTTAGCTCGGCCTGGCGATGAGCAGCCTGAGGAGGAGGGGAAAGGTCAGATGGGTCTGTAGAAAAGGAAGACTGGAAAGACTCAGCAATGCTTGGGGTTGGGACTGAGGGGACAGACGGGAGGGAAAGAAGGAGGATTTGGGAGGAATCACATTGGGAACAGAGACTAGGGAGGGAACGAAGTGTGAAAAATGCCTGGACGTAAGGCACCTCAGACCATTTGCCCATTTTTTGACAAAAATTATTTAGGTCTTGTAGGATAGAGAAATCGAAATTGCCATTTTCTGGCCATTTAGAGCCATTGTCAAGTTTGTATTGGGGCCAAGCGGTGTTGCAGAAGAAAAGGTATTTAGGTTTTAGGTCAGGTGTGAGTTGAAGAGGTTTTAAGTTCTTGAGAACACAGGCTAAGGGAGAAGAAGGAGGAATGGAGGGTGGAAGGTTGCCTATAGTGAAGGAGGCAAGCCCAGAGAAAAGAGTAGAGACACGGAGGGAAGGGGTTCGGGGGTTCTTACCCTCCAGAAAAGCAGGAAAGTGGTCAGGGCATGGAGATAAGAGGTCGGGGGGTGGAAATAAGGGATTGGGGTGCAGAGATAAGGGATTGGGGCACAGAGATAAGAGGTCAGGGTGCAGAGATAAGGGATTGGGGGTTCTTGCCCCTTAGAAACGCGGGACTTGCCACTAAGGGTGAAGGAGAAGGGGTTGAGGTGTTCTTGCCCTTCCCCCATAAAAGCAGAGAAGGGGTAGAGACATGGAGAGAAGGGGTTGGGATACTTGCCTCTTCCCTGGAAAAGTGGGACTTGCTGCTAAGGGTGAAGGACCAAGGCAGGCATCCCTGAGTGGTCTGAAACCTCTGAAACGTGGGTGAATAATCAGAGAGGTGTCCCTGTAATGATTAAACACCAAGGGAAGGCTGCCTTCCTAGTTCGTGACCGGCGCTGGAGTTTTGGGTCCACGGATAAAACGTGTCTCCTTTGTCTCTACCAGAAAATGAAAGGAATTGAAATTAAAAGCAGGGAGAGACTGAAGTGTTCTGCCAAGATTGAAAGGAGAAAGAGGTTGAGGGATAATGAGGGAGGTTGGAGAAGAGAGTAAAAAGAGGCCACTTACCGGATTTGAAATTGGTGAGATGTTTCTTGGGCTGGTCAGTCTGAGGACCTGAGGTTGTAGGTGGATCTTTCTCACGGAGCAAAGAGCAGGAGGACAGGGGATGGAACTCCCAAGGGAGGTCCCCCAATCCGAGTCATGGCACCAAATTTTATACGCGTCCCTGTGAAGAGACCACCAAACAGGCTTTGTGTGAGCAATAAAGCTGTTTATTTCACCTGGGTGCAGGTGGGCTGAGTCCAAAAAGAGAGTCAGCAAAAGGAGATACAGGTTGGGCCATTTTATAGGATTTGGGTAGGTAAAGGAAAATTACAGTCAAAGGGGTTGTTCTCTGGCGGGCAGGAGTGGGAGTCACAAGGTGCTCAGTAGGGGAGTTTTTGAGCCAGGATGAGCCAGGAGAAGGAATTTCACAAGATAATGTCATCAGTTAAGGCAGGAACTGGCCATCTGGATGTGTATGTGCAGGTCACAGGGGATATGATGGCTTAGCTTAGGCTCAGAGGCCTGACACCTACTGTTCCATATTCAGGTGCTGATCTGTTCTTTACATGAAGTTGCCCCCAGGGTGTCAAAGTAAGGGAACCAGCTCCTGTAAAACTCAATCTGCAGATGATTCTCAAACACAACACCTTTGCAAGTCTTCCTCTGCCAGCTCAGAGACAGTTACAGTTTCAGGAGAGTCATGTAGGATGATTATTTGGTTTATCAGAAAATAGTTAAGCCATTTGTATTGATAGAGCAGGGATCATGCCAGTTGAAACATTCTTACACAACCCAGCCACTCTGGATGATTTGTACATCTTGGATCCAGGCACAATAAGCAGCTTAACTTGGAGCTGAGAAATGAAAACAAAGGATGTGGTCTCACTGTGGCTCTCTGACCTCAAGGATCTGTATGGTTTCTATGATTATAAATTATCTAAGAAGAAGTTGAGTTCTAGGTCCAGAGAAATTATTCCGAGCAGCGGGAATATACTGACTAAACTGATGTGCCAAAATGTCAGATAGTTCCTCTGCTTTTGTTTCTTTTTAAATACTGTTGTTGTTAGGGTTATTTTTCCCTCCACAAGTCACTTTTTGGCTTGGCAAAAATGAACTGCAGACTGTAGAATATCAAGGAAGTGAGATCTGAGTTTTCCAGCTGTGTTGCTTTAAAGGATTCAATTAGAGCACAAATGAGCTCCATGCACATATTTGGGCAGTGCAAAGTTCACTCTCAGGGGGTGGGACCTTGCTAAAAGAACTCATTCTGCTTTGGCTGATAAGAAAATGTGCTTCCTGTTTCTCTTCAAGGACAAGAAACTTAAAGTAAAATTTTAGCCAGCATCAGAGAGCTATGACACTTTCACTTCCTAACTTGAGACTTAGGACTTGCTGTTTGAAAAGCTACATTTGAGAGAAAGAGCTTGAATCTTTGGCTTCTTCCATCTTGCTGTGAAGAAAAGGAAAGAGATTTCTGGTCTCTATTCTCTCCCTGACACGAGACTAAAAGATTCTTTGGAATAATCAGAACTGAGAAATATATTATACTTTATTCACTTAACCCTAGATCAATTATGTTACCTCTTTTCTTTCTTTTCTTTTCTTTCTTTCTCTTTCTTTCTTTCTTTCCTTCCTTCCTTTTTTTTCTTTCTTTCTCTTCCTTTCTTTCTTTTTCTTTCTTCTTTCTTTCTCTCTCTTTCTTAACTTAGTATTTTTAAAATAATTTATTATTATTATTATAATTTGAAACAGGGTCTCACTTTGTCACCTAGGCTGGAGTGCAGTGCCATAAGCCTAGCTCACTGTACCCTCAAACTTCTGGAATCAAGCAATCCTCCCACCTCCACCTCAGCCTCCCAAGTAGATGAGTAGCTGGGACTACATATGTGTGCCACTACACCCAGCTAATTTGTAAAAATTTTGTAGAGACAAGGTCACACTGTGTTGCCCAAGCTGGTCTCAAACTCCTGGAATCAAGCAACTCCCCCACCTCAGCCTCCCAAAGTGCTGGAATTACAAACATAAGCCACTGTACCTGGCCTATGTTACCATTTTCATAGTAAAATATTTTTACCACAAAGCTAATTTATCACTAAATATACTCTGTTCTTCTTATAATGAACATGTGTCATTCTTTTTGTATGCCCAGCATACAACTTGCTTTTTTTGTGTAAGGAATTTTCTACCTTATGAGTATGGGTGGGACACAGTGATCTCTTTCCATAAAAAGTCTAGGAAAATTGCTTGAAGAGAGGAGACAGGCATGTGTCTTTGGTTTTGCCAATTAGATGCTCTCTTGGAGGATATGGATTTGAGAACTGATGATGAAAAGGCCTATCCTTTGGGTTAGGGTGGCAAGAGCTCTAATCAGCATCTGGCACTATGAGTATCTGAAGTATAAGCCTCAAAATCTGTGCCTAGAAACAGTGGCATCAGTGTCTCTATGAGACCATTCCTACTAGGCTTTATGTTGGGCAATACAAAGTTGGGCTTGGGTCTTGGTGAAAGTCTTCAAGCCAATTACCTGGCCCACTTGGGAATAAATGATAATTCTGCTTAAATAAACCAAATTGATTTCTGTTGCTTGCAACAAAAACCCTGACTGATTCACTTCCTCAGCTTAATTTCCTTCCCGGCTCCTCTTTTCCCCTTTCCTTTCCCTTCTTTCCTCTTCCTGCTTCTTTTTTCCTTTCTTCCCTCTTCCTTCTCCCCCTTTTCCTTTTCTATTTCCCTTTGCTTTCTTCGTCCTCCTCCTCTTCCTCTTCTTTCACTCTCCTCTCCTTTCTCCTCTTCCTTCTCCCCATTTCTCTCTTTCCCTCCCCATTCTTTTTTTCTCCTTCTAATCCTTGTCTTAGTTCTTCTCTCTCCATTCCCCTTACTTTCACTCTCTCCTCCGCATTATTTTAGTTCTATTTTCAAGTATTGACACTCCTACCTTGAAAGAAAAAAAACCTCTAAACTTCCATTTGTAGTTGATGAAACTGAGACCTAACATGTTTAAACAAATTATTCCAAATGGCCAGAATTCAAGGTGCCTTCCTCTTAATTTAATGTTCTTAGCACCGTGCCATCATGCTACCTAAACAGTATATTTGATATGTTCCCTGAAGATGAATGAGCTGTTGATTCAATACTACATATGTAAGGGAATAAATTACTAATAACATTTAGTAAAAGGACGTTTATAAAATATTACACATTTCTATATTCTTCCACTGCCTTGGCATAGAGAATAAGTAGATGAGTGTGTATTTGTGTCCAGTCCATGTTTATTTGACTTATGTGGTTATGTGGTCATGTAAAAAAAAAATTGGAGTGGAGACCTGGGAAATCACCTCTGTTGATCCAGTAACTAACAGTAATCATCATCAGTATTAGTTATTATAAACAGGGAAAAACCAGTTGAGATTTTGCATAAAATATTACAGTGCTCTTTCAAAAGATACATCACATCTTGCCTTTCTTTAGCTTAAAATCACCTCATGGCTTCCCACTGCACTTGGAAAAGGATCCAAAGTCTGAGTAGAGTGACAGTATCATTTCTACTCCCCTCTAGGACATGTGTGAGATAAAAGGAGCCCTATTAGTCAAGAAGAGGACAACAGGTACAAACTGAGACTGAACCTTACAAGGAAACCAAGATGCATGATTACTCCTTCCACGTAGCCTTGACTTTCTCTCTAATCTCATATAGTACCACTCATCTCCAAGCTCAGTTTGCTTCCAGCATTCTGTTTTTCTTTTCTTCTTTTTTATCCTTGAATATCCTAAGCTGGTTTTCTTCTCAAAGGTTTTGCCTTTGCTGTGCCCTCTGCCTGGAACACTCTCTCCCTATCTGTTCACATGGCTGCCTCTATATCATTTTGGACTCAGCTCAAATGTAGTTTCTCAAGAGAGGCCTCTTTGGACTAATCTAATAATATTCATTCTTCCACCCCACATCTCCTTCTGTTTATCCTTTATTTGAAATAGTTGTGTTTACAAGTTGGTTTAATTTCCAGATATCTAAATATGAGCCCATAAAGGCAAGGACCTTGTCTCTCAAGTCCATTTCTTTGTCTGTATTGCCTAGACAGTGACTGGCACACAGAGGTATGTGTATTTGTTGAATGAATGAATGTATAAAAGTAGAATTGGAAAAGAACATTTTACTTTTTAACTAATAATGATTGCAGTTGTGCAGTCAAAGACATGTTAACATTTTAACATTCCTACACATGCATATACAACGTAGCAAGAACACAATTCCTGGGAGAGCACCTTCATATTTCCAATTACTACATTCATTTTAATTGTCCAAAGGTACCAACCTATTTCAGAGAGTCTCGTGCACTGCATGGAAGATGAGATGAGATGATGGCTTATAAATGGAATCTGAACTTTAGCATCAGAATTAGAGGATAGAGCACTTAAATGTGGCTGTTTGTGGTAGGTTGGTAGTGTTCTAGGAAGGCTGATAGCACGGTCTTATGTTCCCTTCAGTCATCTAAAATGCTTTTATTTGCTCATGTCCTTCTCTTATCACTTATGTCACATTTCTCTGCTTGTTTGTCTGCCTCCCGTTAGACTGTAATCACCAGAAAGGCAGAGCAAGATGTTTTCTCTTTCTAATATTTGTTACTCCCCAACCCTGACTCCCACCCCCATGGTACCTTGATCACTTGGAGCTTATTAATGTTTGTTAAGCAAAATTGAATTAAATTATAGAAAATAGATCAATATAAAATTTTCAGAAATGATTAACCACACATTTTAGGAACAATGTCAATGATATACAAAGCAAGCATGTGGCAATATAAATGTTGCCGATTTCATAACTTTTTGCATTATAAAATTTGAGATGCTTCAGTATCAGTTTGGGCTAAGAGCGCTTTTTAACCTGTCTCCAGTCTGCAGGTAATTTCTAGTCTCTGAGGTCTTCTTACGTCCCACAGGCTAGTGTGTGGGCAGCGCCCAGGTGCCACAGGGATGTCAATTACCTGCAGTGGGCCTCAGTCTAACACCATGACCCTCCTTGGGGGTTCTGAGTTTTCAGAATAGGCTGGGATCAGGAACCAGGCCACCTTAATTTGTTTCCATATTTGTACTTCACATTTCAGACTATTTCTTACCGATATTTTCAAACACTCCCTAAAGTATGAAATATGGTTCATTGAATCCATATGCCTCCTCACCCAGCTTCAACCACTATTCATTTTCTGCTATTTCTTCCTTCATCTCTTTTTGTGCCTACCAAACTTTTATTTTTTCATATAATTTTGAATTCCGGTTCGCATATTATTTTATTAATAGATTATTTGATATGTATATCTCATCAGCAATGCTTGTTAGCATGACTATGGCACTCTTATCACATCTAATAAAATTAACAAATAATTTATTAATATCTAATAAATAGACTGTTCAACTTTCTTCAATTATCAAAAATGTATTTTTATAATTGGTCTGTTAGAATAAAAAAAAAATAATACCAAATATTGCTTTTCATTGATATGTCTCTTAAGTTTCTTGTGATCTATAACACTTTCCCCTCCCTTTTGTGCCATTTATTTGCTGAGGAAACTGAGTCACTTGTCTCATAATTTCTCACATTCTGGATTAGGCTGACCATAATCTTCATGGTGTCTTTCAACATGCTTCTTTATCTTCCATACTTTCTTAAAATTCATAATGATTCAGAAACTTTTTGGGGGGGTGGCTGTTGGTAGTATATACTTTCCATTATATCACATCAAGACGAATATAATGCCTGGACATCATATTTTCAGTAATGTTTAGATTGATGACAGGGTTCAGGTGTTACCAGTCTCACATATGTTCTACAAATCCCTCCCCACTAATTGTTCACCTAATGGTTACAGCCACCATCAGTGATAATTGCCCAAATCTGTTACTTCATTAAAATTTTCAAAATGGGATTTTTTTCAAGCCTATTATTATCCTTCTTTTATCAAGGATAACTTTGTTTCATCAACTATCTAGTTGCCTTAAAACCTGGTTCTTGCAGGAAAGGCAGGATATATGCTTGAGTCTCTTTCCTTAACTATAAATTTCCAGGGTAATTTTTGCTGGTATTCTAACAAGCTCCAAAAGTGACCACTGAGTTTTTATTTTAAATACCATCATAAAGTCTTTGATTTTTAAATGTTTTTATTTAACATGTTTAATTCATTGCAGTTATTTTTCTTTTTTGATACGTAAGTTCTCCCAACTTTGGCCAGGGGAGTCCCTTCAAGTTTGTTTGTCTTTTGACACCATGCAGTTTCCTTTGATAGTTTTGCTTTCAGGCACAACAGTATGTTCCAAATTCATCTTGTCTACTTCCTGTTCCAGACCTGGAATCAGCAGTTTTTTTTTTAAGGAGTCTTGGTTCCTTTTAATGGGAAATATTTTTTTTAAAAAAAACCACAGCCTGGGCACCAGGAGTATTCATTATTTCCTGGTTTTCATTGCTTCTAGGTTTTTTAGTGGAACAAGTAAGAAAATAGTGAATATACTTTTGTAGAAAAATAAACATCATTCCTAAGTTCATGCTGTTATTTTCACCAATTGCAATGAAAGGTATCAGTGTTTTTATGTTCTTAGTTTTTATATTTATATCTCTTTACCCTTCTTCTGAACATATCTTAACTCATGAAAATATTAACATAATTCTTTATTTTATATATATACACATAATAGTTTCAAAATAACAATAGCAATATTTTCAGTAATAACCTGCTGAATATATATTAATATTTCTTTGTGGTTTTCTTTTTTATCCTTAGAATGTGTGGTCAAAATATTATTAATCAAAGTCAATTAAATTGAATCTCCTCCGTGTCATTGTCACCTACATGATATATAGTTTGGTTCACTTGTTTCAGGTTTTGAAAATTATTATTTTTTGATACAACTTTTTAAGTTGTGTTAAATATAAGCATGGTTTCAAAATGAAAACATAAAGCGAGGTATATTCAGTTTTAGAAAAGTCAAGTTTCCATCCCTGACCCTACCCACCTCTGTTCTCTCCCTTCTTCGTAAGTGACATGTTTGTTAGGTTTTAAATACATATTAAAGCAAAACCTAATGTGTGTGTGTGTGATAAAAGCATAAATAAACATATCTATATAATTAAAGCAATATAAACATATATTTCTCTATTGCACAAAAGGTAGTGTGCTATGTACACTCATATAACTTGCTTTTAAAAAAATTTCAATTAACAATATATCTTGGTAATAGCTTCATAGAAATATGGAGAAATACTCCTCATTTAATTAAGGTTATATACTATTCCACTATTTGAACATACCTAGTTTATTCAATGCATTATTTACTGGTGGGAATTTGGGTTGTTTCCAGTCTTTTTCTGTTACAAATAGTGATCTAGTCCAATTTTTTAACTATATCTCCCTGACAAGGGATGGATAGCCAGATTCTGAGAGAACAAACTTTATTGAGTTGCCACTATTTTTTTTTTTCCCCAAGACACAGTTTCACTCTGTCGCCCAGGCTGGAGTGCAGTAGCATGATCTCAGCTCACAGCAACCTCCTCCTCTCAGATTAAAGCAATTCTCCTGCCTCAGCCTCCCAAGTAGCTGGGATTACAGGTGCGTGACACTATGCCCAGTTAATTTTTATATTATTAGTGGAGACGGGGTTTCTCCATGTTGGCCAGGCCGGAACTCCTGACCTCAAGTGATCTACCTGCCTCGTCCTCCCAAAGTGTGGGATTACAGGTGTGAGCCACTGGTCCTTGCAGAGTTTTCTCCATCTTTAATGTCCTAGGGAAGTACACATATATTGAGATGTGATTTGTGGTCTAGAAGAATTCACACTCCATTTGAGCTGGAATTCTAGATCCTTTTGTATATATGACTGTATCACTGAATAGCTGTGTGACTTCATAGCATGTGATCTTGGGCAGGTTAATGAACCTCTGTGGGTCAGTTTCCTTATCTGTGAAAAGCAATAATGGGATCTACCTCCCAGGTGTGTCATGAACATTAAATGAAACAAGATTTTAAAAAGCATAATGCCTAGTCCATAAGTGCTCAATAAATCTATCTACAAATGGATATAGACATTTTGGCTAAAACACACCATCAGCAAAAATTAATACTATTAATATTTTTGAAGTAATGTGGCAAAGTAGGAAGAGCAAGGACTTTAGCAACAGTAGACCCAGGCTTAAGTGCTAACTTTACCACCTCTTGTGGCCTGCCTTGGCTTCTTTTTTTTTTGCCTTTGAGCTTCACCTCCTTCACCTATAAAATGGGAATAATATCAGTTATCTGGCTTTAGAGTTTTGGTAATTATAAGAAATTATACCAAGGACAACATATGGCTCAGAGTAAGCAGACAAGAAATATTGCCTTATGTCTCTCTCCTGCTCTAAGACTGCAATACAAAGACTTAAATTGGCTATTGGGACCCAGCCATCATACCAAGTGTGGTCCTCTTAAGGGGCTGCTGGGAAAAATGTCTACTTATGGTAAAGCAGAGGCACCAAGTAATTCCTCACTAGGATTCCTCCTGTTCTGCATTGTTCCATTTTCTTGAAACCTGGGTATTTTCTAATTTATCTTAGGACCTATCTCTCTTCTCAGAGATATTCTCTCTGTTTCTGTCTCCTGCTCTCTACTCTACCCAATAGCGTAATGCACCACCTACAAGCCTGTACTGGAAACTGCAGTCTGGGCTCAGATCAACATCAAACTCACAAGGCAAAGTAAGCTTCATCCAGCCCGAAGTATTTTTGGCTTTAAGATAAGACAGGAAACAAGCATGTGCAATAATGGCACAGTGGAAGATTCATGATTCCTCGTCAGTTTCTGATGTCCCAGTCACTTTACCTTTGGGGCACATGGTGGTCACAGGAGGCAGGCCGAGTACACGCAGACTACTTCAACTCAGGGAAGACAGCAGAAGAACGGTCCCTTCACCCTTCCTACCTAGTGAATCACGACCCGTCTCCCCTACTCAGATGCAAGTAAGTTCCTTATGACTGCATTTCAATGATAAGGTAAAAGAGGTTCATCCAGAACATAGTCAATAGGCCAATCCTCATTTATCTTGGATATGACATAAACTCTTAAACAAGTTCTTGAGTTAATGCTGCAGAGAGGTTAGACCGAATCAAATCCTTAAGTGTCTCCAAAACTAGAGGAAAGGTTATGAAACCAGCTGTTAATCCTTGCCGCTCCATGTATGTGTGGAGGGGAGTAGAGTATAATACAATATAGTATACTAGATACAGACACAGTGTGAAATGCTTCATATAAATCTTATTCAACCCCCCATGACAACTTTACGACAAAAATACCATTTTATTCTAATTTTACAGATGAAAAAATAAATTACAAGTTCAGAATCAAATAGGCCAAAGTTCAAATCCTGATTGCCCCACTTACTTGTTGTCTGCCCTAGGGAAGAATACATAGCCCCTGAGCCTTCATTTTCTCACTTAAAATAATAACACCTACTTCCAAAGCACTATGAACATTTGTGAAACTTGTGTATTGCACGAAAATATGATTTGGGGCTAAAATCCAGCCTGCATTCCCTCACCAACCCATGTGCCTTACAACTTTTTCTTTCCAGATTCAAGAGCTTTTTCTAACTTGCACAGAGGAATTCTATAGGCTAGTGGCAGCCAGTGCTGCAACCCAGTAGAGTTCATAGTTTTGTAAAGATTAAGGGAGATAAATTAATAATGCCTTGTGTATAGAAAGCTTATAATTAATATCTGCTCTCTTTATTCCCTTTAATGTATCAGTGATAGATTTTTCTTTCAACAGAAACTATAAATGGCCAGTAACAAATTATACTTAGAATTATTACGGCCATGAAATAAGGCTATGCCTTTCAGCAGAGAGATTCAGATCAAGAGTTCAGTCTCCACAGTAGAATTTGAGGCACACACTATTAGCAGAAGAGAATCCCAGAGACATGGGTCTCCTCATCTTCTGACCACAGTACACAGTTCACCTGCTCTCCCTTTTTATAAGGCAGTGAGCATTTCTAAAGCAAAGTGATGTCTTCATTTACATGTAAACCCCACTGTTCCAGCCTATCTAAAAACTCCAGCCTACATTTAGTAGTTTTAAAAAATCAGCTTTGACCAGCCTGGGCAAAATAGCGAGACCCCATTTCTATGGATAATAATAAAAAATTAGCCAGGCATGGTGGTCTGCCCCTGTGATCCCAGCTACTCAGGAGACTGAGGCAGAAGCATCACTTGAGCCTAGGAGGTTGAGGCTGCAGTGAGCCATGATTGAGCCACTACGCTCAAATCTGGATGACAGAGTGAGACCTCATCTCAAAAAAAAAAAAAAAAAAAAAAAAAAATTCAGCTTTGCTGTCTACTAAAGAAAATTTTCCAAGTTCATTTGATTCACAAAATTTCATGTGATTTAAATGATTTGTATCAGGACAATCAGTAGTACTAATTCCACCATCATCTACTTTGACTACTTTGTGTACTGTGTATACTATATAGGTAGATGTAGCAGATTTAAGCATATCCTTACAGTATACCCTTAAAATTATTTAATCTGAAGATTCACAGAAAAAAACAAATTTGATCCCATAACAAAGGGCATACAAGAAAGAATTTGTTTACTTTTCAATTAGATGTGATTTGTGCCATTGATTTTTAAAGTCTGGGTATTTTAGTACTCATTTTTATGGTCATAAATGGTAAGAACTTTTAATACAATAATAATCACGATGCAAAATATATTTTTCTACCACCTGGTCAACAACATAGCAAATGAAGATGTAAAATACCAAGTTGCAATTATACTAGGAGAAACTGAGTGTTTTCAGCAATGGTAGAAGCAAATGGGAGGTCAAAGATTTTCTGTCCTAGGGTGAGGCAAGGTGAAGTACAGAGATTTCCCTAAAGGGAATGGGGCAAGGGGCAGCAGTGGTTACATCAAATGCCAGGCACTCCAAACCGAAAAGAATGACTTGAGAGGCTGTTCTTTGCCAGGCTTTCTGGGAATTCTTGTTCCTGCCTGAGAACCTCTCATTTGAGGTTCTTCTGAGTCAGCCCACAAATGCTTTCTCATTTTCTTTTCATCTCTTTTGTATCTCGTTCATTTAATTATAAAATTTCTCAGAAAAGGCATTTTTTCCTTAGATATTCAACTTTCTTTGCTATTCATTTCCCCAAAAGGACAACTTTAAACAAGATTTCACCATTTTTAGACCTAATTTCAACTCAGTATCACTGCAGTGTAAACTCTAGTGATGTGGGCAGCTCGGGTGTGCTACAGGTCATGAATGATGTCTGTAAATAGAACAGAGTTCTCGTCCTCTGGAAGCTTGTAAACTACTCACACTATGTTGGAAATGTCTGTCACCTTGTCTGTCTCTGACCTCTAAGTTGTGAGCCAATGTGAGGGGTAGAAACAGGACTTCCGCAGTTCTCAGTAACTTGTAGGTGGTGATGCTAACTATGCACATAATATTTATTGCTTGGATGAGTGAATTAATTAAAGGGAATCAAGGTGGTAACTTGGTTAAGCTAGAAAATACTTTAGGTGGAAAAGAAAGACAGAAGTAAAGCATAGAAATGAGACAGGGAGCCACTGGAAATGTATGGGATCTCAGGCAGCTAGGTCCAGGGACTATGTTGAAAAGCAATCAGGGAGGTAACTTGATTTCCAAGACAGACTCCAGTCTTTGGAATAGGACAAAAGATGAGACTAAATTTCATCTGCAGGAGATTAAAGATTTTATATCCTAAGCAGGGGACTTCAATAGATTAACTCTCTGGTGTTGTGCAGAACAGAGAGGGGTGGACCTCTTCCTTTTACTCATGGCATCTGCACATGTGCACAGATAGCAGAATGTGAGCTAAGAGTTTGAAAATAAATATAACAAATGTTTCTGGCTATGGAGTAAAGAGATTGATCCCTCCTCCCATGGATACAGTTTGCATGCAGTTATGGCCTCCTTCCAGAATTTTTCTTCAGATGCTAGATCACTGCTGATCGTTGTAGTTGCTACATTTTTGGCCAAGAGTCAGGGGCTAAACCAGGTCAAAGTGTGGTGTTTCTGCTTCTGTTACTAAGCTGAGAAACTCAAAGTAACTTTCTAAGAGTACTTCATTGAAATCATGATGATAAGAATTAGAAATTATGGGTCATATTTGTTGTCATAATAGCCTATCAGTATCAACCTTCAGTCTAAGAGGATCTGTGATTTACCCCAAAGAGCTGTTCTGTGTGAACGTTCTTTATGGTATGTTAGAATTTAACAGAATTAATAGACTTAAGGTGAATTGGGATAATGAAGTTTCTGGGCTCACAGCCCATAAAATCTTCTTCCCCACTTGTCTAAAGGGAACTTTCCATTCTATCTGGAGGTGCATTAGAGATGGAATATCTCCTGACTCGGAGCATTTCGCCCTGTCTTGTCCCCACCCCCATCCCACCCCTGCCCCTTGTGACTGATGCTTTGACTCACAGCTGTTTTTCTAATGCGTGTCCAGTCTTCTTTTAGAAGCTGCCTTCAAATTGAGTCCTTTGACTTAATCACACCACCTTTTGCCAATTTCCAGCTCTACTCCATCTGAATCCAGTAAACTAGTGGCTCTCAACTTTTAGCATATATCAGAATTCCTTGGAGGGTTTTTTAAAACACAGATTTCTGGTCTTCACCTTTAGCATGTCTGATTCAGGAGATTAGGGATAGAGCCTGATAATTTGTATTTCTAACAAACTCCCATGTAGTGATGATAGTATTCTTTGGGGGCCACCGTCTGAGAATCATTGCAGCAGACAATTTAGTGCTACTTGTGTCCAAAACCTGGAAATAAAAATAGGGACAGAAGTTCAGTTTCAGGGTTCCATTTATAGGGAGTTCAGACACAAGAGAGAGGAAAAAATCACATTTCAATAACAACTAACATTTAGTAGGTACTTATTAAATCATTACATTAACTTTGTAGGTTAGGTATAATTCATGTGGTATTAATGTCCCAAGATAAGACAATTTTAAATAAATCATAAAAATTGCCTGATGCCACACAGCTGGGTTTAGATTCAGATTTCTCTGCCCCCAGTAGGAAATTTTGGTCCCTCAAATTGTGCCTCCGTGATGGTGTGCTGCTGGGGAAGAAAGTCTCAGATTTGCATGCTCAGAAATGGCAGTTTTTCCCAGTGAAACTAGAATAATCAAATGAAGGCGGACTGTTAATTATTTTCATTTACTCTGGAGTACTCTACTGTGGGAGACATTTCAACCTAGATAAACTTTTAATCCACAGCTTTGGAAAGTCACGTCACCCTCTGGTTCTCAATTTCCAGATTTGTGAAAGAAGGAGGTTGAAATGCTCTTAAAGTTTTCTACCTACTTTAAAGATCTGTGGTCTTCATCTTATTAGTCAAGATTCAGTTGCATTAATTTATACTGATAGAGAACCGCCAAGGAGTTAGAACGTTCACTGTATCTCTTTCCACAAGGAACATCTGCATTAGAAACCAGCAACACTGAGAACTGTTCTATCAGAAGGCTGCAGCCAGAACAAAGAGAGTTAGGCTCTTATAATGGAGAATATCATCAGACTAAGGTAAAGGCTGTTTTTCACATTTTCCATGAAATAATAGAGCTGAAAAGGCATCATGCTACTTATATAGAGTCTAGAATCCTGTTTAAGAAATGAGTCCTTTTTCACTCATTATCTTTCTCCAGTACCTTTGTGGATACTGTCTAATTAAATGCATCTAGTCTTTTCTTGCATTAAAATTACATTTGCTCCCTTGAAACTGGGCAGATACTGTTGTTTCATCTTCAGTGAGTCCACATAAGAACCCAGTTAGGGGCTGAACTGCTTCTCCAAGTGGCGAACTTCATTTAACTTCAAGCAAAAGGCTGACATTTTCCTGTACCTCGTTGCCAACTTCTAGGGTGACACTCTGTCTGAAAACTACAGACCATATGTACTGACAACAAGGAGACTTTGTATAAAGGATTTGACTTTTCCTCTCCAGCTGTCTGGAGAACAGCACAGGAAGTGTATCTTTCATGCATCATGTTTATGAAGTGACCGTTCTTTGTAAAAACAAATTTATAACT
The DNA here is from genome assembly GCF_028885625.2 of Pongo pygmaeus. Lineage (NCBI taxonomy): Eukaryota > Metazoa > Chordata > Mammalia > Primates > Hominidae > Pongo > Pongo pygmaeus. The sequence goes on along the minus strand of NC_085930.1, from coordinate 161,477,557 downwards.
GGTGCAATGTGTGTGGGAGATGTCTGGTGGCCATCATGATACTAATCATGGATAAAATTAGAAGCTAGTATTATGGATTTGGAAAACTATGACCTTGATGCACAGCATTTCTCATTTAAAGAAACACCTTCTTAGATATCTTTTATTTATGCAATCTAATTTTTTTTTTAACATTGCAACATTCAAGTATTTCGTTGGGAAAACTGATATGAAAGTAGAGCACTTGTGAAATATTTTATACAACAAAGGTCCCAAAAATTCACAGGAGAGTTATATATTCACAGGAGAGTTATATAATGTTTCATGTGCTGTTAAGCACTCACTAATTTTCTGGGAATATGCGAAATTAATTTAGTATGACATAACCAGCATCAAAAAATAAAATGGAATAAAATAGAACTGAACTGGAGTAGAAGTCCCTCACTCATTATAAAGGAAAGTATTATGTTGTTAATATTTTGTTTTAGTTATGTGTGAATACAAGTGTTTGCATGTGTGTGTTTGTGTGTGTGTGTGTGAGAGAGAGAGAGAAAGAGAGGGAGGAGGAAAGGGAGAAGTCTGAAATGTTAAATGCATTTTTTCTGTAGGTAGTGGTTGTTTTTCTTTTCTTTATTTTTCTTTTTTAGAGATTGGGTCTTGCTATGTTGCCCAGGCTGGTCTCAAACTCCTGGCCTCAAGCAATCCCCTCACCTCAGATTCCCAAAGTGCTGGGATTATAGGCATGAGCCACTATACCCAGCCATGGTTATTTTAATTCCACTGCATTAGTAGACAGCCTAGCACTTTTTGCCCAATGGTATAGAAATAGATTGCAGCCTGCTTTCATGATATCGCTCTCCTCTAGGAGTCTGTAAATCAGACTAATTAGATCTTCAAAAAAACCATGCAGTAATCCAAGATTACATAGAGAACATTTGTATGGTATTTGGTATCACAATTTGTGTGAAATTTGTACCCTGGCTTCCAGAGTGAGCAACTACATGTAATACAGTTTCAGTAGCCATTTGAGTTCTGAGGTATGGCAACTAGCTGAAAAATGACCCTTGTAAACATCTTCTCTTGCCAGCCAGGATTACATGGACAGTAAAGGATCAATGACAGGACAAATACAGGCTAAATTGAATAATTAGTCCAAATAAGTCCCACAGGGATCCAGAGGATAAAATAATGAACTCAGCCAGGGATAGGAGTAGAGAAAAACTTCCAAAAGAAAGAGTGTTGGAGCTAGCCAAGCAGACGTAGGGTGGGTGGAGGTCATTTACTTGGGGAATGGCAAGCAAAGACATGGAGATTTTCTTTTCCCATCTTATTTATGTGATGACAAGGAATACATAAAATGTCATGAAATGATTTTTAAAGAATTTGTTTTTTAATGTGCTTTAACTTACAAATACTTAATTTTCTGTTTCTAGCTTATGGATAGATAGACATATAATTACCATCTTTTGGTACTTAAACCTTGCTGGGTCCCCTTCTAGGTGCTTTCCATATGTGATCTCGTTTATTTCTTACCTCTGCAACCTCATATAACAGATGACATCATTTCTCTTTTATAAGTAAGACAAGTCACAGAATGGCAAAATATCTTGCTCAAATCTGCAGAATTTGAAAGTCAGGGAGCTGATCTCAAATTTAGATTTGTCTGGCTCTAAGGCCGACTCTTCTAAGAACAAACTAATTCTTAGGCAGAAAGTCCAATTCAAAAGTTTTCTGGCAAATGGCACTCTAGTTGCTCATGTTTGAATGCTGTTCTGTAGATGAAGATGCAACAAACTTCTCTGAAAAGTTTGATTTTGTTCTTAAAAGAATAATGTCCTGAAATTTCCCTCAATGTCAATTACTGCCATATACTAAGTTGAGGCCTCAAATATGAAAGTGATTACTTCCTGGCTGATAATTACCAATGTCAACTAAAGTCAAAAGAGTTCAGTGAAAAGTAATGTCAACCATTAGATTCACTGTCTACCTTTTAGTGTAGGAATAATTTTGAGAGAAACTTAAAGTAGGGTTTTAAATTTTACAAAATGAACATTTTGAAAATATCTAAATTTAAATGAAACGGACGTTTCAAACTATTCTATTTGGTTACTGCTTTGGGGTCAGTTATTATTTCCATTTAAAATGATAGCTTTTTCCAGCTTCATTTAATAGATAAATCTCTATTTGCCTAAAAAGGCTAGTAAAGATCCTCCTGAAACTTGGAGAGCCACTATATTGAGATGTTTTGCCCCTACTTTGATTGTAAAGGGTGTCAAGTGAATGAAAATATCTAATATACCTTCTTCTTGTTTTTCTTTCTTTCTTTTTTTTTTTTTTTTTTTTTGAGATAAAGTCTTGCTCTGTCTCCCAGGCTGGAGTGCAATGGCGCAGTCTTGGCTCACTGCAACCTCCGTCTCCCGAGTTCAAGCGATTCTCCTACCTCAGCCTCCTGAGTAGCTGGGATTACAGTCGCACACCACCAAGCCCGGCTAATGTTTGTATTTTTAGTAGAGATGGAGTTTCGCCATATTGGCCAGGCTGGTCTCAAACTCCTGACCTCAGGTGATTCCACCTGCCTCAGCCTCCCAAAGTGCTGAGATTACAGATGACAGCCACTGTGCCCGGTCCATATATCTTCTTTTGAATATTGAACATGATATGCCCTTTTACTCTGGGTTTTCTCATAGTTCTCTTGCAGTAACAACCCACGATTTTTTTTTTTATTATTATACTTTAAGTTTTAGGGTACATGTGCACAATGTGCCATGCTGTCAACCCACGATTTTTAATGAAAAAAGCTTTTCTCCACAATTTCATCTATTTAATCAAATTATAGCCAATATGATTAATATTTATTGCAAATTTACTCTGCACCTGATACTGTGTAGAATAAGGTTTGTAATTTAAAATCTCACACAAATTTTTGAGATAGATATCACTATTCTATTTTTTGTATAAGGAAACTGAATCTTAACAAGAGCAAATAATTACTAGGGTATAAGCTTGTGTTTATATTTAAGAAGTCTTATTTCAGCACCAAAGCTTTGAAGCAAGCATCTTTAACATTGTTTCCCAGACTGGATTTCAAGGGAATAGCTCTGCAAGATATTAACAGTTATTTTTCAAAACAAGGTTCCAATCTGAGTAGTTTGCCAATGCATGAAAAGTTATTGCACAATTTTTCAAAACTTTTAACATGTTAATAGGCATTGTGAATCTTTAAGAAAAAATATTGTGTTTCTATGTAGTGTTTCTCAAATATATATGTGTGTTCACATGCACACATGCATGATTGCATGTATATATATGCATATGTGTCATTTTATTTACATACTTTAAAAAATTATTATACATATTATAAATAAGTATATACATATGTCTTTACAGTACACTCATAGGGAAGCACTGGTTTGTATTCATCAACGTGTTCACATTAGTGAGGTCTTATATGGACTCTTGCATATCCCTGGCCATTTCTATTCCCGTGCTCTAAATGTAACATAACTCAAAAATGATAGTAATCTCCTACATTTTTCAGAATACAGCATAAAAAGGGAATATTTTAATACTCTGAAATTTACATCCCTTCCATAGGATATAACACTCAAATGTATTCCCAGTGACTAAGGAAAGTTATCTAATAGGAACATTAGAATTAAAAGAATCTGTCACACATCTTCTAGTTAGCCTTCTTCCTCTAAGAAAAGTTATACAGACCTTTTCAAGACAAATTGTTTTTGAGAAATTTCTAGTAACGAAAGTTTTGTAAGTTCAATTTTTAAACTCTTTCCTGAGTTATACTGACCTCGCCACATAAAAGTGGCTTTTAGTTTAAAACTAATTTCTTCCTTTTTCTCCAGTTACATCCTTAGAGCAATGTTTTGGAGCCCTGCTTTTAGAACTGGGGAAGAGTTAGTCCTCGTTTCATTAGAAAAGTCATTTTTGTAATGGTAACTGTATTAAGATTTGAGCACAGCATAGTAAAATGAACTTTATAAGAATAAGAGTAATTATTTTGTGGAATTGTATAATCTGTATGGCATAGCCTTTATGCATGTACACACAGGTACACACACGCACATGCATACACACAGGCATACATTTACACATGCACAGTTTTTCTTGATAATTTTGCCTTACGATGATCTAAGAAAATTTACCATAGTCCACTACTATCCACAGTAACCTCCTTTAACTATGATTTATGCTACCATCTACTGAAGAACATTAATGATTCAAGAGACTTGGGTTCTAGTTTGACTCTAAAAACTATGGGGTTCATGTCTTTTTTGGCAGTTTATTTACAATACCTATGACTTGGTTTTCTCATCTGTAACATGGGGTTAAATAATATTGTGTCATGCCTTAATTGATTGGTATAAGGATCAAAGTGATACGTGTGTGAGGGTGCTTGAGTTCCTTTTATTTTTTCACTTCTCTACTCATTATGCTTATATTCTCTTTTAAATACTTTTCTTCCTTGTTATGGGTCACATTTTCCTGATTCTTGTCATGCCTGAGATTTCCTATTGAATGTTGGACATTGTGATTATTATATTGTTAAGTGTCTGGATTTTCTGGTCTTTAATGAGTGTTTTGACACTTAAGTTGCAGACCAGTTTGATTGCTTTGAGTCTTGTTTTGAAGATGTATTAGGGCTGGGTTTGTTGTTGTTATTTTGTTTTGTTTGGTTTTGTTTTTGAACAGGGTCTTGCTCTGTCACCCTGGCTGGAGTGCGGTGGCACGATCACAGCTCACTACAGCTGTGACCTCCTGGGCTCAAGTGATCCTCCCACCTCAACCCCCCCCAGTAGCTGGGATTACAGTTATGTGCCATCATGCTCAGTGTATTTTTTTGTAGAGATGGTGTTTCACCATGTTGCCCAGGCTGGTCTTGAACTCCTGGGCTCAAGCAATCCACCTTGTAATTTCAGCCTCCCAAAGTGCTGAGATTACAGGTGTGAGCCACTGTACCTGGCCAGGAATGGTTTTAAGTAGCATTTACTCCTGGGATAATTTCACTAAAGCATGATCACTTGGAGTCTGTACTGAATGTCCTCAAGTGATTACTGAGGACTCTTCATGCTGATTGGTTGGTGCTTGAATGACACCCTGGCTTTTGTGAGCTCTAGAAATTATTCTGCTTACAAATCTGAGGTTGCTTGTTGTCTGAGGTCATGGAGTTTTATTCCTACGTGCACTGTCTAGTACTCAACAAAGACTCAAGGTGATTCCAGTAACAAATCTGCAGCTAGGTTTTTGTTTTGTTTTGTTTTTATAGTTCTCTCCTTTCTGTAACTCTGTCCTACAGCTTCAAAGGAATTCAGCCTCTCTGAACTCCAATTTCTCTCCTCAACTCCCTAAGACTGCTAGATTCTGTCTGGTTTCCCCTTCCATGTGGCCATGGTACAGAAATTTCCTCTAGGCAGGAAGCTAGGGAGGTTGTAGGGCTCACACCATTGTTTCCCTTTCCTCAGGGATAATAGTCCTGGGCTGCCTACTGCCTAAAGCCTAAAAATACTTTATTTTAGATATTTCATCCAGTTTCTGTGTTTATAGCAGGAGGTTAAGTCTGGTCCTTGTTATTTCATTATGGCCAGAAGTACAATTTTCATATGAAGTTACTTTCAATTCTTTAAATTATTATATTTTTTACATTACTTCTTTCAACTATCTAGTACTCAAACATTTAGATCAATATATTCTCAAATTGCCATTATGTGTTTGAGTGTGTGTGTGTCTGTGTGTGTGTGAGAGAGAGAGAGGGAGAGAGAAAAGAGATACCAAGCATGCTACAGAAAGATATCATTTTTTATTTTCTTCTCTTCAACTTTCAGGTTTTGGCTTTTGAGTAGTAGACATTTTTCTTTAATAGTTATGTTTCTTTTCATGGGAATTATACAAAAAATAGCATCAAAGTTATCATTTCTCCATTTTATTATCTAGAATGAAGCTAAGTAAACGTGAATTTAAAGAAAAAGGATTAAATAAATCACAGTAAACATAAAAAACAAATAAGGCAAAACCTGTGAAGGTGGTAAGCTGGTATATGGCTGACAGGTTTGGGGCCTCCTTTACACGGTAGAAGGACTAGATAAAGTAAGAGAGCAGAGGAGTAAAACACTCAGCTATTCTGCGTCTGATCTAACATTTTATTTTTGTTCCCCTTGAAAATTCTGTCTTCCAAAGATGTATTCATATAATGGTTCTAGGGGGATCCTTCTGCATTTGTGTTGGCTAATGGAAGATACTTGCAGTGTTTGGAAGTCAACGATATGATGTTACTAGCAACATCCACTTTAATCAGAAATAAACTAAGGAACACTTAGTCCTGAACATCTCTTCTTCATCCATACTTTCCTCTTGACAACTAAACACTTCTTCCATTTATTCAGAGAGAAAAAAAGACTGGGAGAAAAACTTAAAATAGAACTATTAAGTTATAAGAACAGAGAGTAAAATGAATGAGGACAATTTCTAACAGAAGGAAGCAGAGGGTTCAATTTAAAACCTGTATCTATTTTACAGTTGCCTATGCTGTGGTTGTGTTGGATTGCCAGAGTTTAGAAAGCAGACACTGTCCTTATGGATTAATTGGATGAACCACTTACTAGGGAGGAAAAGAACTGAATGTGTTCAGAATCTGTGACTATATTATTCTAAGCCTAGGTCTGTGTATCTGCCTCCCAGTGCCATATGGCAGAAGCATAGGTTGGTTATTTCCAGATTATTTCGTTCCAAACTTTTCCACGAAATGTGGTGATTTTATTTATTAACACTGAGAAGGAAGATATCCTGCAATATGATTAACAATGGTGGAAAAAAACTATAGAGATAGCTTGTTATAAATATAGTCAAAGCTCTGTAAATCTGTGGTTTTCTTGAGTTCCAAGGCTTTGAGACTAAGGCAGCAAAGATTTAAGTTGCAAGAAGCTCTGTTTTACTCTTTTTCTCTACATCTTCTCTACATCCCTCCTGTTGCTACAATTTCCTCAGAGCTTGGGACTGTATGTAGAGTTATTTGACTGACCCTTTTAGCACACAGTAGTTGTGAGAAAACATCATGTCAAACCATGCTGTGAGGGGGAAAAAAGTTAAATTCTGCCAGTTGGTTGTCGAATATCTTGTAAGAAAAATTGAATGCTTAGCCTTCTATATAGGACTGCCAATTAAATATTTAAATTAAAAAAATTAAAGATAAGCCAATCCTTCTAAATGGAAAAATACAATGATGTGTCACTAAAATACAATCCTGATGAAGTAATTTTCTATTCTTTTCCATAAGAGATAAGCACCTACTGAGATAAGTATAGGCTCCTACAAGTATAAGAGCCTTGGAAAAGAACACAAATTAGAGATTATTGGAGAAGCAATGGCAGTGACTTTACTGTTTCTTCATATCTTCTTTTTTAAAAATATTGAAACTCAACCCCCCCAAACAGGAACAGATAGCATTAAAGTTGATGTTGGCCACTAGGTGGCAGCGATGCCTCAGTAACATTACTTGAACAATGAGGACACAGTTTGCCAAGCTTTCTCCATCTCCTCACCTCCAGATTCATAAGCACCATTTTCCATGCTTATAACTATCACTAGTGGAATCATAAATTCTATTCATAGCTCCACTCATTTTCATCTTTTATTCCTAAGAGGAAAACATAACTTCTCTTATGCTCTTTATGCTGTCGATAATTTCTGGGACTTTTATTCAGAGTTCGTTTTGCTGGGATTTTTTTCGACCTTTCACTCCATTTTCAGCTTTTTTCTTTCCACTTGTGTCCTCTCCTTTATACACAGTATGCCCAGAAATATTCTTAAAATTCTGCACAGCTAGGCATTAAGATCAATCTTGTCTGTTTCTCTTAGCTTTTTCTCTTCATCTCATCTTTCCTCTGTACCATAAGAAGACTTTCTCTGAGAGGAGAAAGACGAACTATTTACTTTTAGTTCCCAGTTCCTAGATCTACTAAATCATGTCTTCTGCCCCACAGAAGTAGAAAAAGAAAAACGCTATTGAGCATACATCTCATGATTTTGTCTTCTCTGAACAGACATTTCTGTCAATTTGCCTTTAGGGATGTTGAGCTTTGAGAATTCTTTCACCCATTTTTTCATTTTGTTTCTTCAGCTGGGGTCCGTATACAAGAGGACTTCTTTAGTGAGATGTCATGGCCAACATCCACTTAAAATATAAACTTAGTTAAAGCACCTGTACTTCTATGGGGAATCAGCATAAAATCACAGAAATAAAGCTGCAAGTTAACTTGGCAATAATGTTGCTCAAGCATCTGAAACGTTCTTACAGGAAGGATCTATGTATGTATTCTCCAGAGCCTACAGGTGGAAAGGGAGGGCCTTGGTAGGGCTTTACTGAAATCAGAGTCTGACAATGGGGTAAGGGAAAAGGCATAACCATCAATTATATTTTCCTCCCAGGAGGGAGTTTCTGCACAAGACATCGATGCTGGATCATGGTGGAGTGTTATATGTAATGGCAGTACCTGCTGGTGAATCTCTGAGATAAGATAGTTTAAGTTTCATAGGTGGAGAGTACATAATTGCTTAGAGAGTCACCAGCCAGATGCTCATTTATCTAAAAAGTTGGTTCTTGGGAGGCATACATATGTTTCTTAAGATTTTATGTCTAGTTATGACAGAACTCAGATTTCTGGAACAAATACTGCCCGTCTGTACAATAGGGTTATTAAATATTTATTATTTATATTGCCATGGTAAGGAATAAGTAACATATGCAATTCACCCTGCATAGTATGTGATAAGAATTAAGGAATCAGTACATGTAACTTCCCTTCTCTCAGTAATAAACAACAAATGTCATAAGCATGGGTTTAGAGCAACATATTTGCATTAAAATTCTGCTTACCCACTTACTGGCTTTATGTTTCTGACTTTTAAGTTTAGTTTTCTTCTCTGCAAAATGTAAATATAATGGTACTTACCTTACAGGCAAGGTGCTTTTTCAGGATTTATTGGCCATGTGTGCTATACAATAAATACGCATTGAATTTAATCTATTACTATTACTAGAAAATGTTTTGCAGTAAAATTAATGAAACAACTGGAAAGGCCAAATTAAGCTGGGCATTAGGACTGGTTATTAAGCTGGGCAAGTGAAGAACTGTTTATTAAATGTCTTAGGACACAATTGCATTATCTATATACTGTTTTCTTCTACAGAAGAAATGTATTTCTAGAAAAAATTGAGAATGAAATAAAATAACTTTCTCTTGTTTTGCCAAGAGAAAAGTTATTTAAAAGGGTTGGGTGATAAAGGTAGCTAGATTTCATAGGATCATTGAATGTCTATTCTTACCAATCTTTTTCCTTCTATTACTATTTCAAATGCACTTAATTTCTGCCAAAAATTTGATTATTTTTAAAAAATTACAATAATAAGAACACTTATAACTAGAGACATATATTTTTCCTTAATTAAAAAAGTAGAAGTCAGAAGCTAAGTCTGATTTTCTATGCTTTAGCACTTAATAAATATATAAGTATACAAAAACCCCGAAGATCTGCAATAATAAGGAAAATATTCAATTAACACAGCAGTGCCTGAGTAGGATCACTGAATATCCAATCTGTGTTCAAGTCGTAACTTAAATACTTTGGTTGTAAAGGTAATTTCTTTACGGTAGTGACAAATTAAGCAATAAAAAATGATTTGGTGACAGAAGTGGCAAGGGCATTACCAACACACCCAATCTTCAAAAATTCAAAGAATGTAATTTTCTTATTTAGAAAGAAAATATTAAAATGGTATTGAACGCTAAGCATAATGTATTTAGACACATCTGAAAACTAAATTTGTCTTTCTTCATGTTTTGTAGAACTCAGTTATAATTCACTTCATTGTTATCATCTTCTCTAGAGAAATCAGAAATAAAATTCTGCCCTTACCTGTCCTCCCTGTGGTCACTGTATGGACTCAATTATAATACCTCAAAATACACTCTTGTGAATCAAATTGAGGAGGTCATATTGAACAGGTATGTGTAGTTTAAATTGTAGGAATTAATAGATATGTCTGTGACAATAGCTTAACTCTAGGGGACAAAAGAATGTACTTTATCATTTCTTTGCTAAGCTCCTGGCAACCTTACCTCGGTATTTTGATCATGTATCCCATGTTAAAGAACAAGGGACATAATTGAAGATGAAAAAATGTTATATTTTATGAGAAAACTAATTAATTGTGTATGTATAAGTACATTGGCCTTTAAAAATAAAACCTCTAAAATCATGTGCTTGTTCTAGCATTGCAAGACTTTTTCATTTCTATAAAGGAAGATTAAAAAACCCTAGGTTCAGCACAATGAAAATAAAACAGCAAGTCAAAACATAGCTATCTTATTCATAAAAATATCCTAGATCGGGATAAGAAGTTGATTATAATGGCAGGCATATTTTTGGCCTCATACATGCACAAAATAAAGGAAGTACAATGTTCAGAGATTTTTAAGTGAACAATAGTATGCCATCACCACATTCTCTCTTTCACATTATTATGCTCAGCTAGCTCATCATTCCTTTTTTTCTGAACAAAAATGTACCAGAGCTATAAAGCCCCAAGTATCAGATCAGATTGTTCTAGCTATATCTCATCAAGCATTTTCTATATTGAAAAGTTAAAAGCCATTATGTGGAAGCTCTATTAGAAAACAGCACACACACACACAAATAATCTTCTAAATAGGGTTTTCTAATCTTAATCAGAGCACATTAGTATTTCTTCTGTTTCCTTTTAAGGAGGAGATGGTATGAGTTTAACTTGAAGATTATAAAGCTTAAAACTTTTCAGAAGAGGAAACAGGAGACCAATAGAAGTAAATGAAACATATTGGGTGACATTAAAAACTGATGTAGTGATCATAAAATGATTCTAGAGTTCATTCTCATCTTGGGATAACCCAAACCACGGGTTTCATTTTAAGACTTAGCCAAGTCCACTGACCTCTCTATCATTCACCTACATTTCCTGGTCATTAAAGCAATTAAGCCATTCTGTTGATCACTTTTGATGTTTTAAGTCAAAAAGAAAATAAATCTTGCTGATTTCATTTAACAATTTATTTAACCAGTCCTTTCTGAGTTCCTGCTATGTGCCAGGGATGTTCTATGGAAAGCAATAATAAGACTATTTTATTCACTCTTCCTGGAGCTTTTAATTCTGGTAATGGCAAAGAGACAATAAACAATACATCATGTGCAAAGTAGTGATTAAAGGGTATGAGAAATAACACAAGGGAACTTAACAAAACAATGGGAAGAGAGAAAGTCTTAATTTCATATTATATCCTTGAGAAAGACCTCTCTAACAAGGTGACTTGTTAATAGAGAACTGAGGGAACTTAGAGTGATCTGAGTGGCCATGGCTGAAGTAAAGAATTCCCGGGATGGAATGTAGAAATTGCAAAGTCATTGAGACAGGATTATACCTTGTGTGTTTGTGAGTGGTGGGAGCTGGTAAGAAGTGGGAAATGGGTAGGAGATGAGGTCTGAGATGTAGCTGGAGGCAAAGTCATGGGGGATTTGGGTTTGAATTCTAATAAGATGAGAAGTTTTGTTATCTGACTTACGTTTTGAAAGAAGGTCTGAAAGCTGGGAGCCATGGCCTGTGCCTGTAGTCTCAGCTACTTAGAAAGCTGAGGTGGGAGGAAACTTTTGGGACCAAGAGATGGAGACCAGGCAGGGCAAAGTAGAAAGACCCTGCTTCTAAAAAAGAAGATGGGGGTGGGGTGGGGGAGAGGGTGGGGGGAAGTGATTAGAAGTGATTAGGCCTTCTGTCCCCACAGGCCACAGTCAATGCTGCTGAAGATTCAGCTTTGTTTCAGACTTCACACCCAAGCTCTGCAGCTTTGTTTGGGCAGGTGTGGAGGGAAGCTCCCTGGAGGGAGTATGCAGGCTTAGTCCTGTCCTTACCTAGCTGTAGAGAAGGCCTGCAATGGCATCTTGTTTGCTTTTAGGTATATTTTGACATTTTCCAACAGTATTAAGGCCAGTGTATTTCTTTGCATTCTAAGACCAAAATCCAACCAAATATGACCATTAATGGTCATATTTTAAGTTACAGATGCATTTTCATCAAAATAAACAAGATCATCTGCCCTCCTTTCAGCTAGATTTAAAGGAGGCAACCAACAATAAGCATAAATGAATATTTGTTGTGGAAAAAAATGAACCAAAATATGACCAGTAATTTTTTGTTTTGTTGGTCAGTTTCTTGAAAGACTCTTTGTTTCACTGATGGCAAAAGCCAGGGAGACACTGTTGAAATTACAGCACAAACAATGACTTAAGGAAATGAAGAAAGAGTTTTAAAAATTGTAGGAGTCTCTGAAAAATGTAGTGAAGGGAATTTTAAATCTAGTTCTCTCACTCAAAATGTAAAGTGAATGTTTCTCCCAAAGTGGCAGTCTATAAGACGTATTTTCATTGTACCTAAAAGCATTTGTACATGTGTTAAACTGAGTAATGAGGCAGGAGAAAAATTATTCATTGCTTCTGAACCCCAAAACTTATGAATCTCATCTTTCTTCAACTTCTTCCAATGATGAGATTTTACCAAGGATGAATTTAGAACTAAAATGTAGCCATACTTACTATGCTCGGTTAACTTTTAATGTAAATTTAGGGTCTCTTCTAATTGTAAGCATTACTTCTTAAGCTTAAATATGGGATGGCACAATGGGACTATGATGGAGATTTGTTGCTGTCAAAGAGATATGAGAATGAAGCCTTCCTTCCCTGCTTAATAATTCTATAATCCTGAATAAATTTATGATCACATTTGAGCTTGCATTGTTTCTTCCAAAGAACATCAACAATAATATCTACATTTTAGTATCATTATGAGGATAGAGTTACATCCTATCATTAATTAATATAGGGAGTTAGTAAATATTTGTCCCTTCATCTATTTTTTTTCTTTTCTTTTCTTTTTTGAGACAGGGTCTTGTTCTTTCACCCAGGCTGGGGTGAAGTGGAACAATTATAGCTCACTGCAGCCTTGAGCTCCCAGGCTCAAGCGATTATTTCGCTTCAGCCTCCTGAGTAGCTGGGACCACAGGCACGTGCCACAGATCTAGGTAAATTTTTTTTTAAAATAGAGATGAGGTCTCCCTATGTTGCCAGGCTGGTCTCACACTCCCAGGCTCAAGGGATCCTCTCACTTTGGCCTCCCAAAGTGATGGGATTACAGGCTTGAGCGACTGTGCCCAGTCCTTCATCTACTTCTAAGAATGACCTTTAGGTACAGGTTAATATTCATGCATAAAAGTACAGACAAAAGCTGAAAATGCCCTAATATACATACTAAAATAAGAACAATTATACTTAAAATATTTATTATGTTTTCCTAAAGTTACTTAAAATTTCCTTTGATAAATTAATGAAATTTATTAACCTCAAAAAGAGAACCAACTTCTAAAATTTTTAAAAATCAGATCTGTTGTGAAATAATACAATAAATGATACAGGATAATTTTTGTGTCTTCATTTCTTCTATTTTAAACATTTTAAGCATTCTGACAGTTGCTGGGTTACATTATCCAGTGGTGGTAACGACCGGTAATTACAGATGCCTGTGGGTTGATTTAATCAGACTGAGCCCCCATAAGCTCACTCAGAAAAGTAAGAGATGTCAAGAATAGGGCCAAAGAGTGCCAAGGTCAATAGAGAGTCTTTAAGCAGCAACGTTAGGCATGGATTCAGGAGTCTTGTCCCTGTCACCTGCAGTGAAGCAGCTATATTTGTCTTCCTGCTGAGATGACAAACTCTGGTTAGTGCTCAATGCAAGCTTTGATTCCTTATTTATGAAAAAGGAAAAAAAAAAAAAAAGGTGATAACAGGGAATTTGGAGTTTGAGAGACACACTTCAGCCATCTGGGAAAAATTTCATAGATTTGATGGAGAAAATGAGGAAAACTAAACTAAATAATCAAATATTATGAAGTATTGGCATGATGAATTTAATATCAAGGTTAACAGACATAAATTTTAGAGTGTAACAAAGAATAGGTGAAAGAGAAATAATGATGGGCACAAATGCAAGAAAAACCATGTGCACTTCTTCCCATAGAAGAATAATTCAAACCTTCTTGTACTGATAAGTTAAGCACTATTAGGGCAATCATGTTTCACTATTTTTTTTTCACTTTTGAATTCCAAGTGCCTAGAACAGTGCTGGTGATAAAAGATGCTCAATAAACATTTACTGATTATATGACTAAATGAATGATTGAACGAATGAATAAGTGAATGGATGGATGGATGGATTAAAAGCAATAAAAAGATCTAAAGTAGACCCCCAAGAGATAAAAGTTTGAAGAAACTTTATTCAAAGGCAATAAAGAAACATGAAGTGAGGTCCTTTGCAATTTATTAACAGGGCCATTGTTAGGGGAAGAGACTTTGAAAAGCTGGGAGTCAAAACATCATAGAAACATCATAGTCTAGTGAGGGGTATCCAGTCTGTCTATTGCTACAGTTTTTCATCCATGGCCTTTTTATGTCTAACTAAACCCTATTTAGACTTCCCTGGTAGTAACTGTAACAGATAGCATTTATGTGTCTGTCTTTTCCAACCAGACTATAATCTTCTCAAGAGAGATTCTAGTGGATGTGCACTGATATCATATTGTGCTTTTAATTTTCAACTTTCAACTTTCCTGTTGGTTAATGATGCTAAGCATCTTTTCATGTGCTTATTAGCCATTTGAATATCTTCTCTGGAAAAATGTCTAATCATGTCCTTTGCCTATTTTTTCATCAGGTTACTTTTTTTTTTCTCTGTGAGTGTTTTCTGTCTCTTTTTAATTGGGTTATTTTGGTTTTTGTGGTCGAGTTGTAAGGGTTTTTTTTTTTTCTATTCTGGATAGAAGACCTTTACTGGACATATAATATGCAATTTTTTGTCCAGTTTGCGACTTGTCTTTTTATTTTCTTAATAGTGTCTTTTGAAGTACAAAAGTTTTTAATTTTAGTGAGGCTAAATTTATCATGCTTTTTTTATGGCCCTAGCTGTTACGGTTATGTCTAAGAACTCTTTGCCCACACCAAGAAAACGAGAACTTTCTCCTGTCTTTTATTGTAGAAGTTTTATAGTTTTAGCTGGTACATTATGTCTGTGGTCCATTTTGAGCTAAATTTTGTGTGTGGTATGAGGTAATGATCTAAATTTATTTATTAAAATATGAATATCCACTTGTCCCAGTACCACTTGTTGAAAAGACTATCTTTTCACTCTTATATTGTTTTAATACCTTTGTCAAAAATCGTAAGCGATTATTACAAACTCTTAATTCTGTTCCATTTGTCTGTATACCTATCTTTACAGAAATACCACACTGTATCTATTATCATAGTATTACAAAATGTTTTGAAATTGAGTAGTAAAAATTTTTTAAATTTGTTCTTCCTTTTTCAAAATTATTTTGGTTATTCTAGATCCTTTGCATTTCTTTACAAATTTTAGGAGAAACCTGTCAATTTCTACACAAAAGCCTGCTGGGATTTTGATAAAGATTGTGTTAAATCTACAGATTAATTTGAGGAAAATTGTCATCTTAACAATATTGAGTTCTCCAATCCATGATCACAGGCAGTCTATTTTAAATTTTCTTTAATTTATTTCAAGAATGGTTTATAAAATGCAATGTACAATTATTGTACTTTTGTTAAATTGTTGGTAGATGCCCTTTATCAGAATGAAGTTTCTTCTAGTTTGCTGAGAATTTTTATTATAAATGTTGGGTTTTATCAAATGCTTTTTCTGCATCTTTGAGGTGATGTATTTTTGTCTTTCTGTTAATATGATGTATATATTACACTAACTGATTTTCAAATATAAAGACAATCTTGCATTTCTGAAATAAATCCAACTGGGTCATGGTATATATAATTTTTTATAAGTTTTATATGCTGTTGAATTGACTTTGTTAGTAAGTTATTAAAGAACTTTGTATCTAAGTTCGTGAAGGATATTTGTTTTCTTTCTCTGTGATATATTTGTCTTTGTATCAGGCATGTGCCACCATGCCCGACTAATTATTTTTGTATTTTTAGTAGAGATGGGGTTTCACCATGTTGGCCAGGCTGGTCTCGAACTCATGACCTAAATTGATTCACCTTCCTCGGCCTCCCAAACTTCCAGGATTACAGGCATGAGCCTCTGTGCCTGGCCTAGTCACTGCATTTTTAAATGGGGTCAGGTACAGAGAAATTCCTTTCATTCTATTTTGTTTCTATAAACTCACTCAACATTGTAGTCAGTGAATTTACTTTTTAATAGACTTATTCAATTGACTGTTAGTTCTAGTGTGTTTTTACGTGTGTGTGTGTGTGCGTGTGTGTAAGCACATTTTACTTTTTTCTCTGATTTCCTTAGTATTTTGGTTGGACGTTGAGAAAGGCAGTTCCAGGATATACTAATAAGGTGTCAGTCAAGTCCAAAGTAAAATCTAATTTTCAGGATGGCAAATTTCACAAGTTCAGAAAATAAGTACGTATAATAACATAGTCTGAGACTCTGAAAGGGGTGGTGATTTGAGAAGGTTGATAGCCACATGAAAATTTAATTTCATTTACATTGGCTGAAATACTTCCAATGTAGAGAAAAGGAAAGGGTCCATATTGAATCTGAAATGAGTGCACAAGTAGTTATATAATGAGCTCGGCCACTAATCAAACACGTAACTTAGGTTAATACAGGCACCAGACATGTGAGATAAGCGAGAGAAATTTTAGGCTTAAAAAACAAAGTGGCTGGGCACAGTGGCTCATGCCTGTAATCCCAGCACTTTGGGAGGCCGACGTGGGCAGATCACAAGGTCAGCAGATTGAGACCATCCTGGCCAACATGGTGAAACCCCATCTCTACTAAAAATACAAAAAATTTTAGTTTCTACTAAAATACAAAAAATTAGCCGGGCATGGTGGTGCCCACCTGTAGTCCCAGCTACTTGGCAGGCTGAGGCAGGGGAATCACTTGAACCTGGGAGATGGAGGTTGCAGTGACCCAAGATCGCACCAGTGCACTCCAGCCTGGTGACAGAAAAAGACTCTGTCTTAAAAAAAAATCATATAAAGTACATAAAATGAATAGGTACATTCAGCTGAAGAACAAGAAAGAACTTGCTTGGAAGTAGGAAAGTATAATGAGAACATATAACAGTGAATAATAAACTGTTCAATTCTTTACTTTTTTCATACCGTCTGCCAAATAAAATCATTCTTAGGCTAGAAATCTGGGAAGAAACATTAGTAAGAGAGAGATGAAGGTCAAAACAGATGAAGACATCTTCAGATATCACCAATCAACATGTAATTAGTTCAAGTCTCCTGTTTCAGATTCATTACATCCCAGGAGCTGAGGGAACTTGCAGATGACATTGTTGAGCAGCTGCCAATAACCATGAAGCCCAGCTAAGCTACCAAACAAACAAAAATCAGACTAATCTTATTCCAGTTTTCAAAGAGGAAGAAAAAGTATATGCCACAAAATATACCTGGTGAGTCTAAGAACAACTCTAGGTAAAATTTTAGAGCAAATTATTTAATTTAGCAAAGGAAATGACACTCGATGAAGCCACCATGAATTCAATAAGAACAAATTATTCCAAATTATACTTTTTCTAAAAGAGTGGTCTCCCTGGCCTCAGGAATGAAGCTGCGGACCTTCCCGGTGAGTGTTGCAGCTGGAGCTTGTACTAGGGCCTGCTTTAAGGTTTTGAAGGCTGTTTCTGCCTCTGGTTCCCATTCTACTAGATGAGTATTTGCCCTCTGGGTTTCCTTGATTAGAGTGTAGAGGGGCCTGGCTATCTCACTGTATCCAGGGATACATAGTTGGCAAAAGCCGGTAATTCCAAGGAACCCCTGCAACTGTTTTATTGTTTTAGGGTGAGGATAAGCCAGTGTAGGCTGTATTCATTCCTTGCTGAGGGCCCTGGTCCCTCTGGCTAAGATTAGGCCTGGATATTTTACCAGCTGTAGGCTAAGCTGGGCCTTCGACCTAGACACCTTGTACCCTTTATTAGCTAGAAAGTTCAAGAGATCTAGAGTAGCCTGCTGGCATGAGGCTTCAGAACTGGTAGCCAAAAGTAAATCATCCACATATTGAAGGACAAGAGTGCCTGGACTTGAGAAGTGGCCTAGACTTTGAGCCAGTGCCTGACCAAACAGATGAGGGCTATCCCTAAACCCTTGGGGCAAGACCGTCCATGTAAGTTGGGACGTGTGGTCTGTGGGATCCTCAAAGGCAAAGAGGAACTGGGAGTCAGAGTGCAGGGGAATACAGAAGAAGGCATCCTTGAGGTCCAGAATTGTGAACCATTCTGCTTCCTCTGGTATTTGAGAGAGTAGGGTATAGGGGTTGGGTACAACTGGATATAGAGTAATTACTGTCTCACTGATGAGTCTAAGATCTTGTGCTAGTCTCCACTGACCATTCGGTTTTTGTACTCCTAGAATTGGGGTGTTGCAGGGACTGCTGCATTTCCTTACTAAGCCTTGAGCTTTTAAATGTTTAACAATATTCTGTAATCCTTTATGAGCTTCAGGCCTTAAGGGATATTGCCTTTGATAAGAAAAAGTGGTGGGATCTTTTAACCTGATTTGGATTGGGTGGGCATTTTTTTGCCCTTCCAAATTGCCCTTCCAATGCCCAGACTTCAGGGTTGATTCCCTCCTCAAGCAGGGGACAACAAATGGGTAACTTGTTCCCCATATTCATGTAGAAAATAGCTCCAGCCTTGGCTAATATATCCCTCCCTAATAAGGGTGTGGGACTTTCAGGCATAACAAGAAAGGCATGTGAAAAGAGCAAAGTCTCCCAATTACAACTATGGAGGTGAGAGAAATACCTGGTTACAGGTTGTCCCAGGATTCCTCGGATGGTAACGGACCTTGAGGACAGTCGTCCAGGACAGATTAACACTGGGAATGCCACGCCTGTGTCCAGGAAGAAGTCAATTTCCTGGCCCTCAATGGTTAAATGTACCCAGGGCTCAATGAGGGTGATGACATGAGCTGGTGCTTGCCCTGGGCACCCTCAGTCCTGTTGTTGGATCATCTGGTTGGGGGCTTCTGACCCAGGGAACCTTCACCCTCTGGGGCAGTGCACCTTCCAGTGATTGCCTCGGCATAGTGGACATGGACGAGGGGGCAGCTTGTTTTTCACTGGACAATCTTTTTTAAAGTGTCCTAGTAAACCACATTGAAAAAAAGCCCTACCGGGTGATGGGCCTGCTCCATTTTCTGTCCTCTCTGAACCACCAAGGTTTGTTTGTCTGAGGGCCATGACTAAGGCTGTGGCCTTTCTCTGATCTTGCTTTTCCTTTTGGGCCTGTTCCTCTTGGTCCCTATTATAGAACACTGAGGTTGCCAGGTTTAACAATGCCTCTAGATTTTGTTCAGGGCCCAGGGGTTGCTTTTGGAGCTTTCTCCTGATATCTGCAGCTGTGGCTGATTGGGTAATAAACTTATCTTTTAGAATCAATTGACCCTCGAGTGATTCAGGTGACCAGGGAGTATATTTTCTTAAGTCCTCCCATAGCCGCTTGAGGAAGGCAGAAGGATTTTCTTCCTTTCCCTGAGTTATGGTGGACATCACTGAATAATTCATGGGCTTTTTTCTAATTCTCCTTAGTCCTTCTAGAACACAGGTCAATAGATGTTTATGACTCCAATCCCCATGATCTGAGTCAAAGTCCCAGTGGGGATCCATACTGGGGATGGCTTGCTGACCAGTAGGGAATTTGTCCCTTTCTTCAGCTGTCATTCTATCATTTAGTTGACTAAGATACCAGGTATCTCCAAACTCTTGGGCTGCAGCTAAAGCTGCATTATTTTCACTAAATGCCAGGGTTTGATCTAACAGTAGCATGACATCTCTCCAAGAGAGGTTGAAGGTTTGCCCTAGACCCTGTAAGACATCTATGTACCTATCAGGATCATCTGAAAACTTCGCTCTGCCTTGATCTGCTTTAAATCAGAGAGGGAGAAGGGGACATGTACCTGGGTTGGGCCAAATTCCCCTCCCCCTACAGCTTGAAGGGGACATAACTGATAGCCCAGGGGTTTTTATGGTCCTTTGGAGATTTCTTTGCTTATTTCCTTCTGTGCAGCAGAGATTAGAGGAGGATTATCATTAATAGGAAGGAGAGCTATAGGGAGGCTAGGATACGGGGGTAAGCTGAGAGGTCTTCCTGTGGGATATAAATTGTAAGCTTTGCATAGTTGTGTATTCTCCCTCAATGAAAAGAAAGCTTGGACATAAGGTATTTCACTCCATTTGCCTTCCCTCTTACAGAAAAGGTCAAGCTTCAGGGGAGTATTATAATTTGTACTTCCCTCAGGTGGCCATGTTTCCCCATCAGAGAGAGAATATTGGAGCCAAGCTGTAGTGCAGAAAAAAATGAGCTGCCTCTTTTTCAGGGTTTGTGGGTCAAATTGGTCCCAATGGCTTACGATGCATTTCAAGGGTGAGCCTGTTGATGCCTGAGTTTTTCCCATCAAAGACAAAACCGCCTGCAGTTTTGGTTTGTTTTGTCTCTCCCCCTGCCCAAGAACCCACAACGGTCCCTGGACCCTGCTGATCGGAATAGTTGCGCTCACCGACACAGCAGTAGAAACACTAGCTTTCCTCCCAGACCACATGGAGGACTGAGGAAGGTCGGATTTAGTGGCCCTTACCAACGCATTCTCAAAAACCTGCACCCTTGCCTGTCCTCCTAGACCACAAGGAGGACTGAGAAAAATCGGATTTAGTGGCCCTTACCGATGCATTCTCGAAAACCTGTTAGAGTCCTAAGCATTCACCTGTTAGTACTGGGACTTTACCCCTGTCCTATAAAGATGTTATGCCCCAAAAATGAAGTGGAGGGCCATATCTTGAGGGAGGGAAGGGATCTCCAGAGTTGGAAGAGTGACACCTTTTGTCCTCACTTATATGAATAGGAAGGATACAATTTCTGAAGCTCCCCATATCCTAGCTTCAGGAATAGCTTTTGTTAGGCCTGTTAGCCTGAGGAGGGATCCTAAAATTCCAGGTAGTCCCCCCTACAATGGGGCTTTGGGCAAAAATTATGTCTTTCTGATTGGTGAGCCCGGGTGCCTAAAGAAGGTAACAGAGTTTATACTAGAAGTCATTCTTATAGGAGAAACTAGAAAAGCACCAGAGACAGGTAGCAATTTTTAGAAGCAGGACTAACCTCGAAGAAGAGAGGTGAGACGAAGTTTGTCTGGCAAGCATTAGGACTTGGGCAACATGCCTTTCAGAGTTCTGCTAAAGGCCGCAGGGTCAACCAACCTGTTGTTGGGAACCTGGAGCCGCATGGCTTTCTTCTCTGTCGACCCTTGGCTCAGCCCAGAAGTACAGGAAAAGCAGAACCTGGTTCTAGGCAAACCAATGCTCCCAATTCTCAAGAGTTGGGGGTTGTTAGAGAGCCCTTTCCCAGAAAGCCTGACACCCGTGTCTTTAGTCCAGCAGCCATGCTAGTCACTTTTAACTGGCCGACAGGTGCCCGGTATTTAGACCCTGAATTCTAAGGAAAAATAGGACAGAATAGCAAGCGAAAGGGGTGTGATGGTACTCACTGCTTGGCAATAGGTGACAGTCTCACTGCTTAGCAATAGGCAATGGTCTCACTGCTTGGCGATAGGTGATAGTCCCTTCGTGGTCACCAAAATGTGTCTGGAATTGGTGGGTTCTTGGTCTCACTGACTTCAAGAATGAAGCTGCAGACCCTCGCAGTGAGTGTTACAGTTCTTAAAGGTGATGTGTCCGGAGTTTGTTCCTTCTGATGTTTGGACATGTTCGGAGTTTCTTTCTTCTGGTGGGTTTGTGGTCTCGCTGGCTTCAGGAGTGAAGCTGCAGACCTTCACGGTGAGTGCTACAGATCTTAAGGCGGTGCATCTGGAGTTGTTCGTTCCTCCCGTCCAGAGTTGTTCATTCCTCCTGGTGGGTTCATGGTCTCACTGGCCTCAGGAGTGAAGCTGCAGATCTTCACAGTGAGTGTTACAGCTCATAATGGCAGTGTAGACCCAAAGAGTGAGCAGCAGCAGGATTTATTTCAAAGAGTGAAAGAACAATGCTTCCACAGTGTGGAAGGGGACCCAGAGCAGGTTGCCACTGCTGGCTCAGGCAGCCTGCTTTTATTCCTTTATCTGGCACCACCCACATCCTGCTGATTGGTCCATTTTACAGAGAGCTGATTAGTCCATTTTACAGAGACCTGATTGGTCTGTTTTGCAGAGACCTGATTGGTCTGTTTTGACAGGGTGCTGATTGGTGCATTTACAATCCCTGAACTAGACACAAAAGTCTGGGGCGGGGGGAGGGAAGGCTTGGGCATGGCAGGCTGCAGGTCCCAAGCCCTGCCCTGCGGGGAGGCAGCTGAGGCCTGGTGAGAATTCGAGCACAGTGCCAGCAGGCCGGCACTGCTGGGGGACCCGGTGAACCCTCTGCAGCTGCTGGCCCGGGTGCTAAGCCCCTCACTGCCCAGGGCTGGCGGTGCTGGCTGGCTGCTCCCAGTGCAGGCCCGCCGAGCCCACGCCTACCCAGAACTTTCCCGCCCGCGCCTCTCCCTCCACACCTACCTGCAAGTTGAGGGAGCCGGCTCCGGCTTTGGCCAGCCCAGAGAGGGGCCCCCACAGCACAGTGGCGGGCTGAAGGGCTCCCCGAGCATGGCCATAGTGGACGCCAAGGCCAAGGAGGCGCTGAGAGCGAGCGAGGGCCGCCAGCATGTTGTCACCTGTCATCAGGAGGCGGAGCTTGTGGTGAGCCAAGATCATGCCACTGCACTCCAGCCTGGGTGATAGAGCGACAATCTGTCTCAAAAAGAAAAATAATAATTAGACCTCAATAAAACTGCTAAAAAATGTATGGCAACTATCTGTTTAGATTCTCCATGGAATAGAATCCCTTCCTCTATAACAAAGTTCACAGCATATACCCAGCTCATTAGATGGCTTGAATATTAAAGAAATGCAGAGAATACCTGATAGGTGGGGTGCTGGAAGTCATGTTGTGCTCACCAAGGAATTGTTTGCAGTGTCTGACAAGTCATTGGATATAGCAAGTGTAAATCTCAGTCCACAAATTCTTGTGTGCAAAAATTATCACAGCCTTTTCTCCATAACCCAAATCAATG
This sequence comes from Pongo pygmaeus, assembly GCF_028885625.2. Taxonomy (NCBI): domain Eukaryota; kingdom Metazoa; phylum Chordata; class Mammalia; order Primates; family Hominidae; genus Pongo; species Pongo pygmaeus. The sequence continues at coordinate 161,454,404 of NC_085930.1, read as the reverse complement.
TCTGTGTTCAACCTTCATCCTGCGTGGCTGGTGAAACAATTACCTTTAGAGTTTATTGCTTATTAGAATTCCTACTTCTTGCTCACCCCCAGAGTTAGGCCACGGGGCCAAAACATTGGCAATGAAGGTGTCTTTTGGTCCTTGGTCATCAGTTTGCAAGTTACTAGGGCCCCTATCTACATGACTCCATCAGGCCAACCCTTTCAAAGCCCTCTGCTGCTTCTGTGCAACCCTCAGAAGAATCTTTGCTGAGGTGGCCTGTGGTCCTGCCTTGACTAAAGGTTGCAAATCATTGGCATAAAAATCTACATCTGGCCTGCAGATGTGTCTTGTTTGGCTCACTCTATGTTTTAAAATCATTTAAGCCAACTCTTAAAAGTCAGGAGAGTTCACTAAAAATATCAAAATTTCTGCCTTCTCTTGAAAATCAGACTATCTAGCAATAATGGACCACCTCTTCATGTGTCAACAACCACAAAAGCTGAGAAGTGGGTGCCTGTTTACCTCTCCTATTTGCTGCAGACCCATCCAACCTCATTATCTCCCTGAAGCTGAGGCAGGGAGCCAGTTGATATTGACATTGTTATAATCATTGCAAGACTTTTTTTTTTTTTAAACACCAGGCCCTTTTCACCTGTTTATATTACCTGCCTTTAATTTACCATAGTAGGTGTTTGAGATTCCTGGTGCAGGTATACCATGCAGCCACTCTTTTTACTGCCTCCCCAGGGTCACCCAGTAGATTGGATGCTATGGACTAAATGTTTGTGTCTCACAGAAATTCATATGTTGTGACATTCTAACCCTGAATTTGATGGTATTAGGAAGTAGGGCTTCTGGGAGGTAATTAAGTCATGAAAATGGAGACCTCATAATGGGATTCGTACCCTTATAAGAAGAGACATGAGAGAGTTGCTGTCTCTGCTCTCTGCCATGTGAGGACACAATGAGAAGATGGCCGTCTGCAAATCAAGAAGGGGCCCTCACTAGACAGTATATCTACTGACACCTTTATCCTCAGCTTCCCAGCCTTCAGATGTGAGAAATCAGTATGTATTGTCTAAGCCACCCAGTCTATGGTAATTTTGTATAGCAGCCTGAACTGACTGAATCACTGGACATAGTCCCTTCTGATTCCCTCTCCCCGACAGTGGTTATCTCTTGCTAGTCTGTGAAAGATCCTTCTTCCTCCTTTTTGTTCTTTTTAACTAAGCCATTTTACTTTCATTAGAAACCCTTTTTAATCCCTAAGGTTTAACATTTTGAAAACCAAAAGCAGGAAATGACTTTTTCTCAGATAGCATGGCCTTTTGCCCTTCCACAGACCTCACTTGAGAATGAAAGCAGATTCAGAAAATCTGAGAGAAAATCTTATAGAGAGAGACAACATTGGTTAATTTATCAAAATATTTAGCCACAAGAGTGAGTTTGTTTTCAGGTATCTAATTATAGGACCTATCAGTTGACCCAAATAACCCCTCATAAGCTATCACTACCACATTACATCTTTCATCTGGAGCCAAAAAACAATCTGTTTAGCAGTTAATATTCCTTGTACCTGTAGTAATAAGTTTGCTAGGCTGTTAATGCTGGTAGAATGTGTAGTTATATAACTAAATGTCAAGGTCTCCCTGAAATGGGGAGGAGGTACTTCAAGTCAAACCTTAGTGAGTAACTTGCTCATACTACCAAAGGAAGCTGAGTCACTGGGTAACACTTCCTATCTTGGGCATGTGTCTGAGAGAGCAGATCTAGCTGGCAGGATAGAACTCTGAAGAGGCCAAGAATCCAGGCAGGGAAAGGGCTGTGCCCAGTGAACTCTCAGGTTAAGGAGGACTGCAGGAGGCCAACAAAAAATACTTCATTCCTGGGGTTCACAATAAAATAATAGGCAGAGCATTTAGCCAAGCACACTGTAGAGGAACAGAGGACTCTAGAGACTGCACTTGGAGTGAACTTTGAACATTTACAGATGGGAAGGCTGAGGGCTCTGTAAATAGTCAAAAAGGCCCAGAAACAAAGAAGCTGCATCCCAGTACAGAATGTCATCAGGTCACAGAAAAGAATCTGCTGGGCTGAGAGTAAAAACAAGAATTTCAGGCCAGAGTGGAGATAGTCACTTAGCTCCTAGCTAGGCTTAGTAGGGGGGACCTTAATACTGGAAATTGTTATCTAGAACTCTAACTAAATGATATTAATAGCTCTTACTCCAGCATTTGTCTTCCATGATTCTCCCTAAGTCCTTTGGTAAATTTCACTAATTTACATAAATAAATAAATAAATAAATAAATAAATAAATAAATAAATAAAATACTTCCTCTCAGATACCTAGAGTAAGACTTCTACTCTACTTGACTTTATCAATGAACATCCTAACCTTCTTTTGAATCCTACCTCAGCAGAATCCAGTTCTGTTTGCCCATGCCACGAGTAACATATGTTGCTCAAGGGGTCAGAGTGCAAATCTTCACTCTTTACTCAAATCACTGTTCTTCAGACTGGCTTCCTTACTAGTAAACCCTGGGCGATAACCAGAAATCACTCAAAATATTAATTATTCAATTATCAGGCTCTGGCTGATAAGTACCATTCTCGTGTGAATTCAATTGACACAGAAGCAAACAAGATTTTAAAACAATTTACAGTGCCTGGGAGAGAAAAGAAATTGTGTCAAAGACAAAATAGTGGGAAACTAATAGTAGCAAGAAAGCCATTACGTGCCTTCAAGACTGATACTCCCATGGGAACGTCAGGTTTAGCAAATTTATGGGTTGTTAAAATATTGCAGTAATTCTGTACTGGCTGATAATAGTCTAAGAGCAATGGTATTAAAAAGCACTAGAAATTAATAAATCAACCGATCAATACCAATTATAACAGCATGCCCATTGTAATTCCAAGACATTTTCCCCTTTGGGTACTGAAGCTGAGATTGAAGATAGTGGCCAGATATAAATCTCCTGTTGATTATTTGAAAAGATAATGGGGGTGCGTGGCACAGCATATTAAGGAAGACCTATTTTTTCAACCCTTGAAGAGATGCCTCACTGCCCAAGGAGTGACACACATGTTTTCAGGTTTAGTTATTAACTGAGGACATAAACAGTTGCTTGTGTGGCATATATTCCCTTACAGTGTGTTAGCCTTCCTTCACGTGGGTTTGGGGAGCTCAGTTTATCAGACAGTTTAACCCCTGGTGGAACACAAAAATCTCTAGATAGGGGGAAATCTGTAGGTATGCATATCCTGAAGACTCCCATTGACATCTAGAATAGTAGACTCTTCAGCAAGCAACCTATCCTCACGAATGGTCCCTGGCCACAGGAACGTCACATGAGACTGTCCATCCTCTCTGGGTCAGCCTGCTCTGGGTCTGAGCCTCAGGGGATGCCCTGACTGAGCCCTTGTCTCTTCTAGTCCATCTTTTATACTTTATATTTCTTTCTTTTCTCCATTTTTTATTCTTTTCCACTTTTGACTTTGTCCCATGTATCAGCTAGACTGCAATCAGCTGGAGCCTTGCTACTCTGTAGAATGAAACAAGGTCCTGGCAAAGCATTGGCTTTGGCAATTAGGATGAGAAAAATCCAGCCCACCTCATCTCCTATTTTTATGCCACTCTGGCCTCCTCCTCTCTCTCCCTTGTCCTCTGGTTCAAATGTTTCCAGCACCAGTTCTTGGCATACAGACAGCATCTGGATGGTATGGTAAATATCATTGTAGTTCATGGTGAAAGAGTCACCGAGAGGCCAAGAAGGCAGTGAGGAAAACAGAAAGCTGAGAAGTAGGGCAGCATGTGAACCCACCCTCTTAGGTGCCTGGCAGAATTCCCAGTAATGAATGACTATAAATTCTATGAAGAAATCATTGGAAGAGATACAGTCAAAACATAGCTCAGATAGAAGCTAGAGTCACATCAGAATTGAAAATTATTGGAATAATTTGATCAATGACTAGCTGCAACTTGTATCACTTGTTATATAGTTTTATAATTTATAGAATTTAAACCTGTGCTTTCCAATATGGTAGCTGCTAGCCAGATGTGGCTATATAAATTTAAATTATCTAAAATAAAAAATTCAATCACTCAGTTACATGTCACGTTTCAAGTACTCAAAAGCCACACGTGGCTAGTAGCTACCATATTGAACTGCATGGACAGAATACTTCCAGCATTCCTGAAACTCCTGTTGAATAGTTCCAGTTTAGAGAATACAAATGATATCATTTTTCCTGTTTATGTTGATATTTATTACCTTAACATGAATAGGTATTAGAAGTTTTTATTTTCTCCAAGTAATTTTAAATTAAGAAGTGAACAGCACATTCTTCGTTCAATTCAATAAAATAATGACAAGGTGAAGTGAGGTATACTCAAGATGGGAGTTAACATTTAATACTATTATAAGCTGTGATAACACTTTAGTAACTTATTTAATTCAAAAATAAATGAGATATGCATTCTTCTCCCTAGGAATTTATAGTTTAGTTGGGGACATGAGCATAGATACATAGCAGTATGACATAGTGATAAAGAGCTCCAGGACTGGGAGTCAGGGAGACTTGTATTCAAATCTTTAGCTTTGTGATCTTTGGCAATTTACATAATCTGTCAGTATCACTTATATCACCTGTAAAATTGTTATAATAATAGGGCCCACCTCATTACTTCTTCCCCAAGAGATGATGTGCAAGTCTAGTCTTTAAAGATGGTTGTAATCTGCTGCAAAGATTTCAAGGGAAGTTAATAAAGTTCATGCTGTTATAACTGATTCTAAGTTATCAATTATATTCATCATCTCCCTCCTCTACCATCCATTCTAGATTTTCTCACTTGTGTCCAGCCCTTTAAATGATTTGAGTTGTTTCCTTGTTGGGGTAAGTTGACCACTCATCCCAATTTGCAATTAAGATGTTTCTGGGATGCAAGATTCAGTTTCAAACTTTATTTTGCCTACACAAAGGGGTTTCTGGAATGCAAGACTTTCTGTGCTAAAAGCTGGCAAAGTCTGAGGCAAATTGGGGTGAATTAGTCACCCTACTGGGATCATCCAGATGTTCAATCCCAATAGGTCTGATTTCTTACTGGCCTTATTATTGTTGGGCCATGTTTGGTGTTATTGCCTATGTATAGTTATCAATGGGCACAGAAGCATCAAATCTGTGTGGTGAATCCTCTGGGTTCTAGACATGTTTCCTCTCTGCCCTTAAGGTTGTAACTCATTTGTCTAAAATTGGTTTCTTATTCTGAGATAATGTTGTATGGGATATCATGTCAAAAGATCAGGGATTCTGCAATTCTTTAGATGGGAGTTCTACTGACAGCACTGTAGGCAGGCTGGGAAAACCTATAGTTAGAATATGTAACACCTCTGGCGAGAACTAATTGCTGTTCCCTCCAAGATGCAGTAGAACTTCCACCGAGCCATTTACTGGTATTCCTGAGGAATGGTGTTGTATTAAGGGGTCAGCATTGGTCTTTGTTGCCAGTGCGTGTACATCAGCAGTGGCAGCTGCCAAGTCAGCCCTGGTGAGACAGAGCCTATGATCTTAAGCTCATACATGATTTTTATTCCTATCAAAATGGACACTCTGCTCATAGAGTGTTCATTCCTACCAAAATGCAAGCTTTATACCCACTGTATAAATATTGAGATGATCAAGAGAGAGGCTGGCCAACATGCAGAGGATGAGTCATTCTAATCCCTTGGTTGTTGAGGATCTCCTCAAAAGTGTTATATCCTATAGTGAACATTAATGTGAGTTACCAGTGTTTGCATACTTTGTGCTGCCAATTTTAAAAATCCAGACTTAGATAAAAAGGAATTTTATTTAAGAAGATTATTGTAATAAGGAGATGGGGACTACTGTAATACAGAGAATGTTCTCATCATAGGATCTACCATAAGACTTGTAAAGATCTTAAGGGTCAGGCACAAAATGCTTTTCTTTTATAAGGAGGAGTAAACAGGGCTAATGTTTTACTCTGTAGTCAGCCAGTTCTTAGAAGGGGGCGTATAAAAGGTTGCTTTTGCATTTGATGCTTATTTAATTTCAGGGACAAGTTACAATTCAGGGACCTGAGTGGGGGGTTGCTGACTAAAGTTTGGTCAAAACAAGTTAGTGAATGGGACAAACAGTTTAGCTACTCAGTTATTAAGCAAAGAAAGGGAATTTGGAAGATCTGCGTCTGGCCTTGTCATAGGTAAGCAAAGGGTCTTCTGTGAGTCTTATCCAAGTCATTTGGAAAAGAGTGGTTCTTTGCCGTAAGTTGTTTACTAGAAGGCTACATGGGAGTTTCTTAACTATCACTGTTTTCCAAGCAAACAGTTCAATAAAGTGATAGTATTGTCAGTTCCCTTTTTATGACAAATAAGAGAGCATGAAAACTCTAAAGCAAAACAGTGAATGTATACTGCCTTGCTGTACAAAGTAAACTGTGTTATTATACTTCTCTACTCAAGAAATGAAGAATGTGTTGTCAAACAATACCAGAGGCTATGCTGATCTGCTCCAGCAAAGATATTACATCTGGTAAAGCAGGTGTAATTGGGCCACATCTGATTAAATGTGTCCATTCCTTTCATAACAACCCTTTTCCTGAAAGGCCCAGAAGCAAATATGAGGGTCTTATCCATAGCTATCTTTCCCAGTTGTAAATTCTAGAAAGGGGAAAATAACAACAGGTTGAGTCTACAGACTCATTGACCCCCAGTGAAATGGACTTGAGCCCACTTTCCATTTATTACCAGAAATCTCTAAGTTCTCACTCCAATCAGAGGACCATAATGCCAGCACCAGCCCAGACTCTGGTCTATCCCTCATAAAATACACATGGTATTTTTTTTCTGGAGTGTGCCATAACCCTATAAGACCATGGAAAAAGCACAAGCTGTTATAAGCAAGAGAAATACACTGTGGTATATAAGCTGAATCTGTATATTTCAATGATTTCTTCTAAGACTCACTATGTTTCTTCCATAGGTTTACTTTATCTATCTCTGTGCTCATACCAAAATGCCTTCATTGCTATAGCCTCATTAAAATTTTATCATCTGTTAGAGCAGTTTTCTTCTCTGGAAATGTCTTGGATATTGTTAATCTTTTGCTCTTTCATTTAAGTTACAAAATCAGCTTGTTAAGTTCGTGAAAAATCCGATTGCATTTTGAAATGAATTTGACTTCTGGAGGGCCATATTTGGGTATGGAACAGCAGCTTGGATTACAGGTAGCTACAGACTAAAGATCATCATGGGAGTGAGGAGTAAATGAAAATTGAAGACAGTATTAAGAATGCATTTCTGATAACTAATATTTTTCCCTACAATGTTTTTACTATTTTATAATAAATGTAAATGTTCATATACACAGATGTTTGAGAAGACAAGTGATAAAGGGAAAGAATGAGAAGGAAATATAGCTTGAAAATAAAGCCTGAAGGTTGAAGGATTGTATTTTGGGTTTCTTTACATTGATTAGGAAAATTTGAAAGTACTTATAGATATAAGGAAAGAAACAAACAGAAAGGGTGAATGTAAAAACTGAGAAAGAAAGAAGATGATTGAAGCAGCAACAGCCCAGTGAATATAGGGTGGAATAAAACTGAGAACATAGATCTCTCCCCCTGCCCCTTGTGTGTGTGTGTGTGTGTGTGTGTGCATGTGTGTGTGTGTGTGTGTATGCAGTAGATTATGCTCAGCAAACAATTTCAGTAGTTCACAGGATTAAAGAGGAAAAAGTTTCCATTAAAAATTAACCCCATAGAGTGCCTTTTTGTGTTATTGCTCTAATAGACTAGAGAGTCCAAAAATATGCCCTCACATTTATAATCAATTGATTTTTTGACAAGGGTGCTAAGACAATTAAATGGAGAAAGAATTGTCTTTTTTACATATGGTCCTGGGACACTGGATATCCACATGTGAGAGTTAAGCTGAATCCTTTTCTTACACAGTATATAAAAAGTAACTCCAAGTAGAAGATAGATGTAAATGTAAAAGTAAAGAGCGTAAAACTCACAGAAGAAAATACAGGAGTAAATCTTCATGACATTGCTTCACAAAGCCCTCTTAGCCCTCCCATGCCACCAAAAGCATAAGAAAAAATTTAAAATATGGATAAGTTGGACTTCATCAAAATTAAAAATATTTGTTTCACTTTCATCAAGACAGTGAAAAGACAATTCCAGAAAATGGGAAATAAATGAATTACATCTCAATACAGTTGTAAAAAAAAAAAAAAAAAGCAAAAAGAAAGTAATTTTAAAACTAGAATCATGGTCTAGGCACTGTGGTACATTTTGCATGGGATCACAGATCTAGCATGACTTCCTGTTCAGTGTCAAGTCATAGTTTTACTTAGTTATTCTTTCTTTCACATCACCTCTCCCCATACATATGACCAATGATGAAACAGAAGAAATCATCACTATATACCCCATGAATATGTAAAATTAATATTCGTCAATTAAAAAATAAAAATTTTAAAAGTCTACAAAAAAAGAATGGTTGTTTTTCCAGGAAACTTTTGGAATATTTGTCTAACTCAGAATTTTACTAGGACTGAATGAAAATCCTGAGCACATAATCTTCTTACTTTACAAGTCAAAATTATCTACATGATTACTGTTTAATGATTTCATATTCAGTCATCCCTCTGTATCCCCGGGTTCTGCATTTAGTGATTCAATCAACTTTGGATCTAAAACATTCTTTAAAGAAAAGAAACAAGTAGAAACAATATAATAATTTAAAAATGCAAATAAAAATATGGCATAACAGCTATTTACATATCATTTACATTATATTTGGTATTATAAATAATCTAGAGATGACTTAAAGTATACAGGAGAATGTGCATAGGCTTTATGCAAATACTATGCCATTTTATATAAAGAACTAAAACATCCATGGATTTTGGTATCTGCAGAGATATTAAGGGATGACTGTATTGCTGTCAGTTATAAAAATCAAGAATCCCACCCATTAGTTCCTCAAAGAAAAAAACTTGCAGCATATTTCTTAGAACTGCTTTAGATATATCTTAATTAAGTTATAGCTTGTAAAATATTGCCTCCAGATGGTAAATTAACTCTTTTTGAAATTAACATTTTAATAAATTACTCACCTTGGGAAAATAAGAATATAGGCTTAAGTAGATTTAAACTTAAACTTTCTCTTCAATTCTTTTACCAAGATTGCTAATACTCCCTAAAGAGCTATTAATTTTCTAATTTGTTCATTTTTGTTACTTAATATACCAGTGGGAATACTATATCTTTGGCCATGTCTAGACATACAGATGGTTTTGATAAATTCATTTGAAAAGAGGTTGAGTTCAGGGAAATGGCCAATTAATTTCTTTAAACTGAACATATTTTCTTAAGAATTTTCCAAAATTATCTTGACTAAATTATTCACCTTTCAACTGGTTATTTTGGCACCATGTAACCCAAAAACTTCTTGTTCAAGGATGTGAATCTGATATTAGTTCCACAGATACTTGACAGAGTCCTGCCTTTGGGGGAATGGAGAAAAGCTTTTTTTTAGTGACCATAAGGTTAAATATTACCAAATACACAGTCCATCATTTTCACAAGGAAAATCATATCCAAAAATCTAAGCACCATTTTATTTCTAGAGGAAATAGATGTTGTTGAGGAGGCCACCTAAGATTTATTCTTTGAACTATACACTGGAAAAATCTTTAAATCAGGACAAATAATAAGCATGATGACAAAAGGTGCAGCTTACTAATGTGGCAAAAAGTAATGCTTCTCTTGCTGCTATCAAAAGATGAGATTCAGAAAATAACAAGACTCACTATGCACCTCTTGAAAGATACAGGTACAATTATCTCTTGTTTACTTTATCAGACATACTTCTGGATTATAAATTGAGAAAGAAAATGCATTGCTTACGCATGATCCTAGAACACAATCATGCTTGTTCCTTTACTCATTCATTTATTCAACAAATGTGAGAATAAATATTTGATGAGCAACTACCATGTGGCAGTTCAAAATTAAGTTAACAATTTATAGAAATCTTATATAATTCTCAGAATGATTCTATAACATAAGAAACTGGAGCCCAATAAAATTACATAATTCATGCAACATCCCACACTTTCCTTAATGACACAGCCAAGATAGAAACAATTTCCTCTGACTGTAGGACATTTGTTTTCTACTTTGCTAACATTTCTTTAAAGATATTATTTTATTTTAATTACAAAATATTTTATACATTCAGAAAAAAATAAAAACAGCATGTCATCCAAGAACCAAATTTAAGAGAAATTAACACTTTGCCACATTTGCTTCAGATCTTTTTTAAAAAAGAAATTGGATGTTATACATGTTATAGATTTAGCTATAACTATTTCCCCTTCCTGATTTCCTAGAAGTATCCACTGCCCTATAAACGCTTTATATCATTCCTATGAATGTTATAGTAGCCAGTGTCTATGTATTTATACATAGTAATATTGTTTTTTGTGTTTAAATTTACATATGTTTGTTACAAATCTGCAACTTCCTTATGTAAACAATATGCTACAAATCTGCAACTTCTTTTTTCACTTGATATTTTATCTATCACACATCCATTTTCATATATGAATATTTGATTATTTATTCTTTAACCAATACATTATATTAGCACGCATTTAAAATTTTTCAAATGCCTATATTTTGACCATCAAGTTTTACAACTTATTACAATTTAATTCCAATTTTGTTGAGAGTTTCTTGGTGGCCAATGCATGTTTGTTTTTTAAAAGATTTGGTGCTTGGGAATAATGTGTTCTCTGTTTCACACACATTTCATGTATGGCCATTATATAAAGTTTATAAATTGTATAGTTCAAATTCTCTATCTTGAAACCAAATTTTTGTCTGCTTAAGCAACTAATTTTTAAAATTATATGAAGTAGTTAAAAATCTTTCTCTATGATTGCATATCTATCCATTTCTATTCATAATTTTTACTTCATGTATATTACAGCATGTTGCTAGGGTCATATAGCATCAAAATCTTATCTTCCTTTTATCATGTAATGCCCTCTAATCCATAATAATATATTGAATTTAAAATCTATTTTTTGTAATCTTTTGTAACTTTGTTATTACTATCTTTTATAAACAAGGTATAGCTGAATTTTATAGTTTTAACCAAAGTGAGAATTTGCTTTACCCTGTGATTTCATCTGTTTGTGTTTATGATGGTTCCTTGTAGTAGATGTATTACTTTCATATTATTGTGCGCTGTTAACAATGTTTTTCCTTTTTCATTAGTTTTCTTTTTTCCTCCATTTTATTAGATCGATGGGTATCCTTAATTCTATTTTTATTCCTTAATGTTTTTAAAATATGCATACTTCTCTTCACAATAGCAAAGACATGGAATCAACCTAAAGGCCCATCAATGGTAGCCTGGATAAAGAAAATGTGGTACATGTACACCATGGAACACTATGCAGCCACGAAAAACAATGAGATCATATCCTTTGCAGGAACATGGATGGAGCTGCAGGCCATTATCCTTAGCGAACTAAGCAGTAACAGAAGACCAAATACTACATGTTCTCACTTGTAAGTGGGAGCTAAATGATAAGAACATATGGCCACTTACATGGGAACAACAGATCCTGGGGACAACCAGAGAGTGGAGGGTGGGAGGAGGGAGAGGATCAAGAAAAATAACTAATAAGTACTAGGGTTAATACCTGGGTGATGAAATAATCTGTACAACAAACCCTTATGACACGAGTTTACCTATGTAACAAACCTACTCATGTACCCCTGAATTTAAAAGTGAAAAAAATATGCATACTGTAACTGAAAAGCTTTAAGTTAAATCAACAATATTACTTACTTACTGGATAACAATGAGAATTTTTAATTACTTTGATTCCTATTATAGCCTTTTCCATTGTTCACATTGATCACATACCATCATTCAGAGTGGGAGTTAACACTATAAGTGAAAAGAAATGTAAAGGTGTTATGTGTTATGCAGAGATGAACAGAGGTACAGAATGGAGACAAAATCCTGATGGTATTTCAGGTGATTGCCCTAACTAATTCCTCTTGTCAAGTGGAATTCTCTTCTTTGGGCTCTATAAAAAACAGTATCACATAATAAGTCCTGCTCTTTGATTAAATTAGTATGAGTAGAATCTATGTCCCTTGAACAAAACTAGATTTTTGTCACTTTTAAACTAAAACAGAGAGCAAAAGAAAAATAACAGCAAGTAATTAGGTGAAGTTAGAGATGGCACATCTATACAAAATAAATGCTTGGATACCATGTGCAATTCCTGGAGATGGTCCAAAATTTAGCTGTAATATTTCTAGGTGCCTGAGTAATGAGTAAAGTATGATCATCTTAAAGATATGTTAGTGTCCATAACATAAAATGTGTCAGTTGCTAAAAAAAAAAAAAAATCAGGTTATCCAGTTACTATCACCTGGGGAAAAAACAGTCCTACAGCTAATCATAAAGCAACTACCATGTCATGTGGAAAACTCTGTAATAAAAAATAATCCCTATAAATATCTGAGTTGTGACTTTGATTATCCTTGTGTTAAGTTAATGTGGTACATTTGTTAGTATGATTTGAACCAAGATAAATTTGGGACTAATTCGAGGTATAAGTCATTTGTTCTCATAACACAGTTTCTGTTAAATTCTAATGGAAGAGCACTCAAAGTTCTAATAGTAAAAACTCTAAAGCCATATTTATGAAGTTAGTACACAAACACCATTGGAAAGTTTGAGTTCTAGCAATAAAAACTGACATGCTTGGCTGGGCGCGGTGGCTCACACCTGTAATCTCAGCACTTTGGGAGGCCGAGGCGGGAGGATCACAAGGTCAGGAGATCGAGGCCATCCTGGCTAATGCAGTGAAGTAGAATGGTGTCTCTACTAAAAATACAAAAAATTAGCTGGGCATGGTGGTACGTGCCTGTAATCCCAGCTACTCGGGAAACTGAGGCAGGAGAATCACTTGAACCCAGAAGGCGGAGTTTGCAGTGAGCCGAGATTGTGCCACTGAAGCCTTGGTGACAGAGCAACACTCTATCTCAAATATATATATCTATATATATCTTTAACATAACAATTGTCTACCTATCCTCTATGTATGATGTGTCTCTCTATGGCAGAAGACTGTAGAGAATAAAATATATGAAATAAATTTAAAATTCAAGAATATTTTTAAAATACAAATTCTAATAAAAATATTAGAATATATGTGAAAAAGTTCAGAGAAAAATTTATAACTAACATCTAATAGGAAAGAATGAGATTAATTTAGGTTCAACTTTAATGTTATTTAAATTGTTTGTAAGGAAAGGAAAAAAACCTTTTAGATTCTTTAGAAAAAGCCAGCAGCATATTTATTTGAAAACTTATCAAAAATAGAATTAACAATGGAAAACTATAGACCAATCCCAGATATGAAATCAAATATAACAAATAAAGCATTCGCTTATTAAAATGTATTACATTACATAAGTGGAACTTATCTAGGAGTGCAAATATGATTCATTTCCAAGAAATCTATTACTACAACTCATCATACTAGATTAAAAAGTGAAATAATAATATCCAAAGATACTGAAAATCAGCAAAATTCTATGTGTTTTGAAGAAAACTGTTACCATGAGATGAGGAGATATAAATACCTCCTATGCATATATTAATAAGAATATGTATATGTGTGTGTATATATGTACTTATGTGTGTATGTGTATATATACATATGGAGAGATACACATTCACCTATCTATCTATCTACCTATCTATCTAATCTACTTATCTGTCTATCTAATAAGTTATGGTAAATACCAATCCAAATGCAAGAATCATACTTAAGAGCTACAAACTAAAAACATTTCTTTTAAGCTCAGGAATAATGGAAAGATTGCATAATTGCAGCTATCTTTCTTATATATATAAATTTAAGGAGTATAAGTGCAGTTTTGTTACATGGACATACTAGGAGGTAGTGAAGTCTGGGCTTTTAGTTTAACCATTACCTGAATAATGCATATTGTATCCATTAAGTAATTTCTCATCCCTCACCCCCTCCCACTCTTCCACCCTCCTGAGTCTCCAGTGTCTATTTCTCCACACTCTATGTCCGTGTGTACACATCATTTAGCTTCCACCTATAAGTGGGAGCATATGATATTTGACTTTCTGTTTCTTAGCTGTTTCATTTAAGATAATGGTCTTCAGTTACATCCATCTTGCTTCAAAAGACATGATTTCTTTCTTTCTTATGGCTGAATAACTATTCCGTTATAGAAAGATAGAAAATAGATAGATGACAGATAGATAGATACCACATTTTCTTTATCCAATTATCTACCGATAGACACTTAGTTGATTCCAGATCTTTGCTATTGTGAATAGTGCTGTGATAAACATATGACTGCAAGTATCTTTTTGATATAATTACTTATTTTAAGTAGATACCCAGTAGTGGCATTGCTGGATCAAATGGTAGTTCTATTTTTAGTTCTTTGAGAAATATCCACACAGTTTTCCAGAGAGGTTGTACTAATTTACTTTCCCACCGACAGTGTATAAGGGTTCCCTTGCATTCATGCCAACACCTGTTGTTTTTTTAACTTTTTAATAATCGCCCTTCTGACAGGTGTAAGACGACATCTCCCTGTGGTTTTAGTTTACATTTCTCTGATAATAGTGATGTTGAGCATTTTTTTACATTAGTTGATCATTTCTATGTCTTCTTTTGAAAAATGTCTATTCATGTCCTTTGCCCACTTCTTAATGGGATTGTTTGTTTTGCTGCTGTTGTCATTTGAGTTCCTTGAAAATTCTGGATATCAGTCACCAGTCAGATGTATAGTTTTCAAATGTTTTCTCCCATGATGCAGGTTGCTGTTCACATTGTTGATTATTTATTTGGATGCGTAGAAACTTTCTAGTTTAATTACGTCCTATTTGTCTATTTTTGTTTTCATTACTTGTGCTTTTGAGGTCTTAGTCATGAATTCATTGCCTAGACCAATGTCCAGAAGAGTATTCCTTAGGTTTTCTTCTAGTATTTTAAGAGTTTCAGGTCTTACATTTAAGCCTTTAATCTATTTTGAGTTGACTTTTGTATATGGTGAGAAATATGGGTCCACTTTTATTCTTCTGCGTATGACAATCCAATTTTCCCAGCACCATTTATTGAAAAAGGCGTCCTTTCCTCAGTGTATATTTTGGTCACCTTTGTGAAATATCAGTTAGCTATAGGTATGTGGCTTTATTTCTGGGTTTTCTATTTTGTACCATTGATTAGGCGTCTATTTTATGCTACTGGTTTTTGTACTTTGATTTCATATCCTGAAACTGTTAAATTCATGTATCAAATCTAAGAGTTTTTTGGAGGAGTCTTTATGGTTTTCTAGATCATATTGCTAGTGAACAGAAATAATTTGACTTCCTCTTTTCCAATTTTGATGCTTTTTATTTCTTTCTCTTTCCTGGTTGCTTTGGCCATGCTGTTTTGATTACTATAGCCCTGTAGTATAATTTGAGTTTACATAATGTAATGCCTCTAGCTTTGTTCTTTTTACTTAGAATTATTTTGGCTATTTGGGCTCTTTTTTGGTTCCATATGAATTTTAGATTTTTTTCTAAATCTGTGAAAAATAATGTTGGTATTTTGGTAGAGATTGCATTGAATCTGTAGATTGCTTTTGGCAGTATGGTCATTTTAACAATATTCTTCCAATCCGTGAAGATGGGATGTTTTTCCATTTCTTTGTGTCATCTACAATTTATTTTGTCAGTGTTTTCTAGTTTTCCTTGCAAATATATTTCACCTCTCTGGTTAAATAAATTCCAGATATTTTATTTTTTTGTAGCTATTGTAAATGGGCTTGCCTTCTTGATTTGGTTCTGAGTTTGATTGTTCTTAGTGTATAGAAATGCTATTGGTTTTTGTACATTGATTTCATATCCTGAAACTTTTTAAAATTCATTTATCAAATCTAAGAGTTTTTTGGAGGAGTCTTTAGGGTTTTCTAGATCATATTGCTAGTGAACAGAAATAATTTGACTTCCTCTTTTCCAATTCGGATGTTTTTTATTTCTTTCTCTTTTCTGGTTGCTTTGGCTAGGACTTCCAGTACTATGTTGACAGCAGAGGTGAAAATAGGCATCCTTGTCTTGTTCCTGTCCTTAGGGGATTGCTTTAAACATTTTTCCCCATTCAATATGATGTTGGCTGTGAGCTTGTTATATATGGCCTTTATTATTTTGAGCTATGTTCCTTCTATGCCTAGTTTGATGAGGATTTTTATCATGAAGGGATGCTGAACTTTATCAAATGTTTCTTCTGAATCTATTGAGATGATCAGGTGATTTTACTCTAAATTCTGTTTATGATGAATCACATGTATTGATTTGCATATGTTGAACCATCTTTTCATCCTTGGAATCAAACCCACGTGATTATAGTGTATTATCTTTTTGAGGCACTCATGGATTCGGTAACATTTTGCTGAAGATTTTTGCATCTATGTTCATCAGGGATATTGATCTATAGTTTTATTTTTTCCTTGTGTCCTTGTCTGTCTTTGTTATCAGGGTGATACTGGCTTATAGAATGAGTTAGGGAGGATTCCCTTCTCCTCAATTTTTTGGAACAGTTTCAACACATTTGGTACTAGTTATTTTATGTTTGATGTAATTTGTGCATTGTCCCGGGGTTTTTGGTTTTGTTGGAAGATTTTTTATTACTGATTCCATGTCGCTACTCTTTCTTGGTGTGCTCAGGATTTTAATTTTTTTCTGGCTCAACTTGGGAAATGGTGTTTATTTATTTCTTCTATGTTTTTTAGTTTGTGAGTCTATAATTGTTCATAGTAGTCTCATGATCTTTTGTATTTCTATTGTATCAGCCATAATGTCTCCTTCATTTCTGATTATGTTTATTCGAATCTCTTCTTTCATTTTTTGGTTAGGCTAGCAAACAGTTTATCAATTTTGTTTATCTTTTTAAATAATCATCTTTTCATTTTATTGATCCTTTGGATTTTTTTGTCTCAGTTTCATTTATTCATTTAGTTCTGCTATGATCTTTATTATGCCTTTTCTTCTGCTCACTTTGGTTTTGGTTTCTTCTTGTTTTTATAGTTCCCTGAAGTGCAACATTATGTTGTTAACTTGTGCTCTATTTTTTTATGTAGGCTTTTAATGCTATAAGCTTCCCTTTTTGCACTGTTTTTGCTGTATCCCAGAGGTTTTGGTATGTTTTGTCTCCATTTTCAATTCATTTCAACAATTTTTAAAATAGACATCTTATTTCTTCATTGATTCAAAGATCATTCAAGGGCATGTTATTTAATTTCTACACATGCGTATAGTTTAAAGAACTCCTCTTGATATTGATTTCTAGTTTCATTCTGCTGTGGTCTGAAAATACACTTGATATAATTTTGTATTTAAAAATTTATCGAGACTTGTTTTTTGGCATAACATATGGTCAGTCTATTTTGGAGAATGTTTCACGTGCTAATGAAAAGAATGTACATTCTGTGGTTGTTGGATAGAAAGTTCTGTACGTGTGTGTTAGGTCCATTTAGTCTAAAGCCAAATTTAGGGCCAGGTGTGGTGGCTTACACCTGTAATCCCAACACTTTCAGAGGCTGAGGCCGGCAGATGGCTTGAGCCCAGAAGTTCGAGACCAGCCTGGGCAACCAGGCGAAATCCCCCATCAAAAATTAGCAGGGCGCGGTGGCAGGCATATATAATCCCAGCTACTTGGGGGGCTGAGGCAGAAGAATCAATTGAATCTGGGTGGTGGAGGTTGCAGTGAGCCGAGATCACGCCACTGCACTCCAGCCTGGGTGACCAAGTGAGACTCTGTCTCAACAAAAAAAAAAAAAAAAAAAAAAGTCAAATTTAAGTTTTAAACTGTGTTTGTTAATTTTCTGCCTTGATGATTTATCTAGTGCTGTTAGTAGGGTGTTAAAGTCTCCCACTATTATTGTGTTGTTGACTATCTCTTTCATTAAGTTAGTAATATTTGTTTTATGAATCTGGGTGCTCTGGTATTGAGTGCATACATATTTGGGATTGTTATATCCTCTTGTTGAATTGATACCTTTGTCATTATATAATCATCTTTGTCTTTTTTTTTTTTTACTTTCTTTGACTTAAAGTCTGTTTTATCTGATGTAAGTATAGCTACCCCTGCTTGTTTTTTGTTTTCGTTTGCATGAAATTTTTTTCCATTTATTTACCATCAGGGTAAATTTCTTATAAGCAATATACAGTTGGTTTCATAAGGTGAATTTCAAATTCATAAGATGAATTTCTTACAAGCAGTATGCAGTTTGTTTATTTTTAAAAATTAATTTTTCTAGTCTATATCATTTAAGTAGATCATTTAATTCATTTACATACAACGTTATATTGATATTTGAGGTTGTATTTCTGGTCATAATGTTCATTGTTCCATAGTTGTTTTGTGGATTCTTTGTTTTTTTTCTTCCCCCTACGTCTTTGTGATTTGGTGAAGTTTTGTGATGTTGTCATTTGATTTCTTTCTCTTCTTCCTTTGTGTATAAGACCTGTGAGTTTTTGACTCTCATGTGTTTTTATGATGGTAAATATTGACATTTTGTTTTTGTGTTTAGAACTCTTTTGAGCATTTTTTGCAGGTTTGGCATAGTGGTGAAAAATTCCTTCAGCATTTCCCCATGTAGGAAAGACTATTTCAACTTTATTTATGAATCTTATTCTGCCAGGATAAAAAGGTTGTTGTTGACAATTTTTTTCCTTTAAGCGCTCTGAAAATAGTATCCCAGTCTCTTCTGGTTTGTAAGGTTTATTTCTGCTGAGAAGTCCACTGTTAGTCTGATGAGGTCTCCTTTATAGGTAACTAGATGCATTTCTCTTGCTGATTTTGGGATTTTTTCCTTCACATTGACTTTAGTCAGTCTGATGACTATATGTTATGATGAAGTTTGTCTTGCAATGTATTTTCTAGTGTTTATTGGGCCTCTTGTATCTAGATGTCTAAATCTCTTGCAAGACTAGGGAAGTACTGGGTGTGGTGGCTCATGCCTGTAATACCAGCAGTTTGGGAGTCTGAGACAGGGAGATTGCTTGAGCCCAGGAGTTAGAAACCAGCCTGGGCAACATGGAAAAACCCTATCTCTACAAAAATATGAAAAATAGAAAAATTAGCCAGGCATGGTGGGGTGCACCTATTGTCCCAGCTACTCAGGAGGCTGAGATGAGAGGATCATCTGAGCCCAGGGATGTTGAGGCTGCAGTGAACCATGATCATGCCATTGCACTCCAGCATGGGGAACAGAGTAAGACCCTGTCGCAAAACAAACAAACAAACAAAAACGACTAGGGACGTTTTTATCAATTATTTCCTTAAATAGGTTTTCCAAATTTGTTGCTTTTTCTTCTCCCTTGAGAATACCAGTGAATTGTAAGTTTGGTTGCTTTATGTACTTCTATACTTCTTGAAGGCTTTGTTCATTCTTTTCTATTCTTTCTCTTTATTTTTGTCTGAGTGGATCAATTCAAAAGATCTATGTTCCAGTTGTGAGATTCTCTATTCTGCTTGGTTTAGTTTATTGTTGAAGCTTTCAACTGTATTTTGTAATTCTTTCTATGAATTTTTAATTTCCAGGAGCAGGAGTTCTGGGTTTGCTTGTTTGTTTTTTTTTAAATCAGTCTCCTTGGTCAATTTCTTGATCATATACTGAATTGCCTTTCTGATTTCTTTTTATTGGTTTTCAGATTTCTTTTTATTCGTTTTCAGATTTCTCTGCATCTCATCGAGCTTCTTTAAAATCAATATTTTAATTTATTTATCTGGCATTTTAAAATGTTTATTTTAGATAGGACCCATTGTTACAGAGTTACTATGTTCTCTTGGGGATGTCATAGCATCCTGCTTATTCTTATTTCCAATATTATTATGCTGATTTTTTGGCATCTGGAGAATCATTCTCTTCTTATTATTTTTGAATTTACTTTCATTGGTGTAGGACATTTTTTCTTGAAGGTATGATTGTGATGTATGTTAAGTTGGGCCATATGGCTTTACTTCTGTTTATATTCAGTAGTATAGACTTTGTATGATTTCCTTGGATATGTGGTATCTTTCTCAAATGCCAGTTGTAGTACTGAGGTACTGGGGAGGTTGGCACGCTCAAAGTCTCCTGAACAGCAAGAATGGCATGGGCGATGATGGTAGCAGAGGTCACATGAAGCTTGTCTCCTTCTTGAGCACTGTGCACTTGCATTAGCAGTTATTGTAATGGGCCGTGCAGATCAACCTCCAGGCCAGTAGGTGGTGCTTACAAGTGACAGTCAGCTGCAGTAGTGACAGTAGGGTTTATACTCGACCTTTGTTAATGAGGAGAAGTACTCTGATGTCCCAGGCAATGGATTGGACCCCAGAACACTCAGTAGTCCTGGTCCTGTGCTCTGCCCCTCAAGGGGGTGGGGGAGAGAACCTAGGCAGGGCTGGGCCAGGCAAGCCTGCGTTTGGGTCCCCTAGTGGTGGATGCAAGCCCCAGCCCCAATAGCGGATGGGAGCAGTCCATGGTCCCTGAAAAAATGCCCCAGCAAGAAGTGGAACAACTGCTGTCATGCCAAAGACCTAGCACAGGGAAAGAGGGCAGCTAGAGCTCTACAGCCTAGCAAGTGGTAGTGGGACCCAATTTATTTTCATGCCTCCAGCCTGGCAAGTCTCTCTCATGACTTGACACTGGCAGCAAGTTGAGGTAGTTAGCCAAGTAACATAAAACCTTCAGACCACGAATCCACACCAGGCCACAAAACACACAGCCAGGTCAAAACCACACCTCTCAGGGTAAACCCTTCCCAGTCCAGTCTCATTAGAGCAGAGCAAGAAACTTCAGTGCCCAAGGCTGGAGCCCATTCCACAATCACCCTTCAGTTCTGGATATGGAGTTTCCTCCCCTTCTCAAGACCAGATTGCAAATCCCTGGCCTAAGACCCTCATAACAAGTGATGTCTACCTCTGCTAGTTGGTAGGTTCCCATATGAGCTAGGATCAGAAATGGCATCCTTCTATCAGTGCCTAGGTCTGGGAGCATGCGTAGGATACTTCCCAGTGCTATTCCTTTTCACAGTCTCCTGACTGCTCTCCAAGTCAGATACAGGGCAAAAAAGGGTCAGGGAGCTCCCGTGTGGCCTGGATTGCCTGCCTGGCTTTCAGTGAGAATGTGTATCACAGAGACAGTTACTTCCCGTATCATGCATTGATGATTCACTCACAATTTTCTGCCAGACCCCACCAGATAAGCTGCTGCCTGCTTTCTTTTTCTCAGTATCTGAAGTTTTCTTTGCCTTTCATGTTGAACTGCCATGTTTTTTCTTGGAAAAAAGTTCACAGTGTAGGTCAGAGAGGGCAAGATGGCTGACTAGATGGAGCCAGGTGAAACAACTCTCCCCGAGGGATCGAGATGACTGGCACGTTCCTAACAGATCTTCAGAAGGAAGGCACTGAGAGTGAATGGAGGGAAGACACAGAAGCTGTGCTGAAGTGGGAGAAAGCTGGGAACTCTGCATGGGGCTACCACGCACCAGGACTGGTTTCTGACCCACAACAGCTCCAGGGGAACAAGTAAGTTCAACTGGCAAGGAGCAACTTACTCTTGCCACGGGCCTCTGAAACCCCTGCAGGAGGAAATCCCTCGACCACCACAGATACTCGAGTTGTCAGGAAGAGCTGCTTGGAGAAGTGGTAGGGGCAGCAAGCCAAATGATGTGGAGCCCAGAGGATTTGGCGTGGGAGCATCTATAGAGGGGCATGCTCAAGGATGGCCATCTCCCTAGGCTCAACTTGCTCCCAAAGGAGACTTTAGCCCTAGGGAATTGTCTGACTGCTCTGGAGAGCAGTCTTGCCCATCAAACAGGGGTAGTCCAACCTGAGCACTCCTTGGGCTGTTGGCCTTTCGTGGGAGTGGGGGACAGCCTCGCCATACCTCTTGCAGGGGAGTCTCAGGTGCCCTGGGGGCCTGCACCATAGCTTCTGCACAGGCCGACCATGACTGACCTGCCGAGAGCTTTAGCTTGTGGACCCCTACATGGGGTCCCCCATAGTCCCCATGTTCCCTCCCTATACTGCAGCTTCCCTTGGGCCCATAGAACTCCCCACATTGCTTTTCTGGCATGTGTTTGTGAAAGCAGGTTTTGCTTTCCTTGCCAGAGCGCAGGAGTGCAGTCTGCCCCTATTTCCCCTCCGACTTGCCAACTGCCATTGCAGATATAGTCTTGGCATGCACTGAGCCAGCCAGCATCGCTCCCACCAGTGCCCCACCCTTGCACTAACACTATGCAGAGAACAGCAGATCCTCCCCTATCTTGAGCAACCACTCCTGCTTGTGGGGCACAGAGAAGACACCCAGACCTGTGCCTGCCAGCACCTTACCCCCAAGCCACCACCATCTCCAGAATGACCATGCACAGTTGCCAGCAGCCCATCCCCATCAGGTGCATTGCCTCCACCACTGTGGTGAACGCCTGCAGGGAGGCAGGCACCCCAGCACCCACAAGCACTCTGCCATAGCTGTCACTACAAGGATGGATCCCACTGTCACCACACTATGAAATGCTTTGGCTGATACCACCCATCAGAGTATAAGAACCAGTGGTCTGGGAGCACTTAGCCACCTCCAACACTGTGGATTCCTAAACTCAAGAAGCCAGAGAACAAAGTCAGGGCCCGATACAAGTCCCCCAGAGCTACAGCATGCAGTCTAGGATTTGGTTGCTGAGTGTTGCCCCACTAAAATCTCCCAGAAATGAAGTCAGTTGGCTGAATCCACCTTATACCACAATTAGACTCTGAAGGTCATCAAATAGGATAAAAGAATAAAAATCCTAAGGTCAGCAACCTCAAAGATTGAAGGCAGCTAAGCCCACAAAGATGAGAAGGAATCAGCACAAGCACCCTGACAATTCAAAAGGCCACAGTGCCTCCTTTCCTCCAAATGACTGTGTCACCTCTCCAGCAAAGGTTCTGAACAGGGCTGAGATGGCTGAAATGACAGAAATAGAATTCAAAATATGGATAGCAATGAAGATCATTGAGATGCAAGAGTACCCAATGTTGATACCCATTCCAACAAAGCTAAAAATCATAAAACAATGCAGGAACTGAGAGACAAGATGGCCACATAGGAAAGAACAAAAGTGACATGATAGAGCTTAAAAATACACTACAAGAGTTTCATAATGAAATCATAATTATTGACAGCAGAATAGATCAAGCAGAGGAAAGAATCTCAGAGCTTGAAGCTTGGCTTTCTGAAATAAGACAGTCGGATAAGAATAGAGGAAAAAATGAGAAGGACTGGACAAAACCTCCAAGCAATATGGGATTATGTAAAGAGACAAAATCTGTGACTCATTGTTGTCCCTGAAAGAGATGAGGAGAATGGAACCAATTTGGAAAACGCATTTCAGGATAGCATCCCTGAGAACTCCCCCAACCTAGCTAGCAAGGCCAACATTCAAATTCGGGAAATGCCAACAACCTCAGTAAGATGCTTCACAAGAAGAACATCCCCAAGACACATAATCATCAGATTCTCCAAGATTGAAATGAAAGAAAAGAATGTTAAAAGCAACTAGAGAGAAGGGTTAGGTTATCTACCAAGGGAAGCCCATCAGACTAACAAGTGAACCACTTAGCAGAAACCCTACCAGCCAGAAGAGATTGAGGGCCAATATTCAACATTCTTAAGGAAAAGAAATTGCAACCCAGAATTTCATTTCTGGCCAAACTATGCTTCATAAGTAAGGAAAAATAAGATCCTTTTCAGACAAGCAAATACTAAGGGAATTCACTATCACCTGACCTGCCTTACAAGAGCTCCTGAAAGAAGCACTGAACATGGAAGGAAAAGATGTACCAGCCACTACCATAACACACTGAAATTCACAGACCAGTGACACTGAAGCAACCACATATACAAGTCTGCACAATAGCCAGCTAACATCATGATGACAGGATCAAATTCACACATATCAATACTAACCTTGAATGTAAATGGGCTAAATGACCCAACTAAAAGACACAGAGGCGAAAGTTGGATAATGAAGACCCATTGGTATGCTGTCTTCAAGAGATTCATCTCACATAGGCTCAAAATAAAGGGATGGAGTAAAATCTACCAAGCAGATGGATAATAGAAAAAAAGCAGGGGTTGCAATCCTAGTTTCAGACAAAATAGACTTTAAACCAACAAAGATCAAATAAGGCAAAGGGCATTATGTAATGGTAAATGGTTAAATTCAACAAGATGATCTATCATAAATATATATTCACCCAACACAGGAGCACCCAAATTCATAAAGAAAGTTCTTAGAGACCTTCAAAGAGATTTAGACTCCCACATAATGGTAGTGGGAGAATTTAACATCCTACTGACAATATTAGATAGATTATCAAGACAGAAAATTAATAAAGATATTCAGTACCTAAACTCAGCACTGGATCAAGTGGACCTGATAGACATCTACAGTACTCACCACCCAAAAACAATAGAACATACATTTTTCCCAGTGCCACATGGCACATATCCTAAAATATATCCCTGAAAAGAAATACACAGCCTAGTTATAACATGGATTCATTGATCTTTTGAATGGTTTTTCATGTATCACATAATCAGAAGCAAAACACTCCTCAGAAAATACAAAATAACTGAAATATATCAAAAAATCTCATGGGCCACAGCACAATGAATTCACTCAAAACCATACAGTTACTTGGAAATTGAATAACCTTCTCCTGAATGACTTTTAGATAAATAACAAAATTAAGGCAGAAGTCAAGAAGTTCTCTGAAACTAATGAGAACAAAGATAAGACATACCAGAACCTCTGGGACACAGTTAAGGAAGTGTTCAGAGGGAAATTCATAGCAATAATGCCAACATTAAAAAGTTAGAAAGATCTCAAACTAACAACGTAAAATTGCAACTGAAAGAATTTAGAGAAATAAGAACAAATCAAATCCAAAGCTAGCAGAAAAAAAGAAATAACCAAAATCAGAGCTGAACTGAAGGAGATTGAACACGAAAAGCTATTCAAAAGATCAATGAATCCATATTATAACTAGGCTGTGTATTTCTTTTCAGGGATTTTTCTACTTTCAGGGTTAGATATAGTTTAGTTACTATTACCATAGTCAACCCATAGTTTTACATATACAATTTGTTGTAGAAAAATAGATTTTTCCGTTTTACAAAAGCATTTTAAATGTAGTTTGAATATTTTCCACAAGATGCTGCAATAAGAGTTATCACTTCATTTATCTTAAAGACAAAGCTAGTTGTCAGTTACATATGACAGGAAAAAAAAATCACTGTGTAACTAGGTTAAGTGGTAAAATAATCCAGGTATCAGTCAAAGGCATTTTGCTGACTTTAATATTGATTATATTTTTAACAGGAATTTAAGAAAATGTTACTGGAATTAAATATCTATATAAATTTATATATAAATAAATATATATGTATCTTGTGTTTGTATATATATACACACAAGAATTTTCTTTGCTCTGTGTAGCTTAAACTACTACTCAAGCCACTTAAGTTCTTAAGTATTATTTCTAATCACCAATAAATAAATGCATTTGTAATTCATCAGTTTAAGTCATTATTAGCTTTCATTCAAAGAAGATTACATTTAACAATGTAACTATAATCTCTCTTGAATTTGGTATCTTATTAATGAGTTGTAAAAATGTAAAACCTAATTTTTTTAAAGTTCCATTTTCCTTTGTTTTTAGAGGCTTTCTTATCCATAAACATATTTCTTACATATAATAAACTTTTCAAATCTTGCAAAAAAATCAACAAATCAGGAGCTGTTTCTTTGAAAAAATAGTAAAATACATAGACTGCTAGCTAGGCTAATAAAGAAGAACAGAGAGAAGATTCAAATAAACACAGTCAAAAATGACAAGTAAGATATTACCAATCACCCCACAGAAATACAACCATTGAGGAATATTATGAACACCTCTATGCACATAAACTAGAAACTCTAGAGGAAATGGATAAATTCCTGGACACATGCATTCTCCCAAGACTGAACAAGGAAGAAGCTGAATCCCTGAGCAGACCAATAATGAACTCTGAAATTGATCAGTAGTAAATAGTCTACCAACCAAAAAAGGCCCAGAACCAGATGGAGTAATAGCTGAATTCTACCAGATGTGCAAAGAAGAGCTGGTACCATTCCTGCTGAAACTATTCCAAAAAAATTGAGGAAGAGGGACTCCTCCCTTACTCATTCTATGAGGCCAGTATCATCCTGATACCAAAACCTGGCAGAGACACAACATAAAAAGAAAGCTTCAGGCCAATATCTTTGGTGAACATCAATGCAAAAATTCTCAAAAAATACTTGCAAATTGAATCCAGCAGCATATCAAAAAGTTTATCCACAACCATCAAGTGGGCTTTATCCCTGTGATGCAAGGTTGGTTCAACATATGCAAATCAATAAATGTAATTCATCACACTAAAGACAAAAACCACATGATTATCTCCATAGATGCAGAAAAGGCTTTTGATCATATTCAACACCCTTTCGTGTTAAAAACTTTCAATAAACTAGGTGTTGAAGGGACATATCTCAAAATAATAAGAGCCATCTATAACAAACCCACAGCCAACATCATACTAAATGGGCAAAAGCTAGAACAATTCCCCTTGAAAACTGGCACAAGGCAAGGATACCCTCTCTCAGCACTCCTATTCAGCATAGTATTGGAAGTCCTGGCCAGGGCAATGAGGCAAGAGAAGGAAATAAATGGCATCCAAATTGGAAGGGAGGAAGTCAATTATCTCTGTTTGCAGACGACATGATCCTATATCTAGGAAACTCCATAGTCTCAGCCCAAAAGCTCCTCCAGCTGATAAACAAGTTCAGCAAAGTTTCAGGATACAAAATCAATGTACAAAAAATCACTAGCATTCCTAACAACCAGCAACAGCCAAGCCAAGTGCCAAAGTAGAAAGGCAATTTCATGCACAACTGCCACAAAAAGAATAAAATACCTAGGAATACAGCTAACCAGGGAGGTGAAAGATCTCTACAAGGAGAATTACAAAATGCTGCTCAAATAAATCAGAGATGACACAAACAAATGGAAAAACATTTCATGCTAATGGATAGGAAGAATCAATATCATTATGGCCATACTGTCCAAAGCAACCTATAGATTCAAGGTTGTTCCTATTAAACTACCATTGACATTCTTCACAGAACTAGAAAAAACTATTTTAACATTCACAGGGAACCAAAATGATCACAAAATAGCCAAGGCAATCCTAAGCAAAAGGAGCAAAGCTGGAGGACTCATGCTACCCAACTTCAAACTATACTACAGGGATACAGTAACCAAAACAGCAGGATACTGGTACGAAAACAGAAACATAGACTAATAAAGCAGAATAGAGAACCCAGAAGTAAGGCCACACACCTACAACTATCTGATCTTTGATAAACCTGATTTAAAGACAAGCAATGAAGGAAGGATTCCTTATTCGATAAATGGTACTGGGATAACTGGCTAGCCATATGCAGAAGATTGATACAGGGCCCCTTCATTACACCATATACAAAAATTAACTCAAGGTGGATTAAAGACTTAAATATAAAACCCAAAAGGATAAAAACCCTGGAAGACAACCTAGGCAATATCATTCTGAACATAAGAACTGGCAAAGATTTCATGACAAAGACGCAAAAAGCAATTGCAACAAAAGCAAAAAAATGACAAATGAGATCTAATTAAAGAGCTTCTGCACAGCAAAGGAAACTATTGACAAATTAAACAGACAACCTACAGAAGGGGAGAAATTTTTTGCAAACTATGCATCTGACAAGGTCTAATATACAGCATCTATAGGGAACTTAAACAAATCTACAAGAAAAAAAATCAACCTCATTAAAAAATGGGCAAATGACATGAACAGACACTTTTCAAAAGAAGGCATACATGCGGCCAACAATCATATAAAAGAAAGCTCAGCATCACTGATCATTAGAGAAATGCAAATCAAAACCACAATGAGATACCATCTCACACCAATCAGAATGGCAATTATTAAAAAGTCAAAAAATAACAAATGCTGGTGAAGTTGCAGAGAAAAAGGAACAGTTATACAGTGTTGGTGGAGTGTAAATTAGTTCAACCATTGTGGAAGACAGTGTGGTAATTCCTAAAAGACCTAAAAATAGAAATACTTTCAACCCAGCAATCTAATTACTGGGTATATACCCAAAGGAATATAAATTATTCTGTTATAAAGACACATGCACACATATGTTCATTGAAGCGCTATTCACAATAGCAAAGAAATGGAAAATCAACCTAATTGTCCATCAATGGTGAATTGGATAAAGTAAATGTTGTATATATGGACCATGGAATCATGTCCTTTGCAGAAACATGGATGAGGCTGGAGGCAATTATCCTTAGCAAACTAATGCAAGAACAGAAAACCAAATGCTGCATGTTTTCAGTTATAAGTGGGAGCTAAATGATGAGAACACATGGACACATACACGAGAACAACAGATACTGGGGCCTATTAGAGGGTGGAGAGTGGGAGGAGGGAGAGGATCTAGAAAAATAACTAGTGGGCACTAAGCTTAATACCTGGGTGATGAAATAATCTGTACAACAAAACCATGACACAAGTTTACCTATGTAACAAGCCTGCACATGTACCCTTGAACTTTAAATAAAAGTTAAATAGAAATTTTTAAAAGGTAACAATGTGAATCTTTTCATATTATTTTGTATTTCCAAGTGGGTGAAGCATAATAACAAAGCCTCTATTCTGCTGTCTTAGAAAAAAGAAAAAAAACACTATCACAGCTATTTTCAAATTTTACCCTATTGATATCAACCAACACAATTATATTATTGAAAGATGAGAGGCAGAAAAATTGAAAATTTGAGATTTTTTTTCATTGTTATAGTACACTTAATTATATAGTTGAAAATTCCAGATAAAATAATTTAGATTTTAAAATACTACAAATAGCCTAAATATTCAATTACAGATGTACCTCATTTTATTGCACTTCATTTGTTGCATTTTGCAGAGAGTGTATTTTTTACAAATTGAAGGTCGGTGGCAATCCTGGATCAAGCAAGTCTATTGGCACAATTTTTTCAACAGCATGTGCTCACTTTATGTTTCTGTGTCACATTTTTTTGTAATTCTCACATTGCTTCAAATTTTTATATCATTATTATAACTGTTATGGTGATCTGTGATCTTTGATATCACTATTGTAATTGTTTTGGGATGCTACAAACTGCATCCACATAAGAGAGTGAAATTAACTGATAAATGTTGTGTTGTTCTGACTGCTCCACCACTTGGCCAATCCCCCAACTTTCTTCCTCTCCTTGGCATTCCTACTCCCTAAGACACAACAATATTGTAATTAGGCCAAGTAATAACCCTACAATGGCCTCTCAGTGTTCAAGTGAAAGAAAGATTCACACATCTGTCTCTTTAAATAAAAAACTAGAAATGTTTAGTAAGGAAGGCATGTTGAAAGCTGAGATCTGCCAAAAATTAGACCTCTTGCATCAATTAGTCAAGTTGTGAAAACAAAATAAAAAGTTCTTGAAGGAATTAAAAGTGCAACTCCAGGCTGGGCAAGGTGGCTCATGCTGTAATTCCAGGAATTTTAGAGGCCGAGGTGGGTGGATAATCTGAGGCCAGGAGTTCGAGATCAGCCTGGTCCAACATGGTGAAACCCTGTCTCTACTAAAAATACAAAAATTAGCCAGGTGTGGTGGCGGGCACCTGTAATCCCAGCTACTTGGGAGGCTTAGGCAAGAGAATCACTTGAACATGGAAGTTGGAGGTTTCAGTAGCCAAGATCGCACCATTGCACTCAAGCCTGGGCAACATAGTAAGACTCTGTCACAAAAAAAAAAAAAAAAGCAACTCCAGTAGCACACAAATAATAAGAGGGTAAAACAGTATTATTGATGATATGGAGAAAATTTGAGTTGCCTGGATGGAAGATTAAACCAGCCATGACATTCCCAAAATCTAATCCAGAACAAGGCCATAACTCTCTTGAATTCTATCAAGACTGCGAGTGGTAAGGAAACTGCAGAAGAAAGTGATGCTAGCAGAGGTTAGTTCATGAGGTTTTTAGGGAAAAAAGCCATCTTCAAAGCATAAAAGAGCAAGATGAAGCAGCAAGTGCTGATGGAGAAACTGTAGCAAATTTTCCAGAAGATCAAGCTAAAATCATTTATGAAGGTGACTACACTAAACAGCAGATTTTCACTGTAGATTAAGTAGACTGGCTGACTCTCTTGTTATGGGAAAATGGAGCTGGTGAGTTGAAGTTAAGGCCAGTGCTCACTGACTATTCTGAAAATCCTAGGACCCTTAATAATTATGCAAATCAACTCTGCCTATGCGCTATAAATGGAACAACAAAATTTGAGTGACAGCACATTATGGTTTACTAAATGTTTTAAACCTGCTATTGAGAACTGCTACTCAGAAGACTACTGCTCAATAGCAATGCATCTAATCTTCCAAAAGCTCTGATAGAGATGCACAAGGAGATTAATGTTGTTTTCATGCCTGCTAACACAACATCTATTCTGCAGCCCATGGATCAAGAAGTAATTTTAACTTTCAATTCTTATTATTTAAGATACGCAATCTGTGAAGCTACCATTGCCATTCATAGTGATTCCTCTGATGGATCTGGGCAAATTAAATTAAAAACCTTCTGGAAAGAATTCACCATTCTAACTGCCATTTAGAACATCTGTGGTTCATGGAAGGAGGTCAAAATATCAACATTAACAGGAGTTTGGAAGAAATTGATTTCAACCCCTATGGATAACTTTGAAGGGTTTGAGCCTTTAATGGAGGAAGTAACTGCAGGTGTGGTGAAAATATTAATAGAAAGAGAACTACAATTTAAAGTGGAGCCTGGAAATGTGACTGAATTGCTGCATTCTCATGATAGAACTAACTAATAAAGAGTTGTTTCTTATGGATGAGCAAAAAAAGTGTCTTATTGCGATGGAATCTACTCTTGGTGAAAATGTTGTGAACACTGTTGAAATGACAATACAGGATTTAGAGTATTCCGTAAACATAGTTCATAAAGCAGCAGCAGAGTTTGAGAGGACTGACTTCAATTTTGAAAGAAGTTCTGCTGTAGATAAAATGCTATCAAACAGCCTCACATGCTACAGAGAAATATTTCATGAAAGGAAGAGTCAATCTATGTGGCAAACTTTATTGTCTTATTTTAAGAAGTTGCCTGCCGGCCACAGTGGCTTACGCCTGTAATCCCAGCACTTTGGGAGCCTGAGGCGGGCGGATCACGAGGTCAGGAGATTAAGACCATCGTGGCTAACACGGTGAAACCCCGTCTCTACTATACAAAATACAAAAAATTAGCCGGGCGTGGTGGCGGGTGCCTGTAATCCCAGCTACTCGGGAGGCTGAGGCAGGAGAATGGCGTGGAGCTTGCAGTGAGCTGAGATCGCGCCACTGCACTCCAGCCTGGGGGACAGCGAGACAACGTCTCAAGAAAAAAAAAAAAAAAAAGAAGTTGCCTCAGCCACCTCAACTTTCAGTAACCACCACCCTGATCAGTCATCAGCCATCCGACATGGAACAAGAACTTTCACCAGCAGAAGATGATGATGACTTTTTGAAGGCTTAGATGATTGCTAGCATTTTTTAGCAATAATGTATTTTTAAATCAAGCTATATCCATTGTGTTTTATACACAACGCTATTGCACATTTAATAGGCTACAGTATACTATAAACGTACTTTTATGTACACTGGGAAGCCAAAATATTCATGTGACTCATTTTATTGCAGGGTTCTAGAGCCAAACCCACAATATCTCTGAGATATGCCTGTGTTTGGTTGCCTATAGAATCAATTAAGAAAGTACAAAAGTCTTCCTGTAAACAAGTAGCAACAAGTTACAGGATGAAATAGAAGGTAATATTCCCTTTGCAACAGCGTAAAGCAAATTAAATACGTAAAAATAAATTGAATAGAAAAATATAAGATTTACATTTAAAAATCTATCTTGTCAGTTATATTTATCCTAATAATTTCAATAAACAAGGCACAATTAAATATATTGTAGTCAATGACTATGTGCCTTACAGTGAATTCATGAAAATTTCCCTGATTGATTTCATGTGTTCCCATTCAAGATTTATTCATTCACTCTTTTATGCATCCATCCATTCATTTATTCATACATTCACCTACACAACAAATGTATATAAGACCTACACTTTTCTGGGCACCAACATCCATAACCCAAGTATAAATAAGGGGAATATTTTTCTTCAGTGTAACACATTTCTTTCCCACACATGCAAAATTGCCCACAGAAAAACAAGTACCTCTGTCTGAAATGAGAAATTGTTTTGTTCAGGTGCACCAACATAATTAACAGCATGGGTATATAGAATAAAAATCATCAAAGATTATCAAAATGTATCTAGATTCAAATAGATAATCTGAGTCTGGTAGAGAAAATACAAGTGCAGAAAAAAATTCTGTTTAACTTGATAGGAAACCAATTCAGAAAAGAAGGAAAAGATTCTGACTATATGTGCTAGAGAACTCAAAGTCTTGATGACAATATTCCTTTTCTTGAGTAGCCCCCGCACCCAACCCCAACTAGTTGGCATAATTCTGGATGTCCAGTCCACCAGCCCACTCTAATATTTGCCAAAATATTTTCCTTTGGACCTAGAGATGAAAAAATTGTAAACTAATATCTATTTAAAAAATGAGTTTTTAAGCCCAGATATCATTAAGACATGGAAAGTTCGTGACTTCCAGAACAAATACTCCAATTACATTATGATAATTGGCCTCATTAGAATATCGTTTTCTCTAAGCAAGGATAAATCTCCCCTACCTGTTAACTTCCTCTAATAAAATATAATTTCCCACATTGTAATATGGCTTCCATTCATCAGCGAACAGACAAGAGATTATGAAATATTTGCCAAATTGTTTGTTCTGACCCTAAAGTATTACACTAGTCATAGTAATTAAGACTGTCAAAAAAAAATCCAAATTCTTAGGGATTTACAATAAAGATTTATTCCTCTCTTATGTCACAATCATGGTTCAATGTGAATCAGTCAGTCTTCTTATTTGGCTATTACATAACATGATTATATATTAAATTTTGTGTAACTGCATATAACATAAAATATATACAATTAATATTATAAATATATAGTATTATAAAATATATTCTATATAATATATTATTGACTATATTTAATTTTGTATATTATATAATGACATTATATTATACTGTATTAAACTACATTATGCTATATTATATTATATTGGCCTTAATATATTATCTGGAATACACAAAATCCCTGTGGCAGGGGAGGAGAAAAATGTCACTACCACAGTGGTTCTTAATTTTCTTCATCTGAAAGAACACATGTCACTTCTTCATATAGTCCGTTTACTGGAAAACTAGTCACGTGGACCCACCCTAACTAAAAGCAAGTGGGAAACAGAAAGGAGATAATGGGTATTTGGTGGATACTAATGGTTTCTCTTACAGATATATTCTTGGTTTAAAAGATTTAAAACTAAGAATGGAGTGCCTTTCCAGCTTTTTATGTATCAGAAAGTTTGTCCTCCAAAGTCACTGCTGACTTATGTGAGGTAAATGGCAATATATTCCTCTCTTGAGCAAGTTTGTGCCTTAAAAAATTAATATCTTTCTCTCCACACCATAAAATTGCCCAACTATGGCTTCACCAAAGCCAGTGGGATATAATTAGCTGAGACACATTATAGCAATATATGGTCTAATTATACACTAGATTGTAGCAATTTAGGGGAAGGATTAGCTATCATGTGATCAAGCAATCGCGCATGTTTTAGACAGGCATTTTCATATCCATTTTATAAATAAATACTAAACCAAGGCTTGAAAAATTAATTGATGATTTAGTAAGGGTTATAGAACCAATACATAGACGTCTTCTGACTCTAAATCCCAGACTTTTACTGCTAACATAGCTTAGAAGGCAAAAGGTTTCCCTAGGCCTTCAATATTGCCCTCAAAATTTCCTCTTTCACTGAGTTCCCTTAGAAATTCAGTGCCAGAGTGAAAGAATCCTCACACTAGGCACATCCCCTCTTGCCCTATCCCGCCATACCTCATAGTCAGGACTAGCTTTCCCCACTGATCACTCATCAGAATCCTCTGTCCCATGTGCCCCTTCCAAAGAGCACTGATATCAACAAGACACAACAAACACAAACACATGATGGAAGACATAACATAGTCAACTTAATGAGAAACTCACTTTAACTGGAGAAACAATGACTTGAAATTCATACACAGTGGAATTGTGGGCAATATGACAATGCAGTAATCTGAGCAACCTACAAATCTCATTAGGTAGGACATTATCTCTGCTGACTCTTCAGAAACTATCACATCCCCATTAGGTGATTGTATTGACTGACTGATCTAACTTTGACATTACAGTAATTCATCTTAAATCATATAATAAACATTATGATATATATACAAACATACAAATATATGTTTTAACTAAACGTTTAAAATATACTTCTCAAGAGAAAAAGGAAAGTTATAAAATATTTAAACACCTGAACACAAAATGATTACAAAGACACTATCAAATGTTTAGATTTTATTTCTTGGCAAATGCAAAGCAATTATTCCTGCATATTTAGTAATTTTTCTAGTATAATTATAAAACATAGATGAAGTCATAAAAAGTAATTGTTCTTATGTTATATTATGCTTTTATTATAACAGAAATAGCATGATGAAAAAGTTTATCAGACTGTTATTAATGTCAGGTATTAACATAAAAGTCCTATTATATAATATCTTACATAACAGTGTATTTCTAATATTAATAAGAATTTCTAATTCTTATTCATTTCTAATTCTTTTCTAATTCTTATTCATTTATAATATTAATGCATGTTTCCATATTTATCATTGCCATTGTTTTATTTTAGTGTAATTTGCATATTGATACCATTTTTGTTTAGTCCAATGTGCTGTAAAAGTTGCAGATGTTTATTAAAGAAGCTACTGCAGTTTGCACTGCCAACATTAGGTGGCAATAGTTGTCTCTCGTAATTCATAGAAGTTGTTTAACATGTTAATTATGTACCGTTGAAATGGTGTGTGCTTCAGTTCATTTCAAAGGTCTTTCTGTAGTAAAATAAAGATGTTAAACAGTTGATTCAAAATAAAATCAACTGGATTAAGGTTTTTAGAACCAAATCACTGAAAACATTGTTACATTTGATTTTCTCATTTCATACAACTCAAAATAAAAATAGTTACAGTCATGCATTAGTTAATGATCGGATATGTTCTGAGAAATGTATCTTTAGACAATTTTGTCATTGTGTGAACATCATACAGTATACTTACACAAACCTAGATAGCGTAGCCTCCTACACACCTAGTCATCATGGTATAGCCTGTTGCACCTAAGGTAAAAACCTGTACCAAATATTATTGTATCGAATAATGTAGCCAATCATAACTCAATAGTATTTGTGTATCTTAACATATCTAAACATAGAAAAGGTATAGTAAAAATACAATATTATAATATTTGGACCACTGTCATACATGTGGTCCATTATTGACCAAAACTTCACTATGCAGCATGTGACTATAAAACTTGCATGTGCACAGATAATTAAGATTGGGTTTATTTCTAGATTTTCTGCTTTCATAATTTTGGATAAATGTTTTAAAGCTAAATCATCTCAATGTCTCGTGCTCTCTCTATCGATCTCACTCTTCTCTATTTATTTATTTATTTGTATATTTAGTGAGTACCCCTCTTTGTTCCTGTCCAGAATACATGCTCTGGCAACTGGATAACCTTGTTCGAACCCAAAGACACACACTACATAAGAACAATCCAAGTTATAATTCAATGTTTACTAGTTTTCAATTCTGTGACGGTTAATGCTAATTTTTCAATGAATGAAACCAAAGCATGAGTACACACACGCACACACACAGGGTTTCTTACTCCCTTTATTATAGTAACAGCAAATAAAAATGTCATAGTATTCTATTATAGTTAGAAAAAATTTTTATTTAAATTTATTGTGGCTGTATCAGAAATCCAAGCAAATTGATTATATTCAATATAGAACAGTATTAATATTACTAATTAGTATTATTAATAATACTAATAACACAGGTATACTTGTCATTTGATGCAAGAAAATGTCATATCTCAGACACTGGCAGAAACTTGAACCCTTATTCTGGAAGGTAAAGCTTGTGTCTGTCTATCCCATATTATATCTCTTGAGGTTAGAACAGTGCCTGGCAAATTCTATGCCCTCAATAAATGTTTGTGGATAAGGTGCCATGGACATTTCTGTGTCTCCTACTTTGAATAACAGTGTAGCACTTAGGGAATATACTTCAACTCAAATGGAACTAGATTTGAAATCCTAGCTCTGAGACTTACTAGCTATGGACATTGAGCAAGAAATTGGCATTTATTAACTTTTTAGAATGTATTCATTATTAACATTAATTGAGCTTCAATTTTTTTATAGGAAAGAATGGAGGAAATACTGTGTATACAGTACCTCATATAATGGGCACTAAAACTGGTGAATCTTATTATTGCTCACCCACAGTTATAATTTGTTAATCTGCATCCTGATGAAAGAATTTATGCAGACAACTGATATAATTTGGATATGTGTCCCTCTCCAAATCTCATGTTGAAAGGTGATCCCTGATGTTGGAGGTGGGGCCTAGTGGGAGGTGTTTGGGTCATGGAGTTGGATCCCTCATGGCTTGGTGCTGTCCTTGCAATAGTGAGTGAGTTTTTGTGAGATCTGGTTAAGTGTATGGCACTTCCTGACCCCAGTCTCTCTCTTGTTCCCTCTCTCTCCATCTGAGACATTTGCTACCCCTATGCTTTCTGCCATGATTTTAAGTTTCCTGATGCCTCCCTAGAAGCAGATGCTGGTGCTATGCTACTTGTATACCCTGCAGAATCATGAGCCAGTTAAATCTCTTTTCTTGTAAATTACCCAGTCCAGGTGTTTCTTTACAGCAATGCAAGCATGACCTAATACAACAACAAGCTATGTTTTCCTCCTAAAAAAAAAAAAAAAAGCATAATTCTAGAATCCATAAGCCTTATTTTCTCTCCTATGTATATTCATGGCACCCCTCAATTCTGATTTTGCAAATCCAATTTTAAAACCATGTTTTACCACCATTGAAAGACCAAATTTTTTGTAGGAAAACTTGGGGGCTACAACAGCTGGGTATACCATAATTTAGATTGAGATTTTGCTTCAGTGCAATCACAGTTCAGGTCAAATATATTCCTTTTTGCCTCTCACCCTCTTAATAACCAGTAAACAGTCAGTGTGGCAGGCAGGATTTGAAGATCACCCCTGAAATTCCCACTCTCCTTGTACAACCCTGTATAATCCCCACCCACCATTTGAGAGTGGGTGGCATCTCTGAATATGCAGGGTAGCCAGTCCTTTGTTTAGATTAAGTTAAATAAAACTCGGTTGTAACAGACCAGCGATAGAGATTCCAGGCAGTAGCAGATGCTCCCCTGATGGCCTGGACGAATCAAACCACCATCTTGTGGAGAAAGCCTCACTGCTGGTAATGGTAGGCCTTTAGGAGCTGAGGGCCTCAGTCCTACAAGCATAAGTAAATGAATTCTGCCAACAACTAGCGAGCTTGGAAGACAATTTCCCTGGATCTCAGATGAGATTGCAGGCCCAACACGAACCTTGATTTTAATCTGGTGAAACCCTGGGCAAAAGACCCAGTTATCCCATACCTTGATTCCTGTAGCAAGAAAACTGTGAGATAATAAATTTGCATTGTTTTCAGCCACTATGTTTGTGGAAATTTGTGAGGTAGCAATAATAAACTAGTAGACAGGTATTTAAGAAACACCTAGTTTATTAAAACATTTATCTAGATATTCAAGTAATAATAGGAAATACATCTGAGCTTATCAGCATGCCTCACCTGAAGCAAAGTAAATGTCATTACCATGTGCAAAAGAAATAATTTTTAACTAACGCTAAATGGTAAAACAACAACAACAAAAACCCTGGAATAAAATTTGATCCATAGATTGCTAGCTCTGCTGAATAGTCAAGGAAAGTCAAAGTATGTTCTCCACTGAGAAGAGGGTTGTCATGTAGCTAAAAATCACCCAACTCCTTGGGCTCAGAAGAAATACTTTATAAACTGAATATTCTGTAACAATTTGGCTTCAAATGTAAATCAGTCTTTTGGGAAGAAATTATGGTCTTCTGTGAAGTCTGGTATTTTTGTCTGTTTGATAATTAATCATATTTGTCCTTGTAAAATAATAAATTAGAATGATCTGGAAGCCAAGCTTTCTCTCAACTGGTATTACTGAAGGATTTCATTCACTTGTTATTTCAAATGGAATAATGATATGATTTCATAAACCAAGTGCATATTTTATTTTCTTGTTTACAGGATGCACTTCCTAATACTCATGAAATATTTGGCAAACTGTGAAATGTAATGTTTACGTGCAGGTGCTCATCAGATGGTATATAGCCTGAAGACCAAACATTTTTGTGAGGCAACAATATTGATCTTATTCTGATATTTCAGTCTGGTTCTGTCATCTTCAAAATATGCCTGACAAAAGTTTTGAAAGTGAATCTGTAATAATTGTCAAATAACAGTGTCTTACAATGTATTAAAACTTTCTGTCCACTTTAATTAGTGACCATTTTTGAGATTTCAAGTACATGCATGTGTTTGAAATCTAGGAACTGGAAAATTATCAGCAAGGTTGAAATAACAATTAGAGCTAACATTCATTATGTTTTTCCCATGTGTCAGGTACTGTGTAAAGCATTTTATATGGATTAGCTTATTTAATTTTTAAAACAATTTTGTTATTTTGGCCATTAAATAGAAGACAAAACTGAGGCAGTGACAGGCCAAGTAACTTGACCAACTTCATAAAGCTAAAAAATTGTGGGCCGGGAGGTAGACCTAAGCAAACATAGTCAAGCTGTTTAATACAGTATACATGTTAGATACTGCATTGCCTAAATGAATGGCAAATAATACATAATCATTAACTAAAGAAGGTATCTGCTGGTTAGTGAGAGAATTTGTCTGTTTTCTGTTAATTAAGTTTCTAAAATTGAAATAACAATTAAGTGAGGTTTAAAATGGTCAGTTTTACTCCTTTCCAGATCTCTAAATTCACTAGCAACTTACCTCAAACAAATATCATTTTTTTGCATATTCCTGCAAGAATAGTCTATTCAAATATAAATAAGTATAATATGTATGTTTTTTACACAAATAAAACATTTAGACACTGCTCTGTATCTTCAGTTTTTTTCACTTAACAATGTACCTGGGAAATGATTCCATATTAACATGATAGATCTAGGTTTGTTTTTAATTAGAAACTTATCAGCTTACCACTATGAAAAATCGCAGAGTTCTAAAAAATAGCAGAACCTTCTTTTTCAAGCCTGCAAAATGAAACATAAGAGAGGAGAAAAAGCATTTTATCTCTCACCCATAGACTGGTCTAAAATTTTCATTTTACAGAAAGAGAAAATAATGCTAGTTAAGCCATGAGACCAGGTTTAAGGATGCTATTTCTCAAATTACTAAATTCTTTTCTAAGGGTTACTATTATGATTTTAGTTTCAAAGAAGACTTTCATTTGTTTTATAAACATTTTCCATTTTCACCCCTCCCTTATGTGTTTAAAAAAGCAAATTCCAATTAGTCACCAGAAGACTAAATCACAAAATCTCCTTATCCATTCTGTAACAAATCAAGAAATGCAATGCCGTGCTCAGCAAACATTCTGAGAATCTTAAAACCACATTATATTAGTTTTTATTCAATAATTGTGGGTATATGTTTGTGTGCTTGTCATTCTACATTCAATAATTTGAATAGCCAAAGCCCTTGAGGGTCAAATTTGGATTTTTCTTGGTTTTACTGGCTCTTTCTCATTGTGGCCTTATGCCTTCTATGCTTTGTAATTTGGATTGTGAATTTACTTAAATGACTAGCTTCATCAGTGGGAATTCAATGAGGACTCTGATGACTGGCCATCTCTTTAGAGAGTATTTGCTTTTGTTTCTACCGGGTGTTCTGAGTTACTATCAGTCTAGAACCACATAAAATTAATTGTCTGGTTTGGGGTTTATTAGACATTACAGATAAGTGAAAGATGAATCCCAACCCCCAAGATTACTTTTAACCCAGAGGCTACACCAAGAGTGATTGAGTTCCTTATTGTTTCTCTTTGCTGGGGAGCAGATTTTACAAGTTGATTATTCTTTGAGAATGTGGCCTTTTATGGCTCTCAGGTATATATGGATCCTCTGTTCAAAATCTCTGTTTTTGAGTGTACTAACACCTCATTTCCTGTCCTATGTGGAGCTGCAAAAAACCAAGGCATTGGGACATAGAGATTTGAAGATATACTCATCAGAGATGATGTCAGGTGTTATGATAGCCTACTTTGTTTCTCATTCCATGGGGATGTCCTTCTACATCTTATGAATCAAGCTTTGCATTTGAAAATAAGGTTATCATATTTTACCCAACATATGTAAAAAGTTTTAGAGTGGGAGATTTTTCAAAAAGTTAGTTATATAACTTTACTTAAAACAGAAGATCCAAAAAGTCTTCAGGTTGCTTTTTTTTTTTTTTTTTTTTTTCATGAATCTGCTAACCTCTGTCCATCGGATGAACTTCCGAGAATAGTACTCTAATGCCCCCCTTTCCAATATTATATTGTAAAGTATAATAAATATTGTGCACTAGACAACAATGGATGGATAGGGAAAATGAGAGAGTTTGGGGGATTGAATAAGAGTCTTACATATGGTACGGAGGAAGGGTTTGGATTTGGCCTTCAGACCTTGGATAAGCCAATTAGCTTTTGAGTAGGAATAATAGAACTTAATCTACAGGCTTATCTTAAGAACTAAATGGAATAATTTATGAAAACCTATCTGAATACCAGCTACTCACTTATATCAATTGAATTGAGCAGTTATAAGATAGAGGATTTGACGATTGATCAAGAAAAAAACATGACCACGAGGTGGCAGTAGTATATAAGGGCCTTTATTGAGTTGTATTAATACTTTGACAGGTTGTAAGAGAGGGGAAGTTTTTGGTGGCAGCAGACTTGCCAGAAACAACTGGATGGGGCCACTACCCAGAGAGGTGGAGGTCAAGGGGAAAAGGTAACCCTCAGCTACAGGGGAATGAGAGAGGAGGCTTACATGTCGGGGTGATGTCATTCAGCAGCAAGGAGGAGAATCTCTGTCAGAGAGTTGCAAGAAGGAGCAGGGATTTGGCATCTTTTGTAACTCCAGGGTTTATTTCATCTTTGACTGGTAGATATTTGGTGTAGTTTCATGGGGTATACAAAGTAGGCTGTTCAAATGGCTAAAAAATATACTTGGGCAATTGCTTTAAAGCAATCAAATGTGTAAACATTTGAGTTTGGTGCTAGCAGTGGCAGAATGTGAGCAAATTGTCCTAGCCTACTGTGAAGAAGTAAACATTGGTCCCAGTATAACCAATTGGTATAGCACATACCTATATTTGCAGACATACACACACATCCAGGATGCAAATTGCCATCCTAATATCCTGCACTTGTTATTTTTCATTTGTTGCCCAGATCCATTCTCTGTATTCTCTGTCTTCCTTTGTCCCCCAGGAAGATGACCACTCTCCAGAGTACACTCCAGGCTTCCTTATCCTCTGGCTTCTGTGTGTCACTAGCTGGAGATCAGGGGTAAGAGGACAGAAAGGTTGGGATATTGATTCTTTCTGCTCCTTACTGCCTCACTGTTCCTGGCAGTGGCTGCATTCTGTTCAGAGCTGTTGTCTCTGCAGCATCTCCATGACCGCTCCATTCCTTTTCCCTTCCAGGCTAGTGGTGCCTCTGGCATTCTGCTCTTGCTAATCCCTTAGTGTCTCACTCTCTTATGTTGATTCCCTTAAATCTGCACATGACTAAACTCTCCTCTCTTATATCTTTGAGTGAGTGAGCCATCTCACAGCTAGAACTCCTTATTAAATCACACTAAACAGCGTCTCTGTTGATGGAGGGGAAGTTTCTCTTTAAGTATTGCAAGCTATGTATTTAAGCTCTAAGGTATTTTTAAGTACATAATACATTCAAATGGCTCAAAAAATGAATAGCTATAAAAGTTAAAAGTAAAAAATGTTCCTTTCCTTCCAACCTTGTCCCTCATCTAGCCAGAACCTCCTTTTCCACATAGAAATCTCTATTCTTAGATTCTACGGATCTTTTCAGAGTAATGCATATTCAAGAGGATATAAATATAGATTTTTATTTTCTCTTATTTTTCACAAAAGGTATATTATACATACTATTCTAACTCTTGGGTTTTTTTCACTATATAGTTTCTAGGATTATTATTATTTTTTACAGCCATGTAACACTCCACTGCAAAAATAAATCTTAGGTTATTTAGCCACTCCTATTGATGGATTTTACATTTATTCTAACAATTAGCTATTATGCAAAAATATTACAAAGAATAATATTGAGCCTGTATCATTTCATATATATACAAGTACTTCTGGAGAGTATATTTCCAAAAGTAGAATTACTGGGTCAAAGGCTATACGCATTTACAGTTTTGATAAATGTTGCCAAATTTTTCTTCATAGAGGTCATACTAATTCACGCTTCCCTCGGCAATGAAGAGCTCTTTCTTCCCCATAGCCTCACCAAAGCAGTATGTTGTTAAACTACTTTCTCCCATAAATCTCTCTGGCACCATCTCAGACTCCAGAGAGTGGGGCAGAAGGTTTACACAAAATTGTAGATAACAAAAAGAAAGTACTCCAGGTGAAAAAATAAAATTAATTTTAATTTAAGATGCTCAATTTAAATACTAGATACAGAAGAGGAGCTATAAATCACTCTTTTAAATGATTCCCACTATATTGTCTCATTTATTTTCTGCTTAATATTACATTTATTTGCCCCAAATGCCTCATTTATTTACTCTTCAAAGAGTGGCAATGAAAGAGGCGATGAGGGAGAATTGTGGGTTTTTTTTAAAGTATTTTTTTCTTTTCTGATGAGTGCTCTAAGCTCAAAGAGACATAAACAAATTTATTAGTCCTCAGGGGAAAACATGTAGCAGTTCCTCTCCTTTCCTATTTCCCCAAGGAGTTAGTCACAAAAAATTCATTTCTCTAGCTCGGAGCTGAAATATCTGGCTGGTGGTGTTGGTGGTCCCATGAGAGCTGTTGCAAGACATGAATAGAAGAAAAACAGTTCCTTCCCTCTTAATGTACTCACTGGTTAACCTTCTGTATGTGGTTATGCTAGTGAAACGTTAAATTTGTCTCTATTCTGATCTCTATACCGGCCACCATTAATACAGCAAACTATTAAAAATGTATTTGTAAATATTAGAAGGCAGAAGCATGCTGGTAGATTTTTACAATGTATTCTTCAGGGAAAAGGGCCCTCATTTTAGTGTTTGTCAACTTCTGTGTTGTAAATATTCCCTATATGGCCAGTTTTAAGCTACCAAAGTGATGTCACTGAATTCAGAGTTGGGAAGAGAGGTACAGTAGATACCATTATATAGGTTTCTATCACGTAATATTTTCACCATACAGATACAATAGATGTACATCATGTCAACAGCACAGATAACAGTAAATTGTAGTAAAAAATTAGGAAGTGAGCTGTTCTAAGTATTTGCTATCCTTTGTTTCTAATAATTTAATTCTATATTTATACTATTTATTTTTAAAATAATGGCTGTGTTTCATTACTGACTTACAAAATTCTTGAGAATTTCTCAATTGGTTCCTGCAAGTAAGTATAAGCTGGCTCCTCCAGCACATTGCTAAAAGGAAAATATTTTAGTCGCACAGAGAAGCAAACCCCTGAAAAAGGATTAGTTTATTTGTAAACTTCCAAATAAACATAATCTCATTAATAACAATGGGAAAGATTTCTAATTCCCTTCCCAAATCCAATTTTCCCTTATGTCTTTCTTTTCTGTAAATTTCCCACATAACACCAATGTATAATTTTCCCTTATTTCTTAACAACAGAAATTTGATTTCATTATGTTTAGCAATGCATTCAGCTAAAATACAATATTTCCATCTTAAAGAAAAAGGAAGGCATGTGACTGAGTTTAGGTTAATTATATTTGGGCAAAAGTTGTGGGGTAGGGCTCTAGAAACCTTTGTGTGTGTGTGTGTGTGTGTGTGTGTGTGTGTGTGTTTGTGTGTGTGTATCCAGCTGGCATTCATCCCTTTGCAGAACCACCTTCCTTTTCTCTTCCTTCTTTGCACCTGTATATGAAAAATAAACTCCAGGCAGCCATCTTGTGAGCATGAGGTGGTTCTGAGGAAGTAAACTTTAACGAACGTGTTCTGAGAGTTTGATAATATAGCCAAAGTAGTCAATATACTACCAACCTTGAACAGCCTACTTCTGTACTCCATGGTACATGAACGAAAAGTTAATGTATTTTTAAGCCACTTATTTTTATATCTTTCTAACTCACAACCAAACACTATTTCTTTCTTTCTTTCTTTCTTTTTTTTTTTTTAAGATGGAGTCTTGCTCTGTTGCTCAGGCTGGAGTGCAGTGGCATGATCTTGGCTCACTGCAATCTCCACCTCTGGGTTCAAACGATTCCATGCCTCAGTCACCCGAGTAGCTGGGACTACAGGCACCCACCACCACACCTAGCTTAATTTTTGTATTTTTGGTA
Source organism: Pongo pygmaeus (assembly GCF_028885625.2). Classification (NCBI taxonomy): domain Eukaryota; kingdom Metazoa; phylum Chordata; class Mammalia; order Primates; family Hominidae; genus Pongo; species Pongo pygmaeus. The sequence goes on along the minus strand of NC_085930.1, from coordinate 161,409,444 downwards.
GAGACAGGGTTTCACCATGTTGGCCAGGCTGGTGTCAAACTCTTGAAACTCTTGAACTCAAGGGCCTCAGCCTCCCAAAGTGCTGAGATTAAAGACGTAAGCCAACACAACCCGCCCCTAATACCATTTCTAAATGATAATATTGTTAACATTTATTGAGCATCTACCATGTGCCAGACACCATCCTAAGTAATTTTCAAGTGTTACTCCTAGAAAGATAGTGACATTCTATGCAGGTTAGACACCCTTAGTTTGTGATATTTTTATAGACTTATTTGTCCCATGAAGGATTAATTAACTTTATTCTTTATTTTTTAAGACAGGGTCTTGCTCTGTTGCTCAGTCTGGAGCACAGTGGGGCAGTCACAGCTCACTTCAGCCTTGCCCTCCCAGGCTCAAGTGATCCTCTCAACCCAGCCTCTGGAGTAGCTGGGGCTACAGGTGCACACCACCACACCCAGCTAATTTTTTTGTATTTTTTGTGGAGATGGGATTTCACCATGTTGCCCAGGCTGGTCTTGAACCCCTGGGCTCAAGCAATCCACGAACCTCAGCCTCCCAAAGTGCTAGAATTAGAAGCGTGAGCCACTGCACCCAGCCTGATTAACTTTAACTGTATAAATGGTCACACCTTCCCTTCAGCAGAAAATAGATATTCTAAGAGTTAGATTTATCCTTTCATGCTACAAGGAGTACTTACTCAATTTCTGCTCAAAAAAATATTAACAACTCTATTACATTTGACTTTTATGTGCTAGTCTAGTATTCAGTTCACTGTTTGCAACAACATATATCAATTCACAATAACAGGCAGTTAAATATGATTGACTATAGGAAGCACTGTTCTGATGTTCTATAGCTTTCCTATGAATATTTAATTGTGGTAATTCTGCTCCATTTCTCCATACAGTTCTAAAAATTTCTTTAAAATTATATTATTAAACTTAAAATACTCAGACATGGAATTCCTACAGGAATTGCAGACATAAGGAACTAACGTTCCTAGTTCCTTCCAATATATCTGTGACAGCACTTCAAAATATAATAGCTCATTGAAATTGGCTCCCAGGAAGAAAAGTTGATAATCAGCTAGAAGAATGAAGCCTTTGGCATGCTTGTCAATCATATCTAATGTTGTATCGTGTGAAAGAAGGTAATCAATTCTGAATGATATCTCCTAAGAAGAAAAGCAGCTTTTATTATAATCAGGCTTTTTCTTAAATTTAACTTTTGAAAAAAATCTCAATTCCTCTTTTCTGAAATACCAAGAAGGCCCCTTTTGAATTATTTTGCCTTGTCTAACAGTTCATGCTATGGTTCATCTTTTTTGAGTTCTAAAATTAAAATTGAGGGTTTTTTTTTTTTTGGTTTTTGTTTGGTTTAGTTTTTTTAGTCCACAAAATGGAGCTATTAATAATTATTGTCACCTAACAACCTTCACCAAATCAGTCTTGATGTCATCACCTTCACTCAGGACTGCCTTTCTATTTTAATTTATTTTATTTTATTTTATTTTATTATTATTTTTTGAGACTGAGTCTAGCTCTGTCACCCAGGCTGGAGTGCAATGGCATGATCTTGGCTCACTGCAACCTCTGCCTCCCAGGTTGAAGCAATTCTCCTGCCTCAGCTTCCTGAGTAGCTGGGATTACAGGCACCCGCCACCACGCCCGGCTAATTTTTTTGTATTTTTAGTAGAGACAGGGTTTCACTGTGTTGGCCAGGCTGGTACCTTTCTATTTTATAGCAGTAACAAAAGTATCCTGAGCAAAGTTGGAATTCCAGAGGAAGCTGTAGACATATATTCTAAAATATATATCCCTTTTTTTTCACTCTACCATGACATGTTTTTAAAGACAATCTTTTCTTCAGTTAGTTATTCATTGTGTACAATAAAGGGAAAATAATTCTATGATTTAATTATGGATTTTCTCCTTTGCATTTCTTCCTCATTAAACTGTGAGAATTCTTGTTTGGTTTGTTTGTTTTCTGAAAACAGGGTCTCACTCTGTCACCCAAGCTGGAGTGCAGTGGTGCAGCCATGGATTATTGCAGCCTCAACCTCCTTGGCTCAAGGGATCCTCCTACCTTAGCCTCCCTAGTAGCTGAGACAATAGGCACATGCCACCATACCAGGATATATATATATATATATTAGAGACAGGGTCTCACTATATTGAGCAATCTGGTCTCAAACTCCCAGTCTCAAGCTATCTTCCCACCTCAGCCTCCCAAAGTGTTGGGATTACAGGTTTAAGCTACTACGCCCAGCCTGAACATGAGAATTCTAAAGCAGTACATTGAAAAATCATGTATACACAAGGATTTAAGTAATGGGCTTTGTTGTTGTTGATCAAAATTTGTTTGAAAATTCCAGGTTTGTATGAATTAACTACTTTGTAAAAGTGAGAGCTGTTGCTTTTCTGATGCCTATTCACAGGCAGGAAACGTCTGAAGGGTGGGAGAAAGCTCTGTGGGGTTCAGGGTTGAGTCTTCTTGTTTTTCTGTGCCTTTACACAATGTCTTATCCTGAGCCTGAGACAGGGAATAACTAATTGGTCAAGTTTGCCGAATCCTTACTCTGCACCAGGCACTGTGTTAGACATGTGATATGTGTACTTTCACTTCAACTTCACAGTAAACCTAAGAGTTTAGCATGGTCGTTATCCTTATTTCTCAGATGAGGAAATAGAAACTTGATCACAGCTATGGTCACAGTCCTAAATAGTAGAGCCTGAACTCAGTCAGCATTGTTTAACCCCAAGGTCTTTGAACTTAACCTTCAGTTTCCCATCATGAACACTAGTAGACATTCAATGCATACTTAATGATCGCATAGTGGAGCTAAAGGCCTGTCATGAACACATCCCTTTAAAAGTCCTCTCCTTTAAAAATAAGTCTCTGCTCAGCCCACTGATTACAGTTTTACTCAGTTCACCTAGTCTTCCACTACACTGATGAAGACCTTCACCTGCTAGCATGAATTACTTTAATCTGATGGTTTTCTACCTGCTAAAGATAAACACTTTGAGGTAGTAATTTTAATCTTAAGGAAAGGAAGAAAGTGAGTGAGAAATAGAATAATTTTAGAGTAATGTCAACTTTAAGCAATGGCAGGTCCCATGTTGGGCTGTAAAGTAGTCCAGAGGTAATGAAAGACACTGAAGAGAAAGTGAGAAGGCATCAAAAGTAAATCTATTTTACTTTGTAAATGTGCCTAAGGTCCTTTTGGCTGAAACAGATCCACATGCCACTACTGTCACATCTGGCTTTTCAGCAACTGATCACTAGTATTCATTCTGAGCCTTGATCAATAAAACGTTTTTTGAAAATTAAAATGTAATAACAATACTACATATACTAGATCAAAACAATTTTGAAGATCATGTATTTAAGCTGATGATTCAAAGAACCCTCTTGGATCTAGACGTTCCCCAGAGTCACCATTCAGAACTCTATTACAAATCTTCTGGTTATATACACCATTATAGTTGTGTGGAGATACTCGAATCTACCTAACAGAAGGACAGCGACGCAATCCAACTGCATGGTTTCTGCAGGAGAGGGCTGCTGCATGCTCTGAGGATCGTGCATACTGGCAGCTGTTCTCACAGCCTCTTTTGGAAGAAGTAAAGCCAGGTGGATTTATGGATGTTTTATTGGTTTCCTATTGCCTCCTTCACAAATTACCACCAAAAAAAAAAAAAAAACAACAACAACAACAACAAAAAAACCCCACAAATTTGTAATCAAACAGATTAAACAGTTCTGTAGGTCAGAAGTTAGACACAGGTCTCACTGAGCTCAAATGAAGATGTCAGCAGGGCCGCTTTCTTTGCTGGAGGCTCTATGGGAGAATCCATTTCCTTGCTTTTTCTAACTTCTAGAACTGCCCACATTCTTTGGCTTATGCCCATCCACACCCTTCACCACATACCAGCTTCAAAGATGACAATATTATATCTCTCTAACCCTTCTTTCATTCTCACATCTCTGACAGCAGTTGGAAAATATTCTCAGCTTTTAAGGACTCGCATAATTACATTGGGCCTACCCAGATAATCTCTATATCTCGTTAGTTAACATTAATCATATCGCAAAAGTCCTTTTTTTGCCACATAAAGCAACATATTCACAGGCTCCACAGATTAAGACATTGATATCTTTAAGGGGCCATTATTTTGCCTACTACAGATGGCCAAGGGGGCAACCAGAGAAGTCACTGTGGAGAAAGCCTAGCAGGGCTTAATTCTCAGAGCAACCCTAAGGTGGATCCTCCTATGGCAATCAGCAAATCAAAGGGCAATTCAAACCATCAACAGAGACCAGCTGTGAGTAGACTTCGTCACAATGGGAGGAATAAAATTGGGCAACTTGGTTTTATTGCTTCAATATTAAAATTTTCCAATTTAAATTTTAAACATTTCTAATTTAATTGGAGGTGGGATATATTCAAACAAGCCATCACAACCATCCATTTAAATTAGAGAATCATAGAATTAGAATGAAACATCAGTTTTACTGCCTAATGCTTTAGTCCTCACTATAAGGGTTTCTGACCAATGATAGCTGAGCATAGCAAGGAATGGTAATTCACTGCTCATTTGAATTTTGTATAATTGTAATTGTTTGAAGGTTCTTTTTGCCATTATGCTGAAATATGCCCATCTGTTGTGTTCACATATGGCTCTCAGTTCTCCCGTTTGGAACCACACAAATGAAAACTGAATCCAGGCTGAGGGCAGTGGCTCACCCCTGTAATCCCAGCACTTTGGGAGGCTGAGGCGGGTGGATCACGAGGTCAAGAGATCAAGACCATCCTGGCCAACATGGTGAAACCCTGTCTCTACTAAAAATACAAAAATTAGTTGGGCGTGGTGGCGTGTGCCTGTAGTCCCAGCTACTCGGGAAGGCAGGAGCATTGCTTGAACCCGGGAGGCAGAGGTTGCAGTGAGCCAAGATTGTGCCACTGTACTCCAGCCTGGCAACAGAGCGAGACACCATTCCAAAAAAAAAAAAAAAAAAAAAAAAAAACCCTGAATTCAGCTCCTACTTGCTAACTGGTTTTTGAAGGGCCTTATGGAACCATTCTAGGGCACTGAATAGATTAGAATAAAGAAACTAATAAACTTTTCCTGTTTTACAATTTGAATTAAAAAAACTAAAAAGGAACCTAGCTTATGTAATCACTTGTAAGACCATTTAAGAGATGCATAATATCATAGATCTGCTAAATTATTTTTAATCCATGTCATATTTTTTTCATTTGGGTTCTTTGCAAAGAAAAATTCAAAAGCCCTCTACAATGAACTTTCAGCCAGACAGTTTAAACTTGAAATTTATCTCCAATACACTAAAGATAACCTCAGTCACTAAAACTAAGATTAGAAAAACAATCTTCCATTTTCTTTTCATGAAATATAATTTGAAAATAGAGTACTTCACTTTAAAATAATCCAAATAAAATAACATTGCCTAGTTTCTCTTTTAAGATACAGTTTTACTTTATCAACAAAATGAAAGAAATTGAAGGTTGAAATTCTAAAGGAACAAAATAAATGAGGGTCAGCAACTTCTAGGCAGCTGACAATCAGATATTTCTGTAGTCAAAGGTATTGTTTTTTTGAAAGCAATTAAGTAATGGGTTTTCAGGTATATGTCTTATTTATTGGTCATGTTTTTCTTCCTATGTTTCTAAAACAATTTAAATCAATATTAGTAAATATATAACAAAAGTTAAGAAAATTCAGTCAGCAGGTTTAAATGTTTTAAGAATTAAAGAAGAAACATTATCTTAAAGTTTGCTGGTTTGTAAGTAGTCAAGTGAACAAACTGAATCCATCAAAAGACCATTTATTTGTATTTTAAAAAGTAATACTGAAAGACACAGGAACTTGGGGGAGAGATTTTTAAATGAGAGGATAATCTTAACCATAGAAATGTCAACTTTTTGGAATGAAAAGCAACATGTTCATAAAGGAAGCATTTGATTGACAGATGATATTCTGAACAAAAGCTTTGAGAGTTTGATCTTGGTGTCTTTTGTGAAATTTTTACATTATAAAAATGATGAATCTAGCATGTTGTTTTGAGGTATGTTTGCAATTGAAGTGTTATTTGGTTAATTTTTTTCCGTTTTGTTCAATATACATTTTGATAAGATGTCATTTAAGCATGATAGTCCATGGATGAATCAATAATTAAGCTTTAAACAGAATACAAGGCAAATGAAATCTATATTTGCCATGAGACTGATTCTGCCTGGATTAATGTACATTAGGTAAAATAATTCTAAATAGGATGTAGTCTCATTGAATACTCTAACCAGTGTTCTTGGATAGCTACAATAAATAATGCAAGTAATACCAAATTCAATTAATCACTAGTATTCCTGTTACATTTGTAACTTATAACATTTTATTTATGAATATTTACTTTTGTAGAATATTTTTGGCTTAAGTTGAGTTCCCTGAACAACAGGTTCTGAGATGGAAACTTGAGTGTCAGAGATCTATTAGGGAGTTTTTTCAGGAACACCTCTAAGGAATAAAGGAAAAGAATTAAGCAGAAAAATAAAACTGTGAAGTACTTGTAAAAGAGTGTTCTTAAGTCAAGGCAAAGGGTCCAAGCTTTATTATCCTTCCCACACTGACCAGTCATTGGATGTAAACTACACCCAGAGGAAGGGATATACAAGGCAGCCTCTACAGAAGGAAGAGCAATTCTCCAAATAAGATGCAACTGTGAGCTCTAATCACTCAATACCCTCGGTAAGTAAGTGCCTTCATCCTGAAGGTGGTGGGGTACACTATACTATCCACTATAATTTACAAACTCAAAGAAAAATCTTCCAAGGTACTATTGGGATTATGATATCATTAATATTGAAATATAACCTGAAAAAAAATTTTTGTCATCATCAAGCTCAACCCTCTCAAAGCAGCAAAGAGGAAACAATATAGATGATATCCTATACATCAAACAACTCTAAAGACATTGGACTAATGGTGTTCAGATGAATTTTAATTTATATATCTACTTGCCTACTCAATATCCTCATTTGTATGCCTAAATGGCATAATAAAATACAAATCAAGTATTGATCTTTTCCTGCATAAATGTGCCTGTTCCCCAAGATTCCTTACTTCAGTAAGTGATACAGTCATTCTTCCAGGTGCTCAAGTTAAAATAATCTAATTCACTATATTTAGTTCTTTTGTGCACATTCAATCCATTAGGCATCTTATAGGCCCTTCTTTCAAAATACAGCTAGAATCAGACCATTTATACATTGTTATACCT